>NC_136852.1:8587940-8897940 GCF_951799975.1 Gobius niger | reverse complement strand
CTGTATTGAGTAACATGAAGGGGAAAAAGCAACAGGGCGGCACGGTAGCGCAGCGGTTAGCGCCTCCGCTTCTAGAAGGTCCCGGGTTTGATTCCCACCAGGACGGGGCCTTTCTGTGTGGAGTTTGCATGTTCTCCCCGTGTCTGCGTAGGTTTCCTCCGGGTACTCCGGTTTCCCCTACCACTAAAAACATGCGCAATAGGTGAATCCTCCAGCCAGGTGATTCTGACCATCAGCCTGGCTCCACATCATGGAGATGGGTCCCCGGGCGCGGCACTGCCGTCGACCACTGCTCCTTACGGGTCGCCCCAGCGGCATCGAAGGATGGGTTAAATGCAGAGGACAAATTTCCCTACGGGGACAATAAAGTATACAAACAAACAAACAAACATAAAAGGAAGAATGAAGGAGAAGTTTAATACACATCATTAATCATATATTGTCGCCATGGCGACGTGAAAACAGGAAGTGACCTCCCTCTCTCCTGGTGCAGCTGAATTGTTTGCCTTTTCAGTGAATTGTTTGCCTTTTTCAGCGAACCACGTTGTTTTTCTGGATACTTTTGTACGTCTTTACCGTGTTTTTGTGGAGGTTTGGTGGATTTGTTAGAGTCCAAAATGGTCCTGAAGAAAGCAGCTTTTTGAAGGTAAACAAACTGCTAGCTTATCAGCTAAACCCATTTGAGATCTACAAACTTCTTCTGAGACACTGAACAGTGAAGAGGCACCAAGAGCCCCCACACCTGCAGCACGGAGGAGGCGTCACAAGAGGAGCTACAGGAAACAACAAAAGGGACCAACGAGGAGATGGTGATAGACTGTGGAGGGAGCTGTGCAGGAGGAAGAGGAAGGACGAGCTGACCAGTGCAGGACACCACGCTCTGAGACGGGGACAAGCCCAGGAGGCGGTGCACCGTTTCAGATGATCAGAGGAGACAGAGGGCAGCTACAGTTTCTCCATCCTCCAAGGTCATGCGGGTGGAGTGGCTGAAGGACAACGAGATCATCGACCCGGCCGAGGACAGGAACTTCTACATCACCGTGGACCACAACCTGATCATCAAGCAGGCGAGTCTGTCCGACACGGCCAACTACACCTGTGTGGCCAAGAACATCGTGGCCAAGCGCAAGAGCTCCACCGCCGTGGTCATCGTCTACGGATTTCCCATCAACCAGTGCTCCTCCTGTGACCAAAACAGTGAAGATGGCGGCCGCGACACAACCATCTTTCACCAAAGAAAAAAAAGAGTGGAGAAAGAGTGGTGCGCACTGAATGGGTGCTGCTGCCGGATGCTCTCTCATCAAATGCAATTTCTCCATCTGTGAGATCAATAAACCATCTTATCTTAAAATATAAATCTGGTTACCATGAGCATCAATCAATCAAGAAATCTGTTATTACAATACTTCTCATGAATAGTTATGTCATACATCAAAATAACACTTATATACAAGATCAATACTGTGTGGGTTGTGATGATGATGATTTTATAATGAACAGTAATAGTAACATGCTGATATATTGGATGTAGGAATGAATCATTTTACACGTGTTATAAAGTGTCGCATTTTGTGAATGTTGACTTAATGTAATGGATTGTTGCATCTCATGTAAACGTGTAACTAACTTAATTGTTTTATTACTACAAGCTACCGAGGGCTAAACCATGTTAGCTCAGCAACCACATTATTTAAATTATTTACAATATATGAATGGGGGTGGGAGTAAAAAAGTGTCTTCTTCCCACTCCATTTCGAGCTAAAATGTTATTTATTTAATTGTGTTGGCCAAGTATAGGGACAAAGGGTTGTGTTGTTTGTAAAGGTAAATATTTTAGACAGATATGTACCTTTGTCTCTGTATTTGTTTGTATAGTTTTGTTTATATGGCTAAATGTTCAATGCAATTCAAGGGGGGAAAGAGAATAATCATTGGTTCAGTTTAGTTAATCAACCATTTGCAATATAAAACCACATTGGAAAAAATGTGAAGGTTGATCCTGTTCGCTTTTTGTGTTTTTTTCTTTCTACCTTTGCCTCTCTCTGGTCATAGACATTCAAATACTCGAAGCGGGAACTGAAAGTGAGCTGTGTATTTCTACTTATTTACAAAAAAAAAAAGATAAATCACCCTTTACGGACAAATTGCTTTAAGAGTTTAATTTTGTGGTGACAGGGGGGGAAAAAGCTGTGGCTGTAAAGATTATACAAAGGCAACTTGTAGCACTTCCCCTTAGCATTAGTCAAACTGTTCACACATGTTCTCGGTCTTTTCTCACACGCTCCAGGTCCACCACCGTCCTTTTCCACTAACACTTCCACCCCCGATCACATGCGAACAGCCCTTTTCTCATCAGTAACACATGCGTTCCCGCTCCGTGCCGTGCCAAATGTCATCCTCCCGTGGGCAATCGTCTACTACCAACTCCTACCCCCCCTCCTCCTCCCCCCCCCCTCCCAGTTTGCACATGCACCTCGGACCATATGATCAAAGTGGCATGCACACCAGCCAAACAAAGTGCTTCCACATTCATGCCGGTTCTCATGCGCACATGTCGGAGGGGGGGGGGCGGGCAGGAAACATGCAATTCTGGCGTTCGTATTAGCATGCGACGGATGGGCCGGCGCACACGGGGCAACGGCTCGAGCAGCGCTTACATGCGAGAGGGTGACACGGACAGGAGAGAGCATGTGATCTGATGAGGGCTGTGGGGGATAGTAGTCAGGGCAGAGCAGAGCAGGGGCAGGAGACTCTGGCCCTTAAGATGAGATCCTCTTGATTTTGAGAAATGTTATTGCACGAAGCAGAAGAAGAAGAAGAAGAAGAAGAAGAAGAAGGGCAAGAAAATAGAAGTAGAAGAAGTAGAAGAGGAAGAAGAAAGCATACGAAGATGGAAGAAGAATGAAGAAGCAGGAGAAGGAAGAAGGAAGTAGAAGAATAAAAGGTGAAAAAGAAGAGGGAGGAAGAAGGAGAAGGACAAGAAAAAAAAGAAGAGGAAGAAGACAGAGGAAGTAGTAGAAGAAAGAAGGAGAAGTGGAAAGAAAGAATAAGAAGAGAAGGATAGGAAGAAAAGAAGCAAAAGGAGGAGGAAGAAACAGAAGAAAGAAACCGGAGAAAAGGAAGAAGGAGGAGGAAGAAGAAGGAAGTAGAAGAAATAGTTGTGGAAGAAGAAGAAAATAAGAAGGAAAAAGGAAGAAGGACAAGAAAAAAGTAGAAGAAGAAGAAAGAAGGAGGAGGAAGAGGAAGTTGTAGAAGGAAGAAGAAGTGGACAGAAATTAAAAGAAAGCAGAAGGAAATAAGAAGGAAAAAGGAAGGACAAGAAAAAAGTAGAAGAAGAAGAAAGAAGGAGGAGGAGGAAGAAGAGGAGGAAGTTGTAGAAGGAAGAAGAAGTGGGAAGAAATTAAAAGAAGAATAGAAGAAAGAGAAGACAGAAAAAGAAGAAAAGGAAGGAGGAGGAGGAAGAAGAAGGAAGTGGAAGAAGTAGTAGTAGTAGAAGAAGAAGAAGAAGAAGAAGAAGAAGAAGAGCAAGAAAATAGAAGTAGAAGTAGAAGTAGAAGAGGAAGAAGAAAGCATACGAATATGGAAGAAGAATGAAGAAGTAGGAGAAGGAAGGAGGAAGTAGAAGAATAAAAGGTGAAAAAGAAGAGGGAGGAAGAAGGAGAAGGACAAGAAAAAAAGAAGAGGAAGAAGGAAGAAGACGGAGGAAGTAGTAGAAGAAAGAAGGAGAAGTGGAAAGAAATTAAAAGAAAGAATAAGAATAGAAGGATAGGAAGAAAGGAAGCAAAAGGAGGAGGAAGAAACAGAAGAAAGAAACAGAAGAAAAGGAAGAAGGAGGAGGAAGAAGAAGGAAGTAGAAGAAATAGTTGTAGAAGAAGAAGAAAATAAGAAGGAAAAAGGAAGAAGGACAAGAAAAAAGTAGAAGAAGAAGAAAGAAGGAGGAGGAAGAAGAAGAAGAGGAGGAAGTTGTAGAAGGAAGAAGTGAGAAGAAATTAAAAGAAGAACAATAGAAGAAAGAGAAGACAGAAAAAGAGGAAAAGGAAGAAGGAGGAGGAAGAAGAAGGAAGTGGAAGAAGTAGTAGTAGAAGAAAAAGTAGAAGAAGAAGAAGAAGAAGGGCAAGAACATAGAAGTAGAAGAAGAAGTAGAAGAGGAAGAAGAAAGCATACGAAGATGGAAGAAGAATGAAGAAGTAGAAGGAGGAAGTAGAAGAATAAAAGGTGAAAAAGAAGAGGGAGGAAGAAGGAGAAGGACAAGAAAAAAAAGAAGAGGAAGAAGGAAGAAGACGGAGGAAGTAGTAGAAGGAAGAAGGAGAAGTGGAAAGAAATTAAAAGAAAGAATAAAAATAGAAGGATAGGAAGAAAAGAAGCAAAAGGAGGAGGAAGAAACAGAAGAAAGAAACAGAAGAAAAGGAAGAAGGAGGAGGAAGAAGAAGGAAGTAGAAGAAATAGTTGTAGAAGAAGAAGAAAATAAGAAGGAAAAAGGAAGAAGGACAAGAAAAAAGTAGAAGAAGAAGAAAGAAGGAGGAGGAAGAGGAAGTTGTAGAAGGAAGAAGAAAGAGAAGATAGAAAAAGGAGAAAAGGAAGAAGGAGGTGGAAGAAGAAAGAAGAAGAAAGAAGAAGAAGAAGAAAGAAGAAGAAGAAAGAAGAAGAAGAAGAGAAGAAAAAAGAAGAAGAAGAAAGAAGAAGAAGAAGAAGAAAGAAGAAGAAAAAGAAGAAGAAGAAAGAAGAAGAAGAAGAAGAAGAAAGAAGAAGAAAGAAGAAGAGAAGAAAGAAGAAGAAGAAGAAAACGAAGAAAAGGAAAAAGAAGAAGAAGAAGAAGAAGAAGAAGAAGAAGAAGAAGAAGAAGAAGAAGAAGAAGAAGAAGAAGTTGTTGTTTACAATCATTTTGACCGGCCCACTTGCAGTCAAAGGTTTAGCTCACCTTGAAGGGGGCTTAAGTTTCTGAATCAGAGGTTGTCCCACTTCCCCTTTTCCCTTGGGCCTAATACATATCTCTCCGCAGTCAGCACCAAGTCCAGCCCCAGAGGTCAGATCCTATTGTACATGTTTTACAAAGACACGGAAAACCAGAGCACCCTGAAGAAACTGCAGAGTCACAGGGAGAAAGGCAGCACCCCAACAATTCACACCTCCATCTCTACACAATGTCCTTTACAAATCCATAAGAGTAAAAATAGCTCGTCTCATTTAATTTAATCTCATACCGAGGCCGTCCCGAGCTGGTTTACGAGCCCAGCATCACTGATCCGTCTCACGGCCGGACACAGGGCCAGGAGGAGGATCCGTCTGACAGTGCGGAAGGCCCTGGACATATTTTTGGCTCGGATCCTCACACCTGCTTCGCCCCGTGGATAAGCGTTCACGCCCGCCTTTTGTTGGCACGCCTTGTAAATTCTCCCGGAGTGGCACACGGAGGGAATACATTATGTCCGGGGATCACGCGTGCACCGGGTTCACCCAGAGGTCCGCGGGTCTCAGGTTTCACGCGGGACGGCAGCAGTTGGCTTCACAAATGCCACTGGAGCTCACCGTCAATGGCAGGGCGGGTTTGTAGAGCACACGTCGTACACAAGAGTCATTCAGAAACGCTCAGAACATTCCAGTAAGTTCTCACAAGTGGTACAGCCTGGATTTGAACATTGTCGGGGTTGGGGCCTCACATCTTCAAAATCTTCAAAAGTTCTTTCATAGGATTTGCTCGTATATGCTTCCAAGCCTGATGTAATGACCTTTCAACTCATAAGACAAGGCAAAACGTATATTTTAACACATTTTTTTTTCAGTAATACACTCAGAGCTCTTGTCTTAAAGGGGCTAGATGCAATGTGGCCATTTTATACTCACTACTGCCACCTCAGGTCATACGTGTAACTGCATCTTCTATATTAAGCTTGTGCATGACGGCACTTCAGACCCGAAGTAACAACTTTTTGAGTGACTGTGCAGGATGGTGAATAGGTCAGAGCTCATTCTACACATTAGGACAATGCAGGAACATGAAGGGGGAGGAAAATAGTTAATTTTAACATTTTTAAACTCCATGTAGTTCCTTAAAAGCGGCACAAACCGCATTGTCTTGTTTTCAAACCATGAAACTAGTAACTACTGCATGTATGTAGATCAGATGGATGGTTACTCCTGAGTGAATGGTTGAGTAAAATCACTCCAAAACATCTTGCTTGTTCATGTTTGTTCATTAAATGCATGTCGCAGCCTGGATCTCGGAGTGAGTGTTGAGGAGTGAACTGGGCAGACTGCCAAGACAACACTGCACTGATATGGACAGTCACTTTAGTGCCTCTGCTGCGTATAAATGTGATATATTTTGCACATCTGGGCTGTTTCTCATTCACAGATGCTGAATTTACAATGCAGACCTATGATGGCGAAGGAAAAGTCCTCTAATGCAAGAATATTAACTGATTACACCAGCTTTAAAGTGAGTATATTCTGCATATAAGGCTTAAGATGGACTTAAAACATTAGTTGGGGCACCTAAGCGTTGATATTTTACAGTTTAAAGTCAGTGGGTCAACACACAGGCCAGGTCTGGTTAGAGTTTGCCTGTAGCTCCCCCCGCTGGCTGCAGTGGGAATTACTTAGTTAAAACAAAACTGTTCCTTTGACTTTGAGCGTAGAATAGTTCCTATAGGACAGGGGTAGGCAACGTCCGGCCCACGGGCAAAATCCGGCCCTCCAGCACAGAAGCTCTGGCCCTCAAGATGATTTTGAGAAACATTATAATGAAAATGAGAGATCAAATTCCTTTTACAGTAAACGTGCAAGAAATAGTGTCAGTATTTTAAAAATGCCCAGGGAGAATATCCCACTTGGTCCTACAGTATGTAATGTAAAACAGTGATTCTCAGCTGGTGGGTCGGGACCCAAAAGTGGGTCGTGGAATCTTTTTCAGTGGATCGCAAATGTATGGGGAACTTTTTTCAATATTTTCTATCTGAAACTGCAATTTCAGTTTAAAAGGCATATCTACTGCTTGTTCAATAAAAAACACAATATTTTGTACAATATATATGACAAATAAAGGTTTATTTGGGCCGGTGATCTGAGAGTAACATTCAACAACGTCGGGTACCGACTTGGGAACCATGATGTAGAACTTTGGCATTTGCAGGAAAAAGTTCTTTACTTTAAGCTACAATGTTGAGGTTCAGCCCTTGGTGTTTTGGAGATGATGAAATCGGCCCTCCTCAACGCAAACTTGCCGACCCCTGCTATAGGATATAATATAATACAGGAAGTACAGAACGGCGCGCAACTGCAGTAGAAGAAGAAATCAGGAAGAAAATTGATCAAGATTACTCAATACTGCCCAAATGAAATGAATGATACTCTGGGTTTGTTTATTTTGAAAAAGTCGATTTTACAAATGTTTCCTTATGTACAGATCACGATAACCACCAAAGCTGGTTATTACTTTGAAAGCAGCTCTACATGCTCTGATGTGAGGGGTGTAACTGAGGCCCGTGTGTGCGTTTGTTTTGGGACACGGCGCAGCCTGAAAGGTCGCAGTAACTCTGGACTCGGACGGTCCGGTCTGTCTGACCTGATAGCTCCATAACTGAAGCATGACTCACCGATGGCTTCTACAAAAGCAGATAGAGGAGAGTGGAGTGAGATTGTGTTAAAATGAGTAATCGAATAAAAGTGCTTGATGTTGCCGACAAACACAAACCCCGCACTCAAGTCTTGAAAGAGTGAAAGTGGGCACAAAGTGTTTGCACGTGTCCTGTTTCTTCTTCTCTCCTCCCTGTAACCCGCCTCTCTGACAGGGGCCCACACAGCTCTCACCTTCAGGCCTCTCCTCAGTCGCCTCTGCCCCCTAAAGAGCACCTCTCCTGGGTCACGTTCACACAGCTCCAGGGAGGACATTAACCCCTTACCTCCCACCTGAACCAAGCACATTTTCTCCAGTTTGGCTTTACCCCAGTCCTAAAGCTTCTGGAAAAAGCTGTGAAAATAGCAATAAAACTGAGACGAAAACAATGATGGAAATGTGACAAAAAAAGTGAGAAAACATTGATGAAAAAGTGGCAAAAATGTCACAAGAAATTGACAAAAAATGACAAAAAATTGATAAAATATTGACGAAAAAATGACAAAAATGTGACAAAATGTGACAAAAAATGACAAAAAAATGAAAAAAAATGACAAAAAATTGATAAAATATTGACACAAAAAATGACAAAACAAATGACAATAATTTGACAAAAAATGACCAAAAAATGACAAAAAATTTGACAAAAAAATTACAAAAATGTGATAAAAATGTGACAAAAAAAATACAAAAATGTGACAAAAAACAACAACAAAATTATGGAAAAAAAATCTGATGACGTGAGGAAAAAGATCCTCTCGGTTCAGGCGGGAGTTAAGAGGTTAATCATTTCTCAAGCTTCTTTTGAAATCCAAATTCAGCTCATTTCTTCTACGTTTCCTTTTCTAAAAGCTCACAACCCACTTCAAAGTCTTATGATTCAGTAAGATGGTTATCATATCCTTCAAACACTTATTGACTTTCTTCTCTTTCCGGATAAATAGAATGAATATCACGGTGGTTGAACATCATGGTGTGACTGGAGCGCGTTCTGACAGCACAGACATGAATCATCCTAATGTGCCCGGCTCACTGTGATACTGCCGTGTGCGTGTAGACTGCCCCACCTGAGGCGCCCTGCTCCCGTTACAGTCTGCTGCTGACATCACCGCAGCGACATGTCATTCTCCAGCGGGACGCCATCTACCCATGCGCTCGGCCCGGCCCGTCTGATAAGAGACGTCACACCTGCGGTCCCGGGATGATTCTGAACAATAAGGTTGAACCAGTGAGACACGTCGAGGCAAATGAGCGGCACATCGTGTACTTATCTGATATCCGGACAGTATCTTTGTCATGTTGAGTAAAAGTACAGACGCTACTGTTCCAATATTACACAACAATACAACAACAACAAAAGTGAAAGTTGCTCAGTCATTTTTTCTTTTTTTACTGAAGTGAAAGAACTTAAGCATTTGCTGTAGAAAATGCTTAAATATTCAAAGTATTAATTACAAATTTGTATGAAAAATAACGTCAAAAACAGTCAAAAAATTGTGCCCGTTCACCTTCTGTAAGCAATGATTTACAACCTTTTTAGCATCGCAAATGAAAGACCCCTTGTATCTTGTAATACTCATTTTGTATAACTGTATTCATGTAAAGTTGCTCTTTCATTTGAGGGTATTTAGAATACAACTACTTTTCTAAAATCAATGGTTTCATAATCATAACAATAAGAAAGTGAAGATCAAAGCCGGGGGAAAGTTTAGCTCTACATCATTCTGGGCTGTGTTTGCAAAGTGTTTTTTTATATTCCTAATTAATAGCAAATAAGTTCATAACAGCTGGTATATAGTCATACATGCATGATTATTATGCAAATCAACATGAAAGTATTCTGAATACAGTACTATGCTTGGATAAAGTAACGGAATACGTTACAAAAAACACTTTAAGGAAAGTATTCAGTATTCTGTTACTAAATACAGTTGCAAAGTATCCTTCCCAACACTGACCCCGGGCACCTGGTTGGGAAACACCTCAGAACAGCAACACGAACGGGACAAGCCTTCTTCCTTGTTGTGAGTCAGTGGCATTTGACAGAACGGGCCTTTCCTAAACCGCTCCCTTCCCCCTTCAGGCCGTCAGAGAGGGCACCTAAGGAGGTTTACTCATCAGAGAAACTTTCAGACGCACTCTCCCCATTATTATGACACACAGCTCACTAATGTTGCAAAAATCATTGAAAATGATTTAATATTTTGAGTTTATAATAATAATAATAATAATACTGTTTTTTATCTAGCGCTTTTCTGGACACTCAACGTTGCATTGTTTATTCACTCCATACTTGGTGCTGGTAAACTACTATTGTAGCTACAGCTGCCCTGGGGCAGACAGAGGGTAGCAAGGCGACCACCAACCACTCACGCACATTCACCCAGGCTTACTGATGTCGCCCATCCGAGTACCAGCCAGGCCCTACCTGGTTAGCCTCCGAGGTGTGATGGGATCGGGCAGAGCAAAGGCGCTTTGGCCACAGTTACTCAGTCATTTATATTCAGATTTGCCATATTTACATCAGACATTTTAGCCTCTTCAAACTCGCCAGTGAGACCTTTTCCACTGCCAATAAAATCATAATAGGTCTCACTGCCACTAATCTTTTTTATTAACAAATGTCTTTATGACGCTATAGTTGTTAAAATGGTGCTTCTACACAGAGGCGTAGTTTGCCATAAGGCAAGGCAGGCTGCCTGGGGCCCCCCAACAGTCAAGGGCCCACATGAACCAACCTGTTATTCAGAAGCCTGCAGTAAGCGCTTGATTTACAATCCTTGTAATGATTTTGGTGATGCAGTTACATCATCTCTCCACAAATGCTTTGTGGCGCTGTTAATCCCCATCCTGCTGCTGCTTTAGTGAGTCACGGTTCCCTAATGTTAACTTATAATGAGCAGTGGACAGACTTTTTTACTCATGGCTCCACCAGATTATATTTCTCATAGTGAAACCAGTTTATTGTAATACACATTATGACCTAAAAAACCTCAGCCTTCTGTTTTGAGGGAAACTTATGCAAAGAACTGCATTATGGGAGTTGTCAGGTCACCCTCTCCTGCTCAAATGACGTCCTCTCTCCCAGTGCGCAGTGCACCGAGCAACCACCAGAGGGCCCCCTACCGACATTCTTGCTTGGCACCCTTGCTACGCCACTGCTCCTACAAAACCAAAGTTGTTTGGTGTGTGTAGCACCTGGGGCTGCTCTCACACACCTGTTAAGCCTGCATCGAAGCTGACTTGCTGTGAAGAAACTTTTCTCCCATTTCCCCCTCACTGCTCAGTCTGTTTCGGACAGAACTTCACTCCGAGGGCATGCGCAAATTGAGGATGGGGGAGGAGGAGAAATTAAATGTATCTCATGTAGTGGAGTGAAACAGGCTCAACACAAATATACTCAAGTACAGTGCAGTTCTTCTAAAACTATACTTCACCTCAGTACTCTGTTAGATTTACTCTGTGTCCGACCACCTCTGCTGCGAATCATGTCCCCAAAATAACGTCAAAGCCGCGACCGGATAGAGACGGAGCGGAAAAGCTGTAAAGTGCAGTTGTTCTGAAGAGCTGCCACATGTGAGTGATAAAACATTCATGGGGACTGGGTTGTGTAAACAGATCTGAGACATGCATTACAGCATGTTCAGAGAAAATGTTACGATTATATTTACAGCGACAATGAGAGGCCTCCGTGGCAGACCCAATGAATCTGTAAAAGTAAAGCACTTCCCAGACCTCCGAGGAGCAAATCATTAAAAATCAGAGGTGAGGTTTGGAGCAGGGAAAGTCGATCTAAAAATACAACGCCTGAGGCACTCTTTAGGTTGGTTAAAATGTCGTTGTCCTTTATGGCACGTCTTAATGGACCAACAGCGCCCCAGTGTGTTTCAGGCTTCACAGAGTTCAACAACTTTAGATAATACGTTTCAGATATGGCATGTATGTGGAAAGTGCAAGGGAATAGTTTGAGCTCTGTTTCTTTAGGACTACAAATGTAAATCACATAGTAGGCCTAATTTCAAACAGTTTTCACATCATGTTTTCAGGCGAGTAGTTATATAAATGCCTCCTCATCTTAAAGCAGCATCTATAAAGCAGCCTCGTGTGGACTCCCTGGTTGCTCTATGCCAGGGGTGCCCAAAGTAGGGCACAATACATTGGCCCGCCAGAGGGTGACCTACTTTTGCGTTGCTTATGGTTAATACCAACTCTCTCCCATTCATTCTCAATGGTAAATATGGATGCAGTACACTTTTTGGCCACCAGCGTCAAATTGGGGGCGCTGTTTCACTCCTTTTGGAAACACTGTTGTGGTGTCTTGGTAATTATCAATCACAGAGCGTTGTAGCGTCAACTTTCCCAGTCTTTCAACTTTTATTGCAAAGGCTGTTGACATCAACAAAGGTACATATTTAGAAAAAATGATTTATAAAAGAATTGATGCTGAACTGACACTTAATAATAATCTATTGTGGCATTTTCTTTGAGTTAACAAATGAATGAGGTAAAGTCACTGTGCTACAATGATTTTGTTCAACTAAAACTTTTTCCATACATTTGTTTTAATGTAGCATAGTATTTGCAAAGACAGAATCAAATGCAAATGTATAGGCTACCGAAAAATAAAATAAAGTAACTATTAGGTTATAATTTGCAGTTAAATGTGTCACGCTTGACATCGCCTTTTCATTTTGGCCCTCGGTGACAAAAGGCTTGGGCACAAAGCACTCACACGTGGCCTACACTGTGACACCATGACATGAGACTCCTTTAGCTTAGCCGCGAGATAGCGAGAGAGCTCAGGAAGAATCTGCCTGGTGAAAGGTGATTTATTATGTCTGCTCCTCGGGGCCTGATTATGGAAACAGTGAAACGCTAGCCTCCTGCCAGAGCCTCACAGCCGCCCTGCAGCGCATGCGAACGGTGGAGCTTTTGTCATGCTATTGTGCGCTAAAGCTGTTAGCATGCCGCGCGGTGTCAAATGCCCCATGGTAGGCTGGGTCGCTGTAGCGTGACCCTCATGTTGTCATGCTGTAGTCATTATTTGCTGTGACTACATGAGCGTATACTTGGCCTGTGGTGCCAGAAGCCTCACAGCAGCACCATGTTGTGCGTTTCATTCATGCAGAGTGCCAAGGGTCGTCACAGAGGATAGTACACTCACTATAGGCTGTAGGCGATATGATTAAGTCATGCTTTTACTATCAAATCAAACTTTAGGCTATTTATAAAGCGCCTTTCCTACAAAACGTAACACAAAAGGCCTGATTTCCTAAGCCACGTGGTGAATTGAGACATTGAGACTGCTTTTTGACGACGACACTAGAGGCCGCCATTGCTGTAGTACCTCCATATAGTCGCTAGTCTCCCATTGGAAAGCATTGCACTTTAGACACGTTAAAAAGATCCCACCCTTTTAAGGAACATGCTTCGTCAGAGCTGGGGAGGGGGAGTCTGTAAATCCGCCATGATTTCCCCCTTGTTTTGTCAAACGGGGAGGAGTCTATTCATATAATATGTCTATGGTCCCATATGTCCCATTCCAGTCCAGAGTTGCCAGGTCTGGGCAGCCAAACTCACTCAAAAATATCTGAAAAAAAACGGCGCGGCAGGAATGATCAATAATTAACAGTGCCCATGTGCCCCTTTCTCCCTCTCTTATTGAAAAAGCAGCTCTCATTCAATTTTGATTTTTTTTAAAAAGACATAAATTGCCCATTTTACAGTGAAAAACACAAGGCAAAAAACGTGGCCAGTTTTTGTTCAATCATGGAAAAGGCTTAAAAACCTGCCCCATTCCCTGTCAACCCTGCTCCAGTCCCTGAATGTGATGCCACAATCTTTTAACCGATTGGCTTAAACCAGTGGTCTCCCGCCTTCTTCTTCAGTGATGACTTTTACCAGTGAACAGCCACCCCAAAATCCTTATCCAACCGGACAAACTACTGTAACAGTGCGAGCTGTCGATATTACTCCGCCCGTCAGCTGGGGGGCGCTGTATAAAAGGAGAAGAGGCAAGTCGTTCCAATAGTTGTATCCAATTTATTTTCTAGATCGAATTAAGTTAAGTTTCAGTCGTCACTTGTTCAGTTCCAGTTCAGTTCATTTCTTTAACAAAAACAAAAAGGGATGGCAAACATCCGTTTGTCACGTTTCACAGTTCACAGAGACACTCTTCGGCATCACGTCCGGGTCCACAAAGCAGCAGTGGTGATTGTTGTTATGCAGGCGAATTGTTTCTAAAGATGAATAGTGTTAGCCTCTAAACTTACGCCGGTCTATGTTACATGCACATACCGCTTTTGGATCCATCATTCACGCGGGGACGTCATGCTTCGCGTTCTGGCCCGTGGGGAACCACACCTCCCACCTACAGCACCGCCATCTCGCACTGCGCCTGAAGCGCACCCCAGACCCATAGCTGCACCAAACACAGGGCTCGGATTAGGGCTAACATTTTTGAGGAAAGTCACGCTAAAGTATTGTTTGTTTTTACCTGCTCACGAGAGCCCGAGCTACACCACCTCCACACCAAGCAGACGGAAGAACAAGAGGTCAGAGGTCGAACGCAGGTAGACTGTGCCCTTTTATACAGCGCCCCCCAGCTGACGGGCGGAGTAATATCGACAGCTCGCACTGTTACACTACTTTTAAAGGGACTATACAGAGTTTAAAAATGTTAAAACTAAGTATTTTCATCAACTTACATGTTCCAGCCATGTCCTATAATGTGTAGAATGAGCTCAGACCTGTTCACCACAACTACCTCTAAAATCCTGTACTGTCACTCAAAACGGTGTTAATATAGAAGCTGCAGTTACGCGTAAGACCTGAGGTGGCAGTAGTGAGTATAAAATGACCAACTCTAGTCTCTTCAAGGATAAAATAGTCATTCATAATTATTTTAACAGTTAATACTGTATATATTACAGGAAACACAGTACACTTACACGACAGTACCAAAGGTACCACAGTATCATGATGTCACTCTAAAATTGTGACTCAAGTGATAAAAAAGCGCAATTTTCAGTGAAATATTTCTTGTTATATAGTGTTTTCATACTCGGGTGACCTGCCATGTTGGATGGGCCATGTGTTTTTCTGATTGGTTTATCCACCTGTCCATAACATGTCATTGTAATTAATTGGAAATCATGTGGCTGAGCTGGTTTGGACCTTCTGCCTAAAGCTCTCACCCCCGTGAGGTTTTTGGAGACCCCAGTTTGGCGCCGATGAGTCCAATGAACCAATGTTGTCAGAAGTCTTACCTTTTGTCAAACCTTTGGAAGATACTCAACTTACAGCACAACCCAGTCCAAATGACTAACGGAAAACTTTTGCTATGGTGGAACTTAATGGCAGTAATGGCATTTACATTCAAGTGCAAGAAAACACTACATCAAATATCTGTGTCCAGCTAAAAAGAAAGCAGCTAAAGCACAAGCCTTTCCAGAATAACCAGGTCCACATTCCTTTGTCCTTTCTTCATTGTTCTCATTGTTTAAGTTATATTTTTGCTCTCAGTGCCTTTTTAAATTCCTTTTTAGCTTTTACACTCGAATCCACTTGTCCTCATTTCCAGTTCTTTTGGCACTACATCATCCCGACACATGAAGGGTAATCATGTTAGATTTACTAATCCCCGCCGCTCAGCCCGGCGGGGGGGGGGGAGGAGACCAGCGCCAAATCTGCCTCAAACTGTCTCGCCTTTAAGTCCGTGCATCGAGAGACAAAGGAAGAGAAGAGGACTTTTGCAGATGCGATGGAGCCCGTGTTCATTCCCCACTCCCACTATGAATGGGAGTCAGAAGAGAGAATTGCACAAGACTTTATTGATGAAAATGCAACTAAAATATGATGGAAAATGTGCAGGAAAAAAATGTCAAAAAAATGACAAAAAAGAAAAGAAAAAGTGACTAAAATGCAGAAAAAAATTGACAAAAATGCGATGAAAAAAAATGTTTATAATGTGATGCAACAACAAGGAAAAAGATTTTTTGAAATCACTTTTGTAGGTCTGAACTGGATGAAATGTGCTCAGTTAAAGCAGGGAGTAAGAGGTTCAGGTGTATAAAAGATAAAAATACACACTGAGATTTAGCAGAATAAAGCCAACATTGACCAACTGCTTTGTAAAATAAAGAGTTCATAATTTGTCTTGAGTCAGTCATTCAACTTTTCGATTATGTTTCATTATTATTCCAGGAAAAAATGCTTTTGTTTATGTAAAATGCACAATGAGATCCAGCCCTGTGAATGTGAGTCGCTATTTTCCAGTCAGTAAGTTGTAAAAAGTGATGCACAGACTGTAATGAGTTTAAGTTTTATATTTAAATAACAACTAGAAGTGAACGGGGGTCTGGGGGTTCTTTGGGGAAACTTCTAAAACACCTTCCTTGTTTCAAATGGGTACAAGGCCACTTTGAAGGCAACACAGTCAAAGTCTGATCCACACTCAGGAGTAATCACTGCGCATTTCTGAGGGTGTGGCTTTATTTCAAACTCAGTCTTGAACCATAGGTCCTGTTGAACCAGTCTGATTGGGTCGCAGATTGTGGCGAGGATTGCAGCAGATCATGGTACGGACAAAACTAACCTTTTATATTAACATGATGTGTTTTCCAGAAGTTTTTTTGTAACAGCGCTCTAATATTTGCAGTATAATCTGAACGATGAGGACGATGGTGAGGTGCAGGTTTTGAACAGAGCTGGAGGATGGCAGTGGTGGAACTGGGCGTCTTTGGGCATCGGAGCGGCTCTGGTCTCAGCTCAGTGTGAGTTCTCTGGTTTTGCTCAAGTTTATGAATGACATTTACTCAAAACAAAGCATTTTACTTATGTAGAAGTAAAACATAGTCATCCAGATAAAAGTAAAAATTGTTTAATATTTTTAAATATTGATCTAAAATGTTTTGACTTAGATAGAAGTAAAAGGTTTTGTATTTATCACACAATTCTTTACCTCAAAAAGTAAATATATCCCAGTATCAGCTGCCTCGAGCTCATTCACTTCCCAGAGTCTAGTGGTTGTCAGACTTGTTTGCCTTGTCAGGGTCATGCATGTTTCTCTTGTCTAAATAGCCCATGTCTGAGAGACAAATCTGATGCCTTTATGTGTTTTTCTTTTACAGGGTGGAGGAACCGGCAGCTCACCAGAGAGACCCAGGAGATGAAGATTGAGATCGACAAAGCCCAACGTCAAATACGGAGAATTCACAATATTCAGTACATCTCCAGTAAGGCCAATTCGGATGTGCTAAAAGAGTCAAAAGAAAAAAAGGAGGAGTTGTTGAATACTGTTTTTATGAACAAACATTATCAGTCCCAGTTGAGGCATCTGGACGACCTGCAAGATCTGCTGGTGGAGCGACAGCACATCTTCTGCAGCTACTTCAGACCAAAGTCCCAAAGGAAGGAAATAGAAGAGCAGATTGATAATCACTGTGAAACATTGGGATATTCCAAAGATAACAAGGCTCAGTTGAGGGAAGTTTTAAAGTCGGACCGCAGCTGTGGCTGGTGTCTGATGTACCTGTGGAGCGGAGACAAGAGGAGAAACGGGAGCGGCATGTGGGCATTACTGAAGAAGTGGAGGGACGAGTACAAAGAACAGTTTGATAACAACGGATTACCAAATGTTAGTTACACTTTAATATACTGACTTAGACCTGGTTTAGTCCTGGTGGTTTTAAACTTGGATTTCACCTGGTGTAGCTCTTGGTTGGACCTGGTTCACTAATTACTACTAATAACTTTTTTTCTTTCTTTTTTTTTTGCAGATCATGGATCAAGAGCCACCAGTCCGTCTCTGTGTTGTGTTATAAAATCTGTTTAAATGTTGTCAAATATGATGGTAACTTGTGGGCACCATGGTTAATCTACTATGTTTAAGAAAAGAGGTTTGTCATTACTATGGTAAAGGTACAAGTAGTAAAGTCAATGCAGGGGTTGTCTTGGAATCAAACCCGGGACCTTCTTGCTGTGAAGCACAAGCCACCTTTTATTTACACAACACAAGACATTGCCCTTTCTGTCCTCCTCCTGTTGGTGGCACTGCACTCACTGATGATCAGAAAATTATTTGAAACGTAAAAATCTTTGTAAGGATTTGCAACAAATACATTTTCTCTGAAGTATTTTATTACAATTCACTGTCATTGATTTACTTTCAGGCTGTTGGCTGTATGTTTATTAGAACAAGATAATCTACTCTGTATCTGTGGATTTCAGCAAAGCTATTCACATCGATTACACTCTGATGTGCACGGGATATTGTGGGATAACTTCCTATCGGGCAACAACTGTTTCCTGTTCCTGTTTTAATGCAGAGACATTCTTCAATGAATTTGTGGGAATAATATTGTGGTTATAATAAAAAATAATAATAATGCATTTGTTTATTACTGTATATGGCTTTTTTGGAACACTCAATTATTATCATTATTATCATCATTATCATTATCATCATTAGTAGTAGTAGCAGTAGTAGTAGTAGTAGTAGTAGTAGTAGTAGTAGTATTTTTATTAGTATTATTTTTAGGCTCACTCGATCGTTGGCAGTAGTAGCAGTTCTCTTGTCTTCCAGCAGAGGGCAGTCACAGCATGTGTTGGGGGCAGATTTGGAGACCAGCGCCAAATCTGCCTCAGACTGTCTCGCTTTACTGTAAGTCAGTGCATCGAGAGACAAAGGAAGAGAAGAGGACTTTTGCAGATGCTCCTGTGCTGAGCGATGGAGCCATAGACTGTAAAAAAAAATGGACGTCTTATGCTCACTCCTCCCCGTTTACCAAAATGACCACGGCCGTGGGGGAATTCATGGAGGATTTACAGACTCCCCCTCCCCAGCTCTGACGAAGCATGTTCCTAAAGAGGGCATACGGGCGGGATTTTCACCGTAGACTCGGCCCTTGCGTGACGTGTAGCTCGCGCTGCTCCAATGCTAACAGTCCGACCCTCATTAAGTACGAAATTTCAAAAATTCATATTACGAAAACCAGCCTGGTTTCATATATTGTGATTAACCCAGCGTTATCTCAGGAGGAATATCTAGCCTAGTCTAGTGTTGAAACAATTGAAACCAGGCGTTAAAGTAGTTTTTAACGTGTCTAAACTCCAATGCTTTTCAATGGGGGCCTAGTGGCGATATGGAGGTACTACAGCAATGGCAGAGCAATGGCGCCCCCCAGGGCCGTGGTCATAAAGCAAAGCAGCCAGCGGCCATTGGATGGAGCCCCTGTTCATTCCTCACTCCCACTATGAATTGTAATCAGAAGAGAGAATTGCACAAGACTTTATTGATGAAAATGCAACAAATATCTGATGAAAAATGTGCAGAAAAAAACGACAAAAAAGTGATGAAAAAAAAATGTTTAGAAAGTGATGGCAACAACAAGGATTTTTTTTTTTTTCTAAATCAGTTTGGTAGGTCTGAACTGGATAAAATGTGCTCAGTTAAAGCAGGGAGTAAGAGGTGCAGGTGTATAAAAGATAAAAATACGCTCTGAGATTTAGCAAAATAAAGCCGACACTGCTTTGTAAAATAAAGAGTTCATAATTTATCTTGAGTCAGTCATTCAACTTTTCGATTATGGTTCATTATTATTCCAGGAAAAAACGCTTTTGTTTATGTGAAATGCAGAATGAGATCCAGCCTTGTGAATGTGCGTCCCTATTTTCCAGTCAGTAAGTTGTAAAAAATGATGCACAGACTGTAGTGAGTTTAAGTTTCATATTTAAATAACAACTAGAAGTGAACGGGGGTCTGGGGGTCGTTTGGGGAAACTTCTAAAACACCTTCCTTGTTTCAAATGGGTACAAGGCCACTTTGACTCTCACAGTGAGCTAAACAATCATCGATGACATCTCCAACGCAGTAAAGACCGGCTTGCTTGGATTGAAGGCAACACAGTCGGAGTCTGATCCACACTCAGGAGTAATCACTGCATATTTCTGAGGGTGTGGCTTTATTTCAAACTCAGTCTTGAACCATAGGTCCTGTTGAACCAGTCTGATTTGGTCTCAGATTGTGGCGAGGATTGCAGCAGATCATGGTACGGACAAAACTAACCTTTTATATTAACATGATGTGTGTTGCAGAAGTTTTTTTGTAACAGCGCTCTAATATTTGCAGGAAAATCTGAACGATGAGGACGATGGTGAGGTGCAGGTTTTGAACAGAGCTGGAGGATGGCAGTGGTGGAACTGGGCGTCTTTGGGCATCGGAGCGGCTCTGGTCTCAGCTCAGTGTGAGTTTTCTGGTTTTGCTCAAGTTTATGAATGACATTTACTCAAAACAAAGCATTTTACTTATGTAGAAGTAAAACATAGTCATCCAGATAAAAGTAAAAATTGTTTAATATGTTTAAATATTGATCTAAAATGTTTTGACTTAGATAGAAGTAAAAGGTTTTGTATTTATCACACAATTCTTTACCTCAAAAAGTAAATATATCCCAGTATCAGCTGCCTCGAGCTCATTCACTTCCCAGAGTCTAGTGGTTGTCAGACTTGTTTGCCTTGTCAGGGTCATGCATGTTTCTCTTGTCTAAATAGCCCATGTCTGAGAGACAAATCTGATGCCTTTATGTGTTTTTCTTTTACAGGGTGGAGGAACCGGCAGCTCACCAGAGAGACCCAGGAGATGAAGATTGAGATCGACAAAGCCCAACGTCAAATACGGAGAATTCACAATATTCAGTACATCTCCAGTAAGGCCAATTCGGATGTGCTAAAAGAGTCAAAAGAAAAAAAGGAGGAGTTGTTGAAAACTGTTTTTATGAACAAACATTATCAGTCCCAGTTGAGGCATCTGGACGACCTGCAAGATCTGCTGGTGGAGCGACAGCACATCTTCTGCAGCTACTTCAGACCAAAGTCCCAAAGGAAGGAAATAGAAGAGCAGATTGATAATCACTGTGAAACATTGGGATATTCCGAAGATAGCAAGGCTCAGTTGAGGGAAGTTTTAAAGTCGGACCGCAGCTGTGGCTGGTGTCTGATGTACCTGTGGAGCGGAGACAAGAGGAGAAACGGGAGCGGCATGTGGGCATTACTGAAGGAGTGGAGGGACGAGTACAAAGAACAGTTTGATAACAACGGATTACCAAATGTTAGTTACACTTTAATATACTGACTTAGACCTGGTTTAGTCCTGGTGGTTTTAAACTTGGATTTCACCTGGTGTAGCTCTTGGTTGGACCTGGTTCACTAATTACTTCTAATAACTTTTTTTCTTTCTTTTTTTTTTGCAGATCATGGATCAAGAGCCACCAGTCCGTCTCTGTGTTGTGTTATAAAATCTGTTTAAATGTTGTCAAATATGATGGTAACTTGTGGGCACCATGGTTAATCTACTATGTTTAAGAAAAGAGGTTTGTCATTACTATGGTAAAGGTACAAGTAGTAAAGTCAATGCAGGGGTTGTCTTGGAATCAAACCCGGGACCTTCTTGCTGTGAAGCACAAGCCACCTTTTATTTACACAACACAAGACATTGCCCTTTCTGTCCTCCTCCTGTTGGTGGCACTGCACTCACTGATGATCAGAAAATTATTTGAAACGTAAAAATCTTTGTAAGGATTTGCAACAAATACATTTTCTCTGAAGTATTTTATTACAATTCACTGTCATTGATTTACTTTCAGGCTGTTGGCTGTATGTTTATTAGAACAAGATAATCTACTCTGTATCTGTGGATTTCAGCAAAGCTATTCACATCGATTACACTCTGATGTGCACGGGATATTGTGGGATAACTTCCTATCGGGCAACAACTGTTTCCTGTTCCTGTTTTAATGCAGAGACATTCTTCAATGAATTTGTGGGAATAATATTGTGGTTATAATAAAAAATAATAATAATGCATTTGTTTATTACTGTATATGGCTTTTTTGGAACACTCAATTATTATCATTATTATCATCATTATCATCATTAGTAGTAGTAGCAGTAGTAGTAGTAGTAGTAGTAGTAGTAGTAGTAGTAGTATTTTTATTAGTATTATTTTTAGGCTCACTCGATCGTTGGCAGTAGTAGCAGTTCTCTTGTCTTCCAGCAGAGGGCAGTCACAGCATGTGTTGGGGGCAGATTTGGAGACCAGCGCCAAATCTGCCTCAGACTGTCTCGCTTTACTGTAAGTCAGTGCATCGAGAGACAAAGGAAGAGAAGAGGACTTTTGCAGATGCTCCTGTGCTGAGCGATGGAGCCATAGACTGTAAAAAATAATGGATGTCTTATGCTCACTCCTCCCCGTTTACCAAAATGACCACGGCCGTGGGGGAATTCATGGAGGATTTACAGACTCCCCCTCCCCAGCTCTGACGAAGCCTGTTCCTAAAAAGGTCATACGGGCGGGATTTTCACCGTAGACTCGGCCCTTGCGTGACGTGTAGCTCGCGCTGCTCCAATGCTAACAGTCCGACCCTCATTAAGTACGAGATTTCTAAAATTCATATTACGAAAACCAGCCTGGTTTCATATATTGTTATTAACCCAGCGTTATCTCAGGAGGAATATCTAGCCTAGTCTAGTGTTGAAAAAATTGAAACCAGGCGTTAAAGTTGTTTTTAAGGTGTCTAAACTCCAATGCTTTTCAATGGGGGCCTAGTGGCGATATGGAGGTACTACAGCAATGGCAGAGCAATGGCGCCCCCCAGGGCCGTGGTCATAAAGCAAAGCAGCCAGCGGCCATTGGATGGAGCCTGTGTTCATTCCTCACTCCCACTATGAATTGTAATCAGAAGAGAGAATTGCACAAGACTTTATTGATGAAAATGCAACAAAAATCTGATGGAAAATGTGCAGAAAAAAATGACAAAAAAGTGATGAAAAAAAAATGTTTAGAAAGTGATGACAACAACAAGGATTTTTTTTTTTTTCTAAATCAGTTTGGTAGGTCTGAACTGGATGAAATGTGCTCAGTTAAAGCAGGGAGTTAGAGGTTCAGGTGTATAAAAGATAAAAATACGCTCTGAGATTTAGCAGAATAAAGACAACATTGACCAACTGCTTTGTGAAATAAAGAGTTTATAATTTGTCTTGAGTCAATCAACTTCTCGATTATGGTTCAATATTATTCCAGGAAAAAAGGTTTTGTTTATATAAAATGCACAATGAGATCCAGCCCTGTGAATGTGAGTCCCTACTTTCCAGTCAATAAGTTGTAGAAAGTGATGCACAGAGTGTCTTGAGTTTAAGTTTTATATTTAAATAACAAGTGAACAGGGGTCTGGGGGTCCTATGGTAAACTTCCAAAACACCTTCCTTGTTTCAAATGGGTACAAGGCCACTTTGACTCTCACAGTGAGCTAAACAGTCTGTGATGACATCTTCAACACAGTATAGACCGGCTTGCTTGGATTGAAGGCAACACAGTCGAAGTCTGATCCACACTCAGGAGTAATCGCTGCACATTTCTGAGGGTGTGGCTTTATTTCTATATCTCAGTCTTAAACCATAGGTCCTGTTGAACCAGTCTGATTGGGTCTAGGACTGTGGCGAGGATTGCAGCAGATCATGGTACGGACAAAACTAACCTTTTATATTAACATGATGTGTGTTGCAGAAGTTTTTTTGTAACAGCGCTCTAATATTTGCAGGAAAATCTGAACGATGAGGACGATGGTGAGGTGCAGGTTTTGAACAGAGCTGGAGGATGGCAGTGGTGGAACTGGGCGTCTTTGGGCATCGGAGCGGCTCTGGTCTCAGCTCAGTGTGAGTTCTCTGGTTTTGCTTAAGCTTCTGAATAAAATTTACTCGAAACAAAGTATTGAATTTTACTCATGTAGATGTAAATAATAGTCTTCCAGATACAAGTAAGAATTTGAAAGTATTTAATCAAAAACAAAATATGTTCATTCAGGTAGAAGTAAAAAGTGTTGTATTTATCATTACTTTACCTCAAAAAGTAAATATTTGTAACTCAGTGCAGCTTCACTCCTGCACATTCACTTCAGACTCTTGCCAGGGTCATTCACACAAAGTGCCCATGTCTACTAACCTGTAGAGGGCGCACCAGATTCCACCTGAGACAAATCCTTTATCATCAATCAATCAACCAACAGAATTTGATCATGTGATTATTACTGGAGATATAAATGTACATGTCGATGTAGTGAATGATCAATATAGAAAACAGATTTTAAAATATCTCTGCTTGTGTGTAAGTCCTTTCATGAACTACGTCAGGCCCAGAGATCCTCAGGGAGGGGTCTCCTGGTGGTTTCCAGAGTCTCGACTAAACACGGTGAGACTGCATTTCAGTTTCATGCAGCAAAGGTCGAGAACAGTCTCCCTGAGGACGTGAGACAGGCCCTGACTGTTTAAGTCCAGGCTGAAAACATGTCTATTTACTCCTGCCTATGTCAAGTGACTGTGTTTTTTACTCCGTTTAATATTACATTTTCATCAATACATATTTATATTTTTTAAATATATATTTTTATGCATTAATCCAAAAATATATATATATTTATAAAGCGCTTTTTCATCAAGTGCATCACAAAGTGCTTTACATTTAAAAATACATTAAAAACATTCTCGCCCGTGTTTCAGGGTGGAGGAACCGGCAGCTCAGCAAAGAGACCCAGGAGATAAAGATTCAGATCAACAGAGCCCAGCGTCACATTAGGAGCATTCATAATATTGATTTCTACTTCAGTTACAACGCTCTCCAGCAACCAAAAGAAAACAAGGAGATGGTGGTGACCACTGTATTATTAAATAAACAACTTCAGTATCATTTGAGGGGTCTGGACGACCTGGAAGATCTGCTGGTGGAGCGACAGCACGTCTTCTGCAGCTACTTCAGACCAAAGTCCCAGAGGAAGAAAATAGAAGAGCGGGTTCATAATCACTGTGACACATATTCCGAAGATAACAAGGCTCAGTTGAAGGAAGTTCTAGAGTCGGACCGCAGCTGTGGCTCGTGTCTGATGTACCTGTGGAGCGGAGACAAGAGGAGAAACGGGAGCGGCATGTGGGCATTACTGAAGAAGTGGAGGGAAAAGTACAAAGAAGAGCTTGAGAAAAACAGATTTCCAAATGTTAGTTACACTTTAATATACTGACTTAGGCCTGGTTTAGTCCTGGTTTTAAACACTACGTTTTAAACGTAGCTCTGGATTAGACCTGGTTCACTAACTAAAACTGTTTTTTTTTGCAGATCATGGAAGATCGAGTTCCAAAATGAAAGTGACAATGAGTGTGAACATACCACATAGTGCAATGGAGCTGTGCAAATGGCTCGAACAGGTTATTATTACGTTCATGAGTCTGATACAGAGTTACTGGGTCTTTTTGTTCATGCGTCTGATGGTGGAAGGGAAAAAACTATTCTTATAGCGGGAGGTGTGGGTCTGTATGGACTGTAGCTTCCTGCCTGAGGGGAGAGGGGTGAATTATAGTCCATGTCCAGGGTGAGAAGGGTCAGCTGTGATCCGACCTGCATGCCTCTGGATCCTGGAGGTCTACAGGTTCACTTTCTCAGCAGTGCGCACAATGCACTGCACTCACTGAAGTTCAGATAATTATTTGAAACGTTGTAGAAAAAGGGAAAAAAAATACTCTGCATCTGTGGATTTCATCAAAGCTATTTACATCGATTGGGCTCTGATGTGCACGGGATATTGTGGCTAACTTTCTTTCGGGTAACGACTGTTTCCTGTTTTAATGCCGAGGCATTCTTCAATAAATTGGGAGAATAATATTGTGGCAATAATAAAAAATAATACAAATAATGCATTGGTTTTGTTTGTTTGTATACAATATACATATACTACTGTATATGGCTTTTTTTGGAACACTCAAACACAGCTGCCTTGGGGTAGACAGACAAGCAATGCTTATTATTATTATTATTATTATTATTATTATTATTATTATTATTATTATTATTATTATTATTATTATTATTATTATTATTATTTGTAATAGCGCAATAACTAAGTCATTTTTAGGCCTACTCGATCATGGGCAGCCGTAGTTCTCTTGTCTTCCAGCAGAGGGCAGTCACATCTCCGACGCTTCCTCCTGTTTTCGCCGAAGAAGAAATGCGCTGCGCCGTTTCCGGGTTTATGCTGACGCGTCCCTCCTCTCTCCAAACACCGACGTGTCAGTCCGCTTCTACCCGCACAGAGCCGCACACGGGCCGCTCACTCCGTAGACAACATGCCCCCGAAAAGCAGCACCAAGCAGCAGTCCGAGGAGGACCTGCTCCTCCAGGACTTCAGCAGGAACCTGTCCGCCAAATCCACCGCGCTGTTCTACGGAAACGCGCTCATCGTGTCCGCGATTCCCATCTGTGAGTAGTTCGGTGCTAACTGCTAACTTACCGGCTAAACTGGGCTTCATTCATTCATTCCTCAATATGAAATAACGTCAAAATATTGCGCATACTTCTGATCAGTGTACGTAAAGGGCTTGAATGCATAGTATTCCTTTACTGAGGCTTCAATGATTATGACCTCACTTTACGCACTCGGACACCGCCTGTGCTACTTCTTTGCACTTTTGGCATCATGCTACTTATTATTTCTCTGCAGTCCGACAATGAAGAGAAGTTCATGTGTTAAATTGGCTTTCAATAATGCAAAGGGAGCAAGGGCTATTTTCTTTACTCTTACTACTACTAGGGATCCCGTACTGAGGCTTTAGGCTTACGTGGCACTGAGTTCTTGGGTTGATTTGACATGAAGTTATTTGCTATTGTTTGCTAAATGCTGCATAATTTATTAATATGACACAAAGAAACATGTCCAGTTCTTTGTAATAGTCCAGAGAAAAACTGACTTTGTTGATGCAAATTTAAACCTGCTGATGGTGCCTTTTACGCAGGGGTTCCCAAAATTTGACACGTAAACATCTCAGGACCCCCATTGTACAAAATGATTGCCCCTTATGCTGCATTAGGAAATCAGAAAACGTTTATATGTGCTGTATTTAACCTGTTTATTTTTGAATAATTGAATGGATTTCACTTATTATATAGGCTGTTTTACACTCAAAAATCTGCTAAAAACATTTTTCTTTTTGTTTCATCTGGGGACCCCCACCCAAGGCCTCGCGACCCCCACTTTGGGAACCACTGCTTTTACGCACAATCACAGAGATAACTTGTGCCATGTTGCTCAACCTCTGAACCGAGCACATGTTCTCCAGTTTGGCTTTACCCAAATCTAAATGTGTAAAAAAAAAACACATAAAAATAGCGATGAAAAAGAGACGTAAACAATGATGAAAGCGGGACAAAAAAAATTACGAAAATGTGATTAAAAAAATAAAGAAAAATAAAGGAAAAAAAGAGAAATTAAATAAAAGCAACAACAAAAAAATATTTAAAAAATTACAAAAATGAAAGAAAAAAATCCACACAAAAAATGCAGTAAAATGACAAAAAAGCAACTAAAAACAACAACAATTGCATAAAAATTACACAAAAGCGACAAATAAAAACAAAACGTTTTTTAGGTCTTGGCTTTCAAATTGGGCATTAACCTGGCTAATAGGCTGTAAGCTCAAGTCAAGAAGCTTTTAGATTTGGGTAAAGCCGAACTGGAGAGGTGGGGGTTAAGAGGTTGACCTACGACGCTCTGTTTCGGTTAGAGAGCCATTTTTATTGGATGCATTATTACAGTCTGACAATGAATGTAGAAAATCCACCATCCTGGTCATTAGAAAGGGCATTTGTGCTTTGGTTTGTTTTATTAATGACCTTTCCTCGCAGGGTTGTTCTGGCGGATCTGGCACATGGACCTGGTGCAGTCTGCGGTCCTGTACGCCGTGATGACCCTGGTCAGCACTTACCTGGTGGCCTTTGCCTACAAGAACGTCAAGTTTGTGCTGAAACACAAGTACGTCCATGCGAAGTCCATTTTAAAGCAGATATTAGGTTTTGGGAGATTTTACTGTTCCTTAAGGACACATTACACAGATACAAATGTGTTTTCTCTGTATTAAATCAATGGTTGCCCCTTCATATAACTGTACCCACCATGTTAAGTACAACGTAATGTGCCATTTAACAATCTGTGATAACATATATATCAAATGCTTTCGACTTTTGGCTCTCTGTATGTTGTCTGCCGTAGTCGAGTCTTAACCTGATGTTTTTTGTACAGAGTCGCCCAGAAGCGTGAAGATGCAGTGTCTAAAGAGGTGACCAGGAAGCTTTCTGAGGCCGACAACCGCAAGATGTCCCGCAAGGAGAAAGACGAGAGGTGAGTGTTTCCGAATTACTGTAAGTCTACGACATGGGAAACTCGTGCAGAATTCCTTTACATGTAATTGAAGAGCAGATTTTAGCAAGTAAAATCTCAAAAAGGGCAGACAAGTCAAAATCTGGAATAACTTTCCTCTGTGGTTTGTGCAATTTAGGTTTTTTTTTAGCATTGAAACCTTCACATGTGGGTATTAGCTGTTGCAATATTTGTATCACAGACGAGACACAAATGTTTTTCCTGAGTGAAGCAAAATGAATGGTAACTTTATTGATTGAAAATAGGGCTGCAGCTAACGATTATTTTGTAATCGATTTATTTTTACGACCATTCGATTAATCGCTTAGCTGTGAATGGTGTAAGAAAATGTTATTTTAAAAAACATTTTTTTATCACATAACGCTAAAGTGGCGCCGCCAACTGTAGCTAAACATTTACTAAGAACATTTATTAAGTGGATGTTTGTTGGAGGCTCTTGGTGCTAATTCTGCTTCTGATTGGATGAGACACAGACAGATATTCATGAAATTTACAATGTACAAAACACTACAGACCCTAACTTTAAAAACAAAGTAGGTTTTCATAAAAAATACTACATTTTCATGTCATTTTTGCTCTATTTGAGTCTGTGAACCAAAAAACGATGAATCGATTACTCAAATAGTTGTCGACTATGTCAATAATCGATCGATTTGTCGATTAGTCGATTAGTCGATTCAGCCCTAATTGAAAAAGTCTAACCTTAGTCATGATCTTCCTTATTTTTTGTCAAAGTTTTTCGTTGTTTTGATTCTCGTCAAGTTCTGATTTTCACACATAATGATGAGGCCACACATTGTTTTAGATTTTTGTATAAGTAGTTGAAAAACAGATAAGTAAATATATCAATATTAATGCAATATTCAAGACGATTATCAGTTTTCTCTCATGTTGCGCAGCCCTAATGCTCTTGTCCATATTTACTGCAGAATATTTTTTTTCTCCCTGTAACAAAGTATTGTGATTTCAGGATCTTGTGGAAGAAGAATGAAGTTGCCGACTACGAGGCCACCACCTTCTCCATCTTCTACAACAACACTCTGTTCCTGGTCCTGGTCATCGTCGCTTCCTTTTTCCTGCTCAAGAACTTCAACCCCACAGTGTATCCTTTACCAGCCTCGGCTTTCTGCACAAATCACACATCACATCACATCACACTCGTTTTTACCACTTCATCACGGGGAGCCCCATGACTGACCCTGACCCCCAGTTTATGCAAATACCTTTATCAGATTTCAAAAGACCAGGCTAATAATAATGGTAACTTCTTCATGTTTCTCTCTAAAACACATTCTGAATCTACCGTGGGTAAATAAAGGTCAGATAAGAAGTAAAATATTATCTGTGCTGCGATTGATCAAAGGAATGGTTGTTTATGTCGGGGTGGGGCAAATTTGCAATGTGGCAGAGCAATTTTTTTCAAACATTAGATGTCGAACATCCCAATCTTGGTCCAAAAACGGCCAAATTCCAGGGTTACCTAATAGGAAGGTTTGAGGGCGTTTCCATGGTACTTTCATAGGAATTAATAACCGCATTCTCTGCTTATTTAAAGTAATTTAAGCAGCATTTTATCTCTGATGTCAGAAATAGCAATTATCAAAAGAATCTTAAAGGAACAGGCCACCGTTTCTCCATACTGAGATATGTTCTTACCTTAGATTAGTTCATTTGTACCTGTCTGGTCTTCACGTGTGCCCTCAGTCACGTAAACACAGCACAGACGGCGTTAGCATTTAGCCTCTCCCCCTCTCCTCTATAGCTCCAAACCAGGTGAAGATGGAAGCTACGAAGCTCTTCCACGTTTTTTTTTCTTAAGTGGATAAAAAGGGGAACTATATTGTAAGGCGTTACAATACAAGGAGTAGTTCGACATCCGTGCTCTTCACTTTACAGTACAATATAGTTCCCCTTTTATCCGCTTAGAAAATCCACATTGTTTAATTTTGTGTAATTATACTTTATAGTGTAACACTTCACGTAACAATATTTAAATAAGGAAAATGTGGAAGAGCTTGGTAGCTTCTTTCTTCCCCTTGTTTGGAGCTATAGTGGAGAGGAGGAGAGGCTAAATGCTAACACCGTCTGTGCTGTGTTTACGTGACTGAAGGCACGGGTGAAGACCAGACAGGTACAAATGAACTCGTCTAAGCTAAGGTAAGAACATATCTCAGTATGTCAAAACGGTGGCCTGTTCCATTAAGGGTTTTCTTTTCAGGCGGCCGCCGAAACAACGCCGGGCTACTGCCTTAACTAACTTCTTCTTCAAAAAGAAAAAAGCCTGAGTCTGACGTTGCCCACCTACTTTCTTCATTCCTATCCTGGTACAGGTGCTTGATGAAGCACACTTTTGATGCCTTTTCTTTTTGTTCAGAATGTGATCAACACAATCTGCAAACATTTAGGTAAATATAGTAAAGTAGATAACTGAAACTCGCATTGTTGTCTTTAATATTGTTGAAATATCATCCTGGGTGGAACTCCTAATAAATCAGTTTGTAGCCATCTGCCATTTTTGTTTTGTAAAGGTGGCCCATGGGAAGGTTTGGGGCCTCCTACTTCAGAGCCAAGATCTTAGTTTGTTTTAGTGAAGTCCATATTATGAAACTTTGACATCATGTATTTGTATTTCCAGCACAATGTCATGTCTTTTCCTTGACTCTCCGCTCAGGAACTACATCTTGTCCATCAGTGCCTCCTCGGGGCTCATTGCTCTGCTGTCCACCGGCTCCAAGTGAAAAAAGGGAACGACCAAATGAACAAAATGATGAGGTTAAGCTTTGGGAGGGACCTCTGTTAAATACTACAAAACATTTTTTTTTATTTTTCAACTCGAGGAAAGGGTTTGAACGGGAGGGAAGAAAACATTTCAACTTCATGAAATTCATGATTCAATGTCTGGGGCTCTCTCTCCAGGTTTTTCTGTCTGTGTTTTGTAACAATAAAAGCGACCAGGTGAACTTGTAAACACTGAAATCCTTTTTACTCTTCAAGGCACGACACGGGGGTTCATTGGCAATGCGTTTTATTTCTATGCACACGTTTTTCGAATTATTTACAGACGACCGATATAGAGGACGAACATCACAAATGAAATACTGTCACGTCATGATCTGTTGAGTTAATTACATACAGTACATTGGATTATGATACAGAGTAATGCATGGATACAGAGACAGGAGAAGTCCACCAAACACTATTCAGCTTTAATTGTAGCATGGCTCTATTTTGGCCTTCGGAAAAGTTTCTTCATCAGTTTCCAAAAGAGATGTCGAGATTAATACATTTTTAGAAGTAGCAGAAGGGTAGATGAGGCAAAAAGTTGTTTACTTAATTAAGCAGGAAAGCTCAGGGTCCTACTGTTTCAGAAAAGCCTGTTAGCCGTCCAGATATTCAATATGGCCGCCGTATTACATGTTTAAGTGGTTAAATAAAATGTTCAATGTTTGACAAAAATATACCTTATAATGATATCAGGAAATTTTGGGCCAAACTGCAAAACTTGATCATAAAATCCTGGGACCAAATAATAGGAGTGAGTTGGAAAAAAGAAAAAAATGAACCTGTGATCGAACTTGTCAGGACTCACCATTACCATAAAATCACAAGCTGTGACCCAAAACGGAGTAAATAGAGTATTTTCCTTACAAATTATTGTTTAAAGGGACTATAGGGAGTTTAATTTTTTTTTAAATTATGTATTTTCCTCCACCTACATGTTCCAGCCATGTCCTAAGAATGAGCTCAGACCTGTTCACCAGAACTGCCTCTAAAATCCTGCACTGTCACTCAAAAAGGCGTCACTTCGGGTCCGAAGTGCCGTCATGCACGAGCTTAATACAGAAGGTGCAGTTACACATATGGCCTGAGGTGGCAGTAATGAGTATAAAATGGCCAACTTGCATCCAGCCCCTTTAATAAGCCTTTGTTAAGGTTGTTAAGGGACTGAGATATGAGCTTAGACGAGTTGATTCGTACCTGTCTGGTCTTTGTGTGTGCCCTCAGTCACGCAAAACGACCAAAGATGTTGTTAGCATTTGGCCTCTCCCAGTATATTCCTATGGCTCCAAACAGGGGTTAAGTTGGAAGCTACCACGCTCTTCAACAGGCACAAAGACCAGACAGGTACGTATCAACTCGTCTAAGCTCAGGTAAGAACATATCTCAGTATGGAAAAACGGTGGCCTGTTCCTTTAAGTTTAAAAAGCTGAATCATAATAAAAATCAACAGTAATTTTAAAATGAAAGAAAGTTGTCTGGAAAAGGCTCGTGACCCACTGAAAAGGCTCCTGCAACTCACGTATGGGTTCCTGGTTTAAAAGGAAACAAAACTATTAGGGTCTATCCGTGTTCCTCTTGGAAAATGGCGTCCATACTGAACTTATTGAGCGGCTAACAATCTTTTTCAAATAGAAGGTCCTGCACAACAATTTTGTCAAAGTATGCGTTTGCATCACAAAGCCAAGAATTTGTGGCCAAAAATGTATCTCGTACACAGCGCTGTCCCTCATGCAGTAGTACTTAAGTAATCCACTACTGTAATTAGATTACTGTTTAGGTAGTGGAGTAATGTAACGGGATTACACTTGCAAAACTGGCAATTAGATTATAATGCCTTTATCTAGTAACTATTGATCACTTTCAGTAGTATTTTGACATCTGAAAACGTCTTAGAAAAGAGTTTATCTCGTCGAAAGAACATTGTGGTCTATTGTCAGTTCTGTGGGAAACAACAGTGAGTGGGGCAGAGCTAAACTGCCTGGCTCGATCTTTTTTTTTTTTTTTACTAAATTAACTAGTAATCAGTAATCAGATTCTTTTGAAATAAAGTAACTAGATTACTTTTAGACAGAGTAATAGGTAGTTGTATGACTTTAATTAAGTAATCCCAACATATAACTGTTTCCTGTAGAGAGAACTTGCAAGTTTGACATTGTGACATTAAAACTTTGTGGTCAGATTAATGAAGGCCAAAATGGAGGCTATGTCGTTGAACAACAAAACAACAAGAACAAGAGGCGTTTTTACTGAATAATCATTACTATTGGACACATTCTAAACACCACAGAATGTTTTTTCTACTGACGTCCCTGAAGTTAATTTGGGTCAAGGCACTCCGTAAAAACTGCTCCGACCTCACCGACAGGCCATGATCCTTCAGGCTCACCCATCTCAGCGTGTTCTGATGCAAACCCAGTTAAAGGAGAGGATATATATGTTAGGTAATAGAGGCTGATAGACGAGTGCAATCAGTGTTTGTTAATGGAGGTCAGATCCAGAGAGATTTTAGATCAGTAATAACAGGATAATAGGATGGAAACAGTGAAAGAGGCACAAACCGTATTTATGTATGTGGGATTTTAGCCATAATCCTGTTCCCTAAACTTAACCCAGAATGAAGACTGTAACACGTCAGGAAACTTGGTTATAGTTAAGGTAGTGTTGGGTACCGTTACTTTTTTAAATATATACCAGTACTTGATATCGATACCTGAACTGCTTGTATTTCAATTTTAGCTCTTGAGTCAAATTCTACGCAGTGTGGCTTTAAGTGTGACTAAAGTGCATATGACACATTAGACAAAACTTTTGCTAAAACATAGTTAACACAATTATATTCAAGATTTTGCTAAAAACTGTTTTAAACTGTTGCCGTGCCGACCATGTTATGTCAAGAGAAATTATTTTGTTTTTGAGGAAATTTTTGGTTTTGTACAGAGAAATCATGGACCCAGAGACAGATATTGATGATATTTTTTTAATTCATATATTTTCTTTTTAGCTACGACTTGTGAAAGTGTAATGCTGTTAATAGGAAAACTGTCAAACTACTATGGAACTTTACCTTCACTTCCTGTAGTTATAAAAATAACTTTTAACCCTACATTTCTTCATTAGTTCGCAAAACAGATGTTGTTCATCTAAATCAGTGATATTTTCAAAAGCATTAAAACCTGTCATTTGCACTTTAACTACTACAGTCAATGCCTAACATAGTTCTTCACATACTTCACTTAAAGGTATACAGGAGGATTTTCCCGAATTTTAGGAAAGAACCGCCCTCTCCACTTTAAAAAAAAAATGCGCAACGTTCTACCTGCCTCCGAGGAGGAAGAATCTCCCAAAAACACTCTGGTCTTGTTTCTCTCTTCTGAAGCCTTTCTCTTCTTCTCATACACTTTTTCTCCTGCGACCCTCTGCCATTTTCAAACGACTCGGTGCGTTCTGCGAGCAGCAATGAATGGCTAACAGCGTAACTCACATAGGCTTGAAAGTGCGCATGCGCAGAAATTAACAAGGGGCGAGCGCACACGACGGCCTTACGTAGGCATATCACCAGAATGATTGACAATTAGGAGGACCAATCGTCTTGATGATCCACCCGGAAATAGAACATCCTCCGCTATACCTTTAATACACTAAGTAGTTATTGAGTGTTAGTTACATTTAACTAATGAATTGATCATAATGAATTAAGTGTTTGTCATTTATTAAGGCTCATTAAGGCATTAAAAAAAGTTTCCTCAATTTTCAATGATCAACAGCATTAAAACTTGGAAACTTTCTGGCACCTGCTTTCGATACTTTTATTTTTCAATACCAGTAGTAGCCTACCTAAACTACCACACTGGTCTTGTTTAACACCAGCCAGAGTTATAGTAAATAATTTCCTGGTAAAAAAAATATTGTCCCATGTCATCACTTTAGTTCAAATGCCATTTCCATCTTCTCACCGTGTTATTACTGCGCAAAAAGCAGTGGCAACATAAACTCTCTGTGGTTCAAAGTCTGCAGTGACTCCTTCAGGACATGGCCGGCCTTTCCCCAATCCGATGATCTCTGAAATGGCTTGTTTCCCACATGAATAATTATGCAAATATCCAACTGAACACGTAGAACTCACAGCAGAGGCGCCTGGAGTGGTTTTAGCTCCGCTTTAGAACATGGACCACCATCAAACCAACAGGACACTGAAGTGGACGGTGGGGAGTCCGGACACAGCGGGACAACAAGCCACTATTTACATTAAGCTACAGCTTCAGAAAGAGGCCTATGATACACGTTATGTACACGGAGCTGACACCTCCAGCTCCTGCCAAAACAAAGAAAACACTGAGATGCCAAAATAAACTTCTTATTATAGGACTAACTCTATAGAATAAATACTGTTTTCTCTGCTTTTCTGTGCCATTTACGCAGGTCTCGTGTTGAGCTCAACCGAGACGAGTCACGAGGTCAGTCATTATAGGATATACAGTAGAAGAAGGAGGGAGTCTGGCGTTTCAAACAGTGATGCAGTTCAGTTCACAGGCAGAAGGGGGAGCCACAGCTGCTCCTGTAGAGTATATAGACAATAAAGCAGTCCATTTCACATGAAAGTCTCCGCTGGTTTCTTCTCAGAGGTCAGAGAGCTGCTGTTTCCCGATAAAACTACAAGGCAGAAACATGCTCTGGACGGACACTCACTACTTTAGGCTTGTTTTGCATTCTTGAGTTCATTAACCTTCTTTTTTCAACTTATACAGATGGTTTCTACGACGGCGTATTAGGGCTATTTAGTGACATGCAATTCTATGAGAAGAAAAGTTGCAAATTTACAAGATTTTGAAACATGCAAATCTGTGAGAAAAATAGCAAATCTGCCTGACAAAAGTCACTATTAGCGAGAAAAAAAATGTATGTATGTTTAAATTTATGATGGAAAAAATTCAAAAATCGAGAAAAAAAGTGGCAAATTCACTAGAAAAATGCCTTTAATTAATGAGAAAAAGTTAAACTTTTCCAGAAAAAAAAGTTGCAAATTTCTGAGGAAAAAAGTTTGTTTGTCTCCAAAATAAAAGCAGCTGAACTGTATACATTTGTTAGAGCGGTGATACTACAAAATATCTAGCCTTGCTCATGTTCCAATATGATTTATTTCACAGGGAACATGAGCATTACCATAAACATGAGAAGATGCTTTTACCAGACCATAGAGCTCATTTCCATCTGCTAGCCCTGGTCAAATTTTTGCCTTTTTCCCCCTCACAATTTGTCTCTTTTCAGGCAAATGTGTGACTTTTTTCTCATAAATTTCCTTTTTTTTTTCTGGCAAATTTGCTACTTTTTCCCCTCCATTTTTCCAGGAAAAAAATAGCTAATTTATGAGATTTTGAAGCATGCACATTTGTGATACAAAATAGCAAATCTGCCTGAAAAAAGATTTGCAATTTGCAAGAAAAAAAAGAAGCTAATTCAATAGAAAAAAAGTTGAAAACTTTCCCAAAAAAAAGTTATTAAGGAAAAAAAGAAATGTGCATAAAACTTTGTTTGCCTTCAAAATAAAAGCAGCTGAACTATATACTTTCCTTAGAGATACTAGAAAATATCAAGCCTTGCTCATGTTCAAATGTTGCTCATGTATTTGACAGGGAACAAGAGCATCATCATAAACATAAGAAGATTTTACCAGACCATGAAGCTCATTTCCATCCCTATAGTCAAATATTCAACTTTTTTTCTTACAAATCGGCTCTTTTCTTCTGGCAAATTTGCTACTTTTTTCCCCTCAATTTTTCCAGAAAAAAAGTTGCAAATTTATGTGATTTTGAAACATTCAAATTTGCTCGAAAAATAGCAAATCAGCCTGAAAAAAAAATCACAATTAGTGAGACAAAAAAGTCTAAAATTTTCTAAATTTATGAAGAAAATATTTGCTCGAAAAAGAAAATCATAGCTGTTTCCGTATGTGCATAAAACTTTGTTTGCCTTCAAAATAAACTGAACTGAACTGTATACTTTGCTTAGCTGTGATTTTACAAAATATCTAGCATGGCTCATGTTCAAGAGCATTATCATAAACATGAGAAGATGCTTTAACCAGACCATAGAGCTCATTTCCATCTGCTAGTCCTAGTCTTATAGTCGACTTTTTATTCTCATAAATCGGCTATTTTTTTTCTAGCTAATTTGATGTTTTTTCTCACTTTGCATGTTTCAAAATCTCATAAATTTGCAACTTTTTTCTCACAGATTTGCTTGTTTTAACTTGAAAATCTCACTAGATGGCCCTAATACGCCGCCGTAGCTTTCGAGCCCGGTTCAACATGCCTACATTAAAAATATCTGCTGAAACATATTTGATTATCTGCCTTGTTTGGCATTTGTCAACACGAGAAAGTACAATAGTCTCGCCGCAAGAATGCAAAACCAGCTCGCTCTGAATCCAAACACTTCGGACCGGGCCTGCCGCTTATTACTAGGGCCACATGCAAAAGCTAATGTCATCTGAGTATAGGTTTCTAACTAAAACGGGCCTAAATATACAGTAGGTAGTTTAAAGTGAATTCAAGCCAACAGGGAAGAGCAGAGGCCTCATTCATGTAAAGCTGTTTCCCATGTTGTTTCAGTAGTATGTGTGCAGGCACTCTTCTAAATGCCGGAACAAAAGACATTCTGCATAGCTACGAGTCAAAAGCGACGACGACCACTGGCCCTGTCCCTCACGCAGCGTCCTGAGAAACCTCCCGTCAGGCTAAAGGTGCTCGCACAGTTTTCACCACCGCTCCGTCGAAACATGTTTGTGCTCAAAGGCTCGAAAACGTAGACCGTAAGTGTGAGATACTGTTCCATACTGTTGAGGTGCCCCAAAGCAAGGCACTTTTTAGAAATCGGTCACAAATGAAAGAGTCGTTTGATGAAAGCAACACAATGTAACTTCATTATTCGAATAATCATTCAAATAGCATAAGTTTATAATAGAAGCTATGACTGGTCCACTCCTAATTGCTTTTTGCAGAATATAGTGGATATTAGGGCTATAATAATTACTATATCGACTTATCGTTCAATAAATAACAGATAAGCGATATATTTTTGGGCACGATATTTATCGTCTGTACATTTATTAGCATTTCCCCCTTATTTTTTCTTTGTAAACTTTGATTTTTAACAAAAGCAAACTGAGTTATGTTATATTTAATGTTTATTGCAGCTTTTGTGGTATTTTAAGATATGATGATGCACTTTTAGAACAACGGTTTACTGTCATTTTTAGGTCTGAGAGTTGACAGTATCGAGTATCGTCATTGTCAATTATATCGTTTATCGCGATATTTTCCTGCCTCAATATATTGAACTTCATATTTGTTTTCGTGACAGGCCGAGTGTAAATGAAATATCAACAGTTTAATTACATGTTATAAACTTGAAGTTGGGGAGTAACTATTACATGTGTTTAGAATATGTAAAATACTGGTTAAGTTATATTTTCATTTGAGAGTATTTAGAATACAGTTACTTTCCAAATATCAAGGGAAAACATCCCAGTGCTCGATCACTACATTTTAGCTCCATATTAATGTTGAACTGTTTTTCCTCCTAAAATAAAATAAAGATTTAACAATCGTCGTCTTCATTTCTGCAATTATACGGCATATTTATTCATAAATATAATGAGAATCAATGTGAAAGTATTCTAAAAGTATTCATAGTATTCAGAATACAATACTCTGATTAGACAAAGTAATGGAATACGTTGCAAAATACATTTTAAGGCAAGTATTCAGTAACTAAATACAATTTCAAAGTATTCTCCCCAACACTGAGTTTAAATGTTTCTCCACTTTAAAGGCTGTTATACAGATCGTTTGCTTGAGACTTTTGGGGGTTTATTTATAACAGAGATATGCAACGTCAGGCCCGGGGGCCAAACGCGGCCCCAAGATGATTTTGAGGAATATTATTACACAAATAAGAGACCAAATATGTGATAAAGTACTCTAACATTTTGGAAAATACTGTCAATATTTCTTTCAATTTCATGGCAAAACACCCCATTAGGTCATAATATATGAAACACACTTTGTCTAATAAAGTGCTTTATGGGCTACAATTGTGAGGTTTGGCCATTGGTGTTTTGGCAAATGATCCCTGTCATTTAATGTATATTTTCATGTACTTTATGCATGCTGTTTATGTTCTATGTTTTTATGTTTCATGTTTATGAACCTGTTCACTGACAATAACAATAAAACCAACTCTGATTTTGATTCTAATACTAAAATGTAACTTTTTGTGTAAAAAATGTGTTGCCCATTAGTTAAATTGTCTTTTACCTAAGATTGAGTTTTATAAATGGATCAAAGAGGCTGATATGACAGATATGGACATTGGGCCACCTGAAAAGTTACATGGTGTTGCTCTGAAGTTTTTTTTTCATGTTGCGCGCTGTGAAGCTGTGCATAGAACTTCAAATAAACGGCGTCGTAGTAACACGTCCACAAAGCTGCGTCAGAGGCTGAGAAAGCGACGTTGTTCTGTGTGAAGTGTCTTGGCTGGACAGGAACCTGAGAGGGACCGGAGCTGAGCGGAGGAGGGCGGGGCTCGAAGGCAGAGGGCGGGACGCCGCGGCCCCGGGGTCAGCCGTGTCTAGGAGCGGTAGTCCTTCTTACTGTACGGCCTGTTGCCCAAGATGTGGTCGATCTCATTGACGATGTGGGAATTCATCTTCGGCAGGACCTGCACAGAAGACGATCAATAATCAGCCGGGTTTCTGCAGGGCGTTAAACAGCTGACGTTCCTCCCCTCACCTGAATGGCCCCGAGGTTCTCCGTGAGCTGCTCAGGGTTGGACGTTCCCAAAAGGACCGAGCTCACTCCTTCATTCCGCAAACACCAGGCTGCAAGAGACATGTTCACATGAAGTCCACTAGATGGCGACATTGTGCTAAAACTAGTCACCGCACACCACATGTGTAGCTGCTCGTTTACATGACTTCTAGTTAGATTTACTTATCTTATTGAGTTTGCAGCGGAGCGTTAATAAGTGAATATAACCAGACAGTAAAGTTTAGCAACAGGGAGTCCTTCCATTTACATTTTTGTCCCACCTATTAAGATAATGTCCCTCTTTTTCAAAGCTGCCAAATTAACTGTATAAAATATGAGCTGGAATATTTTATGGCTTTTTTACGGCTAAATCAGCAAATTACATCGGTTTATGGGCTATAACTTCTCTTGCAAATCTGCCCCCACGATCGAAACTGAAATCTCACATCCCAGTCTTAGAGTTGAATAGAGTTGGTTAAAAAGTGTTCTGATCTGTAGTCCTGCCTGTAAGAGCAATCACTGTCATTTTATGTTTTCATACAAAAAAATATTCATGCAGTCATTTTTTTTAGGGGATTTTTTTTTTGTTTTTGAATAAGTGGAATTGTATTTATAAGTGGAAAAATCTGGAGAAAAACATACAATTTCGCCTTGTTCTTTGTGGTTGAAAGCTAAATAAATAGTCAGGCGAGAAATTAGATGATAAAAATCAGTCTGACAAACAAAAAAGTGACGAAAATGTGACGAAAAATTGACAAAAATATAATGAAAAAATTACAAATTTTGACACAAAATGTACAAAAAAGTGACAAAAAAGTGACAAAAATGTGACGAAAAAATTTACAAAAATGTAGCGAAAAAGTTACAAATTTTTACACAAAATGTACAAAAAAGTGACAAAAAAGTGACAAAAATTTGACAAAAAATGAGAAAAAACTGACAAAAATTTGACAAAAAAATTACAAAAAAATGACAACAAATTGACCAAAATGTGACGAAAAATTGACAAAAAAGTGACAAAAATTTGAACAAATATTGACCAAAATGTGACGAAAAAGTGACAAAGATCAGTTTTGTAGGTGCTACACTGGCCACATTGGCCAGTGTAGCACCTACAAAGCTTGAGCTTTTAGATTTGGGTAAAGCTGAACGGTAGAAAATGTATTGGTTAAGGGAGGTTAAGAAAGACATAAAAGTAACGAAAAATTGACAAAAAAGTGACGGAAAAGCGACAAAAATGTGACAAAAATGCAGCAGCAATTCAGGGGAAAAAGATCCTTCCAGATCAGTTTTGTAGGTCTTAGCTTTCAAATGAGGCACTACACTGGCCTATCGGCTGTGAGCTTTTAGGTTTGGGTAAAGCTGAACTGGAGAAATGTACTTGGTTAAGTCGGGGGTTAAGAGAGAAAACTGGCTAAAGATTGACCACAGTGTGAAGAATCGTGTTTTCACCTGCCGCATCTCGCCTTAAACGAAAAAGCAAATGATACTAAAACAAAAGCTTCTTCATGAGATGCCTGACTGTGCTGATATTCAGGGCTGTGTAGTGTATCTAAAAGTGTAATTAGTCATGTTATGTGAATGCTCCTGGATCGTTCACAACACAAACTGCAGATCTAATCACACTTGCAGTTCCTGATATCAGATATTCCCCCAGTCGTCGTGGTCCGCTCACCCACTGCGAGCTGAGGTAGAGTGCAGCCCAGTTTCTCCGCGATGTGGTTGAGCTCCTTCAGCTTGGCCTGCTGCTTCCTCCCGTCCTCACTCGCGATCTTCTCCTTCAGCCACTGGTACGACTGCACACAAGTGGTTTGACATGTCAGAAGTCATTTAAAACGCTGTTTTTGAGGCACTTTTTCACCAAAGAACAACATAAATGAGATAAATGAGTATGTTTTATTCTGTGCATTGGTCACACAAACCCATTATAGATTGTAGATCGATAGGATGTACGGCTCTTTACTGGCAGCCGTACAAAAGACTGGTTCCTTTCTATATCAAATTTTAATAACTCACAATATCTAAGACACGATGGATAATTTAACCTCTTATCATCTAAAATTACAATGGGTATTGATATTTACACTGTGAAAAACGTGTTTGTGAATAAAATCTTGCACCACAGTTAATAAAAGAGGCTTCAAATCCTCTTTAAAGCAAAAAGCTTTCACTTGAGTTGCCTGCTCCGTTGTTGGGCAGATTCTTGTGTTCGTTCAGAGGGTAAAATTGACCCAAAAACCCCCTCAGCCCTTTTCACAATTGAGATCTGGTTCGAACCGTTCATTAAAGTAAAATTAAGCATTTTCCTCCTCCGACATGTTTCAACAATGTCCAAAGGTGTAGAATGAGCCCAGACCTGTTCACCACAACTGCCTCTAAAATCTTGCACTGTCACTCAAAAAGGTGTTAATTCAGGTCCATCGTGCAGTTACACGTATGACCTGAGGTGGTAGTAGTGAGTATAAAATGGCTAACTTGCATCTAGCCCCTTTAAAGGTTCATCATGCAACCTTTTATGTGGAAAGAAAAGATATTTGTGTGTATTTGACCTTGTAGTGACCCAGCAGCTGTATGAGTGGTCAGTATGGTGTCTTTACTTTCAATCACAGTGGTCTCTAAGACGCTCCAGGATCAATTGCTTGGAAGGTTTTCACTCCTGACAGACCCTCTTATCAGAGAACATATAAAACAATTGATCCTGGAGTGTCCTAGAGATCACCGTGATGGGAAATAAAGGTGCCATGCTGTAAAATACACACAAATATCAACTTTTTTCCCACATGAAAACTGTAATACTGATCGGCTGAATTCTAAAAGTCTGTCAAAAATGTTTAAAACAAAAAGAGATTTCTATATTGTGCCTATATATGGCTTGAACTTTGAAACAGCGGTAGTGTGAGCGCGAGCATGAGCAGCGGCCGCGTTACTGACGCTGAGCAAAGTGAATGAACTTCTCAGTAAAGGTCACTTTCCTCAATTTAGAATTCATTCTTTCTTCCCTGTTCACTCTTCAGAAGCCGTCACAGTGAGCGCTCTCCCTATAGGCGATACGACGTCCTCTGAAAAACCATTTATAAAACATGCTGCCCTTGGTGTTTAGACCTGCACAGAGTGAAATACTTCAACAGTCCATATCTCAGTCTTCCCTTAAAACCTGTAAATTGTGCACTGAGAGTTGAATCTTGATTAAAAACACAAACACGCCCAACTCATCTCAGTCTTGTTCAGGCTTATTAGAGCTTTCAGCCGAGCAATAATGTTTCTCCTGGCCTTGTTATAAGACAGAGCGGGGTTTCCTGGTCTATGGAGGTTTGAGCGCAATTTCTCAAGTAAAATATGTTAATTATGTCCTACTTATCACTATTTTTTTTTTAAAGATCTTCTTGTTTTATCTAATGTCATCAGAATTTTTTTTTTTAATGTATTTTCTTGACAGAGGGGCAGGTGGTAGAACCGGTCGTCTCATGATCGGAAGGACGGGGTTTTGAATCCCAGTTCCCATAACAATAACCCAATAACAGTGCTGTTATTGTGTCCTGGGGCAAGACACTTCTGCCACCTTGACACCTGTGTCTGCGTACACTGGTATGAATGAGAGAGTGAATGGGTGAGTGCCTAAGGTGGGTGGAAAAGCGCTATAAGTTGAGATGATAAACCATTTTATGAGAGAAGAAGAGGGCAGTCGTGGTCATTTCATTACTAGAGTAAAAGTACAGCTACTACAGGTCAAATATGATGAAGTAACGCCGACTGTAACAAGTGAATTTCTCCTTTGTGAGATTAATAAAGGTTTATCTTATCTTATCTTATATTATTCCAAAATGCAGTAAGCAAAAGTTTAAAGGGGCTAGAGGCAAGTTGGTCATTATTATTATACTCACTACTGCCACCTCAGGTCTTACGCGTAACTGCAGGTTCTATATTAAGCTTGTGCATGACGGCACTTCAGAACCGAAGTAACAACTTTTTGACTGACAGTGCAGGATTTTAGAGGCAGTTGTGGTGAACAGGTCTGAGCTCATTCTACATATTAGGACATGGCTGAAACATGTAGGGGGAGGAAAATACATAATTTTGATATTTTTAAACTCCGTATAGTCCCTTTAAAGTCAGTCAAATGTTAAAAGGTGAAACCACTGAAGTATTTGCTGTAGAAAACACAAAAATATTAAAAGTAGAAGGACCAATCCGTACTTTGCAGATTCAAAAACATGAAAATTCCTTGTCCCGAGTCTGGGGCGTTTAGAGTACATCAGCACAGCGCCACCTATTGTCCTGGAGCAAAGATCTCTAACCAATAGCCCTTTATTGGTAGCTCGGCACTTTCTATTTTTTATTTTAGAGGCCTCGTTCTGGACATGTTGAACAGAATCTGCCAACACTTCGGTAAAGTATAGGGACAGAATTCATTTTCTTCAATCATGTTTAAATATCATCTTGGCTGCTACCTCTACGGCAGGGGTGGGCAACGTCAGGCCCGCGGGCCAAATCCGGCCCTTCAGTACAGAAGCTCTGGCCCTCAAGATGATTTTGAGAAACATTATTACGCAAATAAGAGATCAAATTCCTTCTACAGTACTCTAAACATGCAAGAAATGGTGTCAGTATTTTAAAAATGCCCAGGGAGAATATCCCACTTGGTCCTACAATATATAATGTAAAACAGTGATTCTCAACTGGAGGGTCGGGACCCAAAAGTGGGTCGCGGAACCCTTTTGAGTGGGACGCGAGTCTATGAGGAACTTTTTTTCAATATATTCCATCTGAAACTGCATGGAATTTCAGTTTTAAAAGGATATCTACTGCTTGTTCAATAACAACACAATATTTTGTACGATATATATGACAAATAAAGGTTTTATTAGGGTTATTTGGGCCGGTGATCCGAGGGTAACGTTCAACAACGTTGGGTCCCGACTTGGGAACCACTGATGTAGAACTTTGGCATTTGCAGGAAAAAGTTCTTTACTTTAGGCTACAATGTTGAGGTTCAGCCCTTGGTGTTTTGGCAATGATGAAAATCGGCCCTCCTCAACGGAAACTTGCCGACCCCTGCTCTACGGGTGAACTCCTCCTATGTTGTATGGTTACACAAGTATCATCGATTAAGAAAGTAGCTCCTTCTAGTTCGCCAGGTAAAAAAAAAAGGTTGGAGACACCAGAATTGGAGCGTGAATTTTAAAACACCATGAAACACCGTGAATAAAATGTGCCAACTGTCCCGTACAGATTCACTCACTTTCATGGAGGCTCGGGAGGACTCTGGAATGCCGTTCTCGTACTTCCCGGTGATGATGCCACATGCCAGGGGCGACCACGTCATGGCTCCGACTCCTGCCAGTCCGTCGTCACGGAAACCCGAGCCATAACACACAAAGAGGAGGAGGAGGAGAAGAAGTGTGAGTGAACGTGTGAAGTGATGCAGCGAAAGGTGAAAATGTATGAGCAGAAAGAACGTTTCCCACTGCGCCCCGTGCTCAATCCGCGGATCAGAGCTCGCACCAAACTCGCACCAAACTCTCACTTTGGGGGCTTCATGAAGTTATGACAAAAAGACTCTTGATGGTCATGATTAAGCGGTCATGCACTAAGCAGGTTCGGCGTTGTTCCCCCTGGACCTTATATTATTTATGTCCCCAATCAATCAGTATATATTTGAAGAGTCTCAAAGCACTGAACAAATAAAGCACATCATATTCAATAGTCAAATACGATCAAATCAGAGCAATATGTATCCCGTTATGCTATGCAAAGTCATACAAAGGTTTTCAGTTTGGTTTTAACATAGGAGAGTCTCAGCACAACGTGAGTGGGCAGGATATCCCAAAAAAGGGGGGCCCCATCACTGTAAGCCGTACTTCAAGAGGACTTTTATGAATCCTAATGGGGAACTTTGTTTTGTTTTAGGAGCGTAAGGCCCTGTTTGGACGGTTTGGCTTTTGAAGGTCTCCAATAAAAGGTGAAGCAGTAAAAAAAAATGTGAGCCTTACCAATTGTACTGGCCATCATAAATAGAGAGAGAGAGATAAATGACTTAAAATCTCTTGAATTAAGGTTCTTACTAAGATATTGTATCTAAGATGAAATAAGCAAATGTAGAGGATCTGGGGAGACTGAAGGCAGCCAAGTTTGCTCCAGGTGCTACAGTTTCCTCTACCTCCAAAAACATGCTGGTCAGGTTGGCCCACAGTGGCGGCCCAGCTCAGTCACAGCAGCTCAGGGCGAACACAGTTTCATTATAGGGTTGTACAATGACAAATAAAGAAGTTACTTAGTTACTTAAAAGAATGAATTTAGAAAATATGTGCTTGTTTCATTGGGAATTCTTTTACTGAAGCGTACACGGGGTGAAGGGCCATAGGTTGGTGACTAGTGCCGCGAAACCTTCGACTAACAGAGGTTTAAATTGTGCCCCTTTATTTATACTTAAAACCTTCATGCCAGCTCTGTCTCTAAAATGTTAGTTGTTAGGTTTGAATTATGTAGAATGATGGTGTCTGATGATGTGTACCGATTCAGCAAGAAGCCCGAGGGCCACCAAAAATAGCTCTGAGGGACAGATCTGGCCCCTGGGCGGCACTTTGGACACCCCTGTTTTAGATTTAATCCACTAATTCAAGTCATTTTATGTAATTTCTTCCTTAACCTCTTAACCCAAGTGGTGGGTTCCCCAAATCTATGTGTGGTAAAATGTTCTGTGGTTAGAATGAAGCTGAATTAAGTACTCATACGTTTCCTTGTGAACCATCATTTGAAAAACGTACGTGCTATGGTTTGGAAACTGAAAAGATCCTCAGGGCTGAACCTTGTTAATTTTTTATTTTTTTTATTTATTTATTTGATAGGGACAATGCATATTAATGAACAGTTGCACATGAGCACTGTCAATATGCCAGATTATAGCGGGGATGCTAGTTTCCATCTGTAGTCAGGCAGCACATACACAATTTACAATTTACAATTAACATAATGTGACAACAATAAATGCAGTAACAACTAAAAGTGTTCACAGGCCTGGTTTTCCTTTAGCCACAGTTTAAAACGTGCTTTAAAAGTGGCCAGAGTTGGAGTCTCTCTGACTGATAAAGGGAGACTATTCCAGTACTTGGTGCCTTTTACAGAGAGCACAGTCTGTCCAAAGGAGGTTCTCCTGTGTGGAACCTCACAGTCTCCTCGAGCTGATGCCCTGCTGCCCATCCCACTAACAGACTTGCTCTGGCTTGATGAAATCCTTCAATTCTTTGGTTTGATTTCTCACTCTCCCCATTTTATTCAGTTGTAATTTTGCATCAACGACCGACTCCATCCCTCTGCTGCTACAAATGTGCAGCTTTCACCAGTGGAAAAGCGCATTATCGTCCATACTTGCCTATTTTGTGGTAGAGTTCTGGCAGCTGCACCTCCACTTTCTCCCTCTGGAAGAGATGGTACTCGGCCTGTTCACACACCGGAGGGATCAGGTTGAACTGCCTTGCCACAGAGTACGCCTCCTGCAGGACGAAACAGCAACAACATGAAGAGCCAGGACCAATGGCCGCTAGCTGCTCTGCTTTTTGGCCACAACACTAAGGGTCACCATTGCTGTAGTACCTCCATATCGCCGCTGGTCCCCCATTGAAAAGCATTGGACTTTAGACACGTTAAAGACAACTTTAAAGCCTGGTCCCAATTTTTTGGGAACTATCTAGAGCTAGATATTCCTCCTGTGATGAAGATGGGTTTGTCACAATTAAGGGGATCAGGCTGGTTTTCGTAAGAAGAATTTTAGAAATCTCGTACTTAATGAACTCCTGGAACCGCCACCTTATCGTGGTGGAGGGGTTTGAGTACCTGAATGATCCTGGAGCTCTGTTGTCGGGGGCTTTGTGCCTCTGGTAGGGTCTCCCAGGGCAAACAGGTCCTGGGTGACGGGTCAGACAAAGAGCGGTTCAGAAGCTCCTTATGAGAGACCAACAGGCCCGGTGACAACCATGAGGCCGTCCTTCTGTGGACCCACCACTTGCAGGAGGAGCCATAAGGGGCTGGTGTGATGTGATTTGGGCAACTCCAGCAACTGCCCCCATGACCGGGCAACGGAAAGTGGAAGAAAATGGATGGATGGATGGATGGATTGTACTTAATGAGGGTCGGACTGTTAGCATTGGAGCTGCGAGAGCTACATGTCACGCAAGGGCCGAGTCTACGGTGAAGATCCCGCCCTTATGCCCTTTTTAGGAACATGCTTCATCAGAGTTGGGAAGAAGGAGAAGCTGTCCATTTATATATACAGTCCTCGACCAGGACCTGCTGACACTCTTACGGAGACTCTTTATCTCTGGGGTCGGACACATCCATTCTGTCTTGTTCTCTTTGTAGTGACGCTCTTCTGTTATTTTGTAGCCATGGGACCTGATCATAATGATACTCCGGCGTTGTAATGTCACCGGCATCGTTGGCTTTACAAATGACAGCGTGGCCTTTGCTTTGTGCCGCTCTCTTTCCCGCGCTTCATTATCGATGCTATCTTAATGGCGCTGGGTTCTTGTGGCCGCGTGTTCTGGCCCGATACGTGCGCTCGCTGTGATGGAAGGCTCCAGTGCTTGATTGGAAACGGGGGGCCGGGGCGCCGCTGTGGGGGGGCCCATTCACTGGTGTTGCCCCCGAGCGCGAGTGGGTTTTCATTAAACACAACGTGATGAGAGGAAGGAACAAGGCTGTGGTCGAGGGAGAGGTTTGTACAAAGCACAGTGTTGGGAGATTATCCACATTAATCTGCAGAAATCTTCCACGGCCACTTCACGTCAGGGCTGAAAATAATAATTTACCAGGAGTGTAATTAATCCTTGATATTTGAAGGAATCAATTAAACTTTGCAAGGCTTTTAAGTTTTTACACACGATTTTATCTATTGCTGCGGCTTATATGAGTAACGTAAGTCTCTGCTACTGTGGTTGAGTCTAGAGGGGAACCTATATCGGCAGTGTTGTAATATCAGTTTTTTTATATATATATATTTTAGTAGATTGTGATATGTGTATAATTGTACTTTTATTCCCTTCAAGATGACACATAACAACTGTCCAGATGAAAAAATAGCCCTAATTCTGGCATATTTAAATGTTTATTTAATATTAATATGCACTGCCCCTATAATAAATAAATAATAAAATAAATAAATATCAGCAGTGTTGGGGTGAATACTTTTATTTAGTTACTGAATACAAGCCTCAGAATGTAAAATTTTACTCTGTTACTTTGTCCAATCGTATCGTATTGTAGTATCGTATTCTAAATGCTTGGAATACTTTCACATTTATTTGCATGATATTCATGCGTAAAAACGGTGGCTACGAGTAAATTTACCACTAATAAGGAATGCAATAAGCATCCTAGAATGACCTAAACCTTTCCTGGCTGTTTTGGGGCCAGATCTTGTGACTGGCGCAGTCCGTGCGCAACTCTAAACGCAACGTGGTACACATGCGATCTTGCATGTGGCGCAGGTTTTGCGTTTAAGGCTGTGCCACTAGGGAGAGGGCGCTATTTAAGAAAAAGAGGCGTGGTTCATTTCAAGCAGCACTCGTGCTACTATTCTATGGCAACCTTCACATTATGTTCCTCTTTACATCACACTGCCTTGTCTTCTTCCTTAGAATCGACGTCAAATTGAAAACAAAAGTGAAATGGCCTTGAAAAGTCTGTTTGAGCGTCGGTTACGCACGGGTTTACTTTGATACAGTAGATCAACGCTCACACCCCTAACACCAAGACAACAACAGTTTTCCATAAATAAACCACACATGCCTTCAAGTGCCACAACACCAGGTCTAATCTGAGTTTTAAGGTGACATCGTTACCATTGTGTGTCAGTGTTTACCTCCTGATGATGCTCCTTGTGTAGTGCATTTTACAGGTCGCATAGCAACTTTTTTTCCCCCAATTTAGCCGCTCCAAGAATCCTGCAATGTTGAATGCGCAAATGCGCATATGTTCCAATACGCTACAGTTTACTTACAACTGCTTCATTACTCTGCAACTCCTCTGCTCTGCAACTCCTCTGAGTTGCAGAGTTTCTGATCAATTACATCCTGTACATTTCGTAACTTTGCACATTCGAACGGTGTCCAGCGCGAGGCTGCTGCCTCTCTTTCCCTTCTTGGATCTTGGATCTGCAGCGAGTGGCTGCAGCAGCGGAGGGACACTTTTATTTATTCATTTTCTTTATTAAACATGGCGCGCTGCATCGCGCATGTTACGCGTTTACAGGGGAACCCTCCCTCGCAAAGCGAGGGGAAGGGGCGGCACCACAACATCGCAATGCGAGTCTGTCCCCCCTCCTGTCCTGCCCACTTTTTGCGCCAGGTATGACACTGAAGATTGCAAGGAGCGCCACCCGTCTGCGTACTCGTCTTCTCTACAGCCTGCGCTAAGAACCACAATATCTGGCCGTTGATCTTTTCTTTCTTGTTAATGTTATGGTTTTGGAACAGTGCCTGGTCAGCCCGGTTAGGCGAGTGTCTCCACTGTCCCGGCCAGGACCAATCCAGTGTGACCAGGCATAAGTTTTGGGACCGACCTCTAGCTGTAGCCAAACCACACTGAACCGAGACTAACGTGAAGTGAACAGACGCTGGCCTCTGATTGGCCAACGAGAGAGAGGACAGCCCTCACTATTAACATGCAGGTCATACAGATTTAATATTTCACCACGTCATCCCGCTGTTTAAAACTGTGATTTTGCCGATGGCAGCACAACTTTAGCTGGTGTTAGCATAACATTAGCATCCTCCACTGAATAATTTCATAAACCCAACCAGAAGGCAACATTTGTCCACATTGTCCTCATCGTGGCTTACAAAGCTGTACCTGAATACAGTTAATCAAAAGGAATAATAAATATGTTCTATTGGACCTATTTGAGCACCTAAAACAAACCGGAGGAGTCAAGTTGAGAACATGCAGAGGTTCCACTCTGGTCCTGGTCCTAACCCCGGGAGGCAAAAGTGCCAGCATGTCGCCCAATTACAACAATGTGGCATAAAAATGATGGAAAAACATGACTATGTGATATGTATTCCCTGTAATGGCTTTGGAATGGTTTTGGACTTTTCACAATCCCAAGATTCTCAACTAGTGGGTCTAGACACAAAAGGGGGTCAGAGGCCTAACCCTAATACAGAAATAAATAAACTGAACTCTGCAAAGAAATGTTGTACTTTTTTAGTCCCCATATGTTGACGGTAAGTCTGGTTGAGAAACACTGCATTACAGGACTTGAACTTGCTGTTAAACGCTACATATTGAGCCCAGACTACACACCTGTGTTCTTTACACAGACATGTGCTCTGGGACACGCCGTTATCTCAGCACGTTCTGACTAGCACGACTGACAGGTTGATTAACCCAGTGGTTCTCAACTTGGGGGTTGGACAGAAGAGGATTTAGAACCTCATTAACCAGCCTGATTAAGAGAAACAAATACTGAATGACAGCTTACCCAAAAAAGACAGGAAGGAGAACTCACATATCACATAAAAGACTGAGAAACTGTGCGATCTCCTGCTAAATCAACAGGGAGAGCACTAAACTGTTAATTACTGATGAGAAGTTGTAAAGACTGTTCTGAATAATCTGGAGAGAATCTTCTGCATATAAGAAACGCTTCACAAACTCACATCATTGATTGGATCGGTGAAAAACGTATTAGAGATGACATGTAATTTGCTATAAAGAGCAGTAAAAGATGATTGTGTGTGAGTTTATGAGGTGGAAAAGTCTCACCATAATCTCCATGGCCGTCCATCGAGACGTGCCCCAGTACATGGCCATCCCCTGGTTGATCACATACGTCATGGCTCGAACTATTTCTGCAGAAACAACACATTCACATGAAGCGGTGGTGATTTACTTAGCAAACTTAATAAATGTGGAAGGCTGTCCCGGGTTTGATCGATTTAATCAAGTTTAAGTGGAGATGCAACAGGGTTCTTCAAGTTTCTCTTCATGTTTGGGGGCTATTTGGTCTCTAAACGAAAAAAAAAAAAAAAAAAAGACATAATCTTCTCAATGACATGTTTAATTATTGCACTGATTCAATAATTCTTCATAGATTTAGAAGAAGAAGAACTTTTATTTATATAGTGCCTTTCACAGACATGGTCACAAAGCGCCTTACATGAGACAATTGTACATTCACCCCATACTCAGTGGTGTTCAGTTTGGGGAGACTGACAGTGTTTTCAGTGGTAGGGGAAACTGGAGAACCCGGAGAAAACCAGCGCAGACATGGGGAGAATATGCAAACTCCACACAGAAAGGCCCCGTCCAGGTGGGAATCGAACCCTGGAACTTCTACCACTGCGACCGTGGCACGATTTTTAAATGGGAAATTGTAAATTCAAGGGCCATTTTCTAAAGATTTTCTCACATTGTTGCAGCAATATCTCCACATGAGCTCCTACAGACTTCAAATTTTCCAGCCTTGGACTGAACAATAGTTTGAAGGTTTTTTCAAAGGGAGTTTTGAACATCTACTGTAGTTCCTAAACTGATTTATTGAGTTTTGAATTTCAAAAAAACATTTTATACAGATTTTTCCACTAAAACACAGCTTATTTTAGAACTCTGAAAACGTTTTTGTAACTGATATGTCAACAAAATAAAACCATAAACCTGGCTCGATACATTATTGCTGTGACATCACAGCATTCTAAAGGCCTATACTATTATATAGAGGAAAAATTATTTTGTTTTTGAGGAAATGTTTGGTCTTGTACAGAGAGATCATGGACCCAGTGACTGATATTAATGATATTTTTTTTAATTCATACATTTTCTTTTTAGCTACGACTTGTGAAAGTGTAATGCTGTTAATAGGAAAAACTGGCTCCTGTCCCCCGCTGGGTCCGATGACATCATCACATTCTTGAACCTGCAACCCAGCAAATTTCGTTGCTGAAAATATGGGAAAATTTGACATTTTAAGGCATAAACGCCTCATTTTTCCATGAAAACACCAAATGACAGAAAACTTGCGATACATTTTTTTCTCATATTTATGTCTGTAATCTACAGCAAACGTTTCAGATTGATTTCACTAAATTAAAAAAAAATCCGTATTCACCTGCAAAGTCTCGCCTTCATTTAAAGTTCTGTCTGCAGCCAAAGTAGAAACGGTCCTCTTTTACACAAACTGTCCCGATCAAATCAACAAATCGAAGATGCATCTCTTTTGAACTGACAAAACACGCACTTTATTCTGTCTCACAAAGTCTGGCTAACCACTCTGCCATCAAACTAACAAGCTCCAAAACCCTGCCCGTCACCGGCGAATTTTAATGATGCAATTAGCCCTTTACGCTGCAGACCGCTGAGCTAACGATCACCAGGGCCAAAAAAAATAATTTTGAACTTCCATTATAGGCTCATCATCCTATACTGCGCCTGCTTCAGTTATATTCCAATCTCTCAATGTGGTGCAATGCGAGTTTCCCTTTTTTTTCCTTCGGCCAACTGGTTTCTGGCATGAAAGGCGGAATTAGCGAGAATTAGATGGTGACAAAAAAGAACTGCGTGGTGAACAATTACAGGCTTCGGCGTTTGGGAAATGTCTGGCGGAAAAAGCATCCTGCCACGGGAAATTGCGGAGCAGATCTGTGGTCTTTGTTGTTTTGGTCTCGGGGCGTGCCGTGTGAGAGAACACGCGGAGATAAAGAGCGATTCCGAAAGGCCGCTTGCCTGAATTTCCGATCTGTGGAATCAGAAGCAGCCGAGGAGGAGGATGAGAATGATGAACGGAAATTTTAACCTGGTCAGAAGCTCATGTCTCCGTTTGAAGCCATGTTAAATTATTCAAGAGCAACCAATTAGCTAAGCAGATTTTTTGTGATAAACTCCATATTGCTTAAATCACTGGGTTTCTGGGTGTTGCTGCAGATGAAAACCTCATTTGGAAACACATTGACTGGGTGACTAAATAAATAAATCCTTTGGCAGAAAAGGAAAAGTTAGTCATCAAGTTGAGTTAAAGGGACTATACAGAGTTTAAAAATGTTTAAATTGTGTATTTTCCTCCCCCTACATGTTCCAGCCATGTCCTAATGTGTAGAATGAGCCCAGACCTGTTCACCACAACTGCCTCTAAATTCCTGCACTGTCACTCAAAAAGGTGTTACTTCGGGTCTGAAGGGCCGTCATGCACGAGCTTAAAGGGATATTTCCGGATTTTTGACACTCATTTCCTAGTTATCCAGAGTGTTGTTGATTTCTGGAGATATTTTTTTTGTAATTCATGCAATTCTCATATTTGAAGAGTCAAGTGACGCTCTTTGTTCGATTGCAACCCACTCTGATCTGCTAATTTATTCCTCAAACTAAGTCTGCTTAATACTTAATTAATATTAACATCAAGCAGATTTGGATTTTTAGGTTTCAAATTCAGCATAACCAAAGGAACTTGCAGGAGCATCATGTACAACTGTGAGCCCACACAAACAAATGTAGCTGTTTTAGCCGCTCACAGCAAAAATCGCTTTGTAGTAAAACAAAATGAACAATAAAACATGTTTAATGGCTCAGGGGGGGAGAAGAATGGAAACTCAAATCTCATGATAAATTACGCCAAAGGTAAAGATATGTGCACTGTGATTAGCAGAATGCATTACTGTCAGTCCAGAGTGTTCCAGGAGAAACAAAGAGCACAATTTCTCTTAGAAAACACCACAGACAGGATCATGAAAGATTCACACTGCTGCTTTTGGGACCAGTGTGCGATAAAGATTTATTATTTTGTTCTTTTTTCCGGCTGTACGGCACTGCCCTCCAGCCTCTGCTACATTTACAACCCACTAAACAACAAGCAACATCCTGCCTTCACACCAGACCTCTTTCCACCTGTTGCATCATTTTCAATTCGTTTGGAATCTTAGCCCACATTAAAAGATCGTTTTCTAAATAATTTATCACAGGCAGAGCTTCAAGACGCAAGTTAAGCCGGTCAAATGTCAAATAGTAATGTAAATAAAAGCGGTGAGTTACCTTCCATCGGGGTGTTACTGTCGGGACGATTCGCAAAAACTACATCCACGTACTCCATCTGCATCCTCTGGAGAGAACCTTGCAGACCTGAACGACATGAAGACATCATCATCATTGTATTTTAATTCACATTTTTATTAACCTAATCCTTACAATGAGCTGTTTAATTATTCCACTGATAAAACATGTATAAGGACGGAAATAAGAAATAACTTCCATGGCCATTTTCTCTCACTTTGTTGCCCCCGAATCAAATCTAGACTTAATATTTTGAAGTTTGTCTTCCAGGATTTTTGAAGCTCTACTTCCCTGGCACGATTTATTGAGCTTTGAATCCTCCCAAAAAACAAGGCATTTCATTTTCTCCAACCTCCTCATTTAAAAACTGAACCAGATATTGAAAATCCCATCAGAAAAAGATATTTGTGTCGTCAACAGAATTTAGGCATTTTTGGCCGTTTGTTAGCATCAAACGGCATATTTTTGAATAAAAACATTACATTAAAGGCACGCTGCGTAACATTTTGAACTATACTGTTGCCGGCAAAACGAAACATGCAGATAATGACCAGCTCGACACAGAAAATGCTATTTCTGCAGTGGGTGATCAAAGAATGGAAGAAGTTTCAAATAAATATCACTATTCATTTATTTTTTGCAATGTGAATGTCTGGTTGTCATCAAGGCCGTGGGAACCCAGAGTCCTGAGGGTGTTGCAGCTCCCCCTCATGGATAGTTTGTGTATACGTTTGTTAAGTGGGGACGTCACAGCTCAACTACAATAAAACGTGTTAATACCACAATCAATGTTTCTGAAACTCAACGGAGAGTTACTGAACATACTTATTTATCAGGCCCATTGGCCAAAAATGCTGAACCTACTGCTATAAAAGTAATATTTAACAAAAACGGTACTTCCGGGTTAGCGGAGATAAATGCTAACGGCACAGCAGCTATGCTAACCCCGGAAGTAGTGACTTTAGTAAATGTTACTTTTTTAGCAGTAGGTGCGGCATTTTTGGCTAATGAGTCTGAGAAATAAGCAGGTTCAGTAACTCTCCGTTGAGTTTCAGAATTATTGATGGTTGTTTTTATGTTTTTTTTCCGCATATTTGCCGGTCTGCTAGTACCCGGAAGCGGAAGTCGTGACGTCATACTTAATAAACATATTGCAAGCAATATTTGGGGAAATAAGTCCTTCAGTATCCCCTAACCGAAAACAGGTTCCCACTGCTCTGGTTGTCATTACTTTAACAGTTCAGGAGTCTGCCCTGTGCGTTTCACTTTTACAAAATGAAAACTGCACAGAGCCACTCATAATCTGAAAATACGTAACAAGAGCAACCATGAGAGTTGGGCAAAGTAGTTGACAACATGATATTCCAGCACAAAGAAAGCAAAAGTATTTAGTTTCTTCCTAATGAACGCTTTGCCAAAATTGAGTAAATGTTTGTTAATTGTCCGAAAAGCTTGGAGCGCGATCGATCCTGCATGTTTAATTTAAACCCAGTGAGAGCTTGTTTTCTCGAGGAAATGTTTTTTTGAGTTTCCCTCACTTTGATGGAGGGCCTGGACACGGCTGATGTTGTGCAATCTTTCTTCCAAACCCTTTTAGGCAATTGCGCGGGATCTAAGCAAATTGAATTGCTATTGGATTGGGCAGAAGGTAGTTGTGTAGATTTATCAACACGCTCTTTTAAAACTGACTTCACGTGACGCAAATAGGAAAATATGCCACATTTGTAAAGGGAATAAATGTAAAGTTTAATTTTAGAAGCTCATAGAATCAATAAATCACGGCTTGTATGTGCCGTACAGTCAGGTGTGTGTTTGTTTACCTTCTATAATGTGCTTCCGTGAAAGACCCCTCTCCGTCTCGGCTCTAATAATGAGACAGAGACAAACAGCGTCAATAAAACAGACCGGAGTAGAACCATCAATCACTCTCTTCAGCGCGTAACCCCACAGCGACCCGACCGCGACTGCAGCCCCAAACGAGAGCCGAGCGTCGCTCTGCAGAGGGAGGGAAAGCTTAAGGAGCTTATCAACAAATCCAAGCGGACAGTCCGGGTACAGACGAGTGCGCCGTAAGAAAGCCGAAAGTCACTTTGTTTTGATGCTGATGCTCCTTTAGGGAATTGTGAGTGTTTTAACAAGTTTTCGACTTCATAAGAAATGCGTGAGAGGGACAACTATGAGTCACTTTTTACAAATTAGAATTGGATGCACTGCCTGGCACCGACAAAAGTCACATCCTGGATTTACAAAACTGTTCTGATCTGGGGTTTCTGCAGTTGGTCCGGTTTAGGTTCAGCAACACTATGAGCCCAAAGACTGAGATCACCTGAACATCCTGAATGACCAGGTTATTCCATCAATGCATTTCTTCTTCCCGGATGATACAGGCATATTCCAAGATGACAAAGCCAGGATTCATCGGGCTCACATTGTGAAAGAGTGGTTCAGGGAGCACGAGACATAATTTTCAGTCACTGGACTGGCCGTCACAGAGTCCAGATCTTAACCCCATTGAGAATCTTTGGGATGTGCTGAAGAAGGCTTTGCTCTTCCATCATCAATGCAAGATCTTGAAAAGTGAATCCAACAAGTTTACAGTATTGACACAATGCCACAGCGGTCCAACAAAATATGAGAGTTGGACTTTTTTTGTGATGGCTTTTGTTCAGTCATTCAGTGGATAAAGTAACAAATGACTGTGACTGTGAGGGCTGAATACTGTTTTGAAATATATATAGTAAAGAAAAACCACGGCACTTTAACTTCTCCCTCTTGGTCAACCTAACAGCCTTCTTCATAGGTGTGGGACCAAAACAGAAAAACAAAAGAATGTCAAGGGTTATATATGGAGTGAAACACTGGCATTTGGAGAAAGTGGGCCCCAAAGGTTGAGCCCATGAGGAAGAAGACTGACCTGCCATAAAGCAAACCTGCTGTCTAGACCAGTGTTTCCCAACCAGGGGTATGGGGAATTATTTCAGATTATAAAAGAAAATGAAACTGAGTAGCTGCACATTCCTGCTTCAGCCATTCATCGCCCAGGATCCCCTTCTTAAGCTTCCTTATCTATTGCTCGGCCGTTTCCCAGATGTGCTGCGACCCGCCTCCGCCCCTCCTCTGCTTGGCCTCTCCTCGGTTCTGCTCATCGATGTCAACTGACCGTCCCAGGTCTCCTCCTCTACCACCACCAGTGTCCAGACTCCGGGGGGAAGAGTCTGTCTTACATTCATCATCGCCGTGTATTTCATATCGTTAATTCAATCTTCCGCCGGGGTCTGAGCCTCAATCATGAATCATGTCCGATTTTTCAGTAAAATGTTTGATTTTGAGATTATTTTAGCTTCATTTTGAACACAACACACAATTAAATACTGAGTAATCTTAGTTTAGTTGGTCACTTTGTAATAATATTTGTAAGACCTTCACTTCACTTTATTTCATGTCCCCGATGGGGCAATTAGTTTTGCAGCACAAGGATACATAAAAACAGACAAGAAAAAAACAACATCATGATGCAAACCTCACAAACAACAGTGTCATTGGCAATTTTATGTACAACAATAGGACAAGAGAAACAACTATTTCCCCTCACACAGAATTCGATGCCTGTATACTCCTTTTATGGTCAGTTTAGAGAGTTCAAAGTAGAGATGGCTACAGGCATAAAGGAGTATTTGTATCTGTTTTTCCCCAGCAATGGCCCCAAGCCTCGAACCAGAATGCAAGTAACAGAATTCATCATGAAGAGGATGAGCATCATCAGCCAGCATACTCAGAGCCTGTCCAGAAAACAGGTGAGAAAGTGGAGTCTGAGGAGCTCCCAGAATCTTATGCTGAGTGACTTTTTCGCTTTGATGTTGAGATTTCCAAACCGACACAGGTACTCGGAGTATAAATGAATGACACAAGGAGTTCAAGAGACATATAAGGTTAGGAACCACTGGTCTATAGACTATAGTGGAACATCTTAGCTTGCAAAATACCACAGAGGAGCAAAGCTGTTTAGATGATGCTAAAAAGATAGCTCCTCTAGTGAAGGCAATTCGAAGGTACACGGACTGAGGAAACACATATTTTCTTGTGTGTGCACAGTTCTTGTCATGCACAGAAGTGACTCATACTTACTTTCCTCCCCAGTAAAGTTTGGTCGTGATGACGAGACTGGACCGCCTGAGAAAACACACACACACACACACACATTTGCATAAAGGCATTGTCTGTGTAATGTTTGGAGACAGGAGGGAGGTAAATAAGCATAATTGGGCAAAAAAATGACACGGGCAATTACGTGTGTGTGTGTGTGTGTGTGTGTGAGTGTGTGTGTGTATGTGTGTGTGGGTGTGATTCACTTCAACAGGTGCTTGCTCCTCACGCACACAGCTCTGAAGAACCTGTCATTACATCAAGGCTCTAAGTATCCAGGCAACAGACTCGACTGTCAATGTCACGCATTGTTTGCACCGAACAATAGCTACAAAATTAAAACGGCAGAAATTATAGGCCTAAAGGAACACACTTTCCCTTGATAAACTGGCAGAGTCATTCAATCCTAGGTGGACATTTTTAGACTCAGGCGGGCGAGGTGTAATTTTCAACACCTGTGCACTGGCAGAAGAAGTAAGTAGTCAGTGAAAGTGCAGACACAGGAGCAGAGATCACAAAGTACTAATATTATTTATATTATATTATTTCACAGATTTTGTAAACAAGATGTTGGTAACCTTTGACCTCTTAACCCCTGCGTATTTTCTCCTGTTCGGCATTAACCAATTCTAAAAGCTTAAAAAAAAAACATCAAAATAGTGACAAAAATGAAGATGAAAACACAACAAAAATGTGACAAAATAACCAACAATAATGGCACAAAAACGTGCCTGAAACGTGACAAAAATACGACAAAAATTGGGCCAGGAAACAAAAAATGCTGTGAAAAAGCAACAAAAATACAACAAAAATACAACAAAAACATGACAAAAACATGCTGGAAAAGCATCAAAAAAAGCAATGAAAATGCAACAAAAACATGCTGGAAAAGCAACAAAAAAGTGATAAATATGTGACAAAAACACAACAATAAAGAAAAACAACAAAAACATGACAAAAATGCTTTAAATATGTGACAAAATCCCAGCGACAACATGACTTAAAAACAGAACTTTTGTAGGTCTTCAAATGAGGCGTTACACTGTTGCTTTCCAGTTGAGAAGCTTTTAGATTTGGTTAAAGTCGAACTGGAGTAAAAGCGCTCGTTCAGGGGGGATTAAGAGGTTAATACTCGCTCCACAAAGAGAGAAACATAATTTGAAACCATTCACATGGTTTGACAAATAAAACATCTTGAATCTTGACTGTAAAAAATAGTTGTTTCCTCATAAATTGTTGCTGAATAGTCATTAAACAAGCCAAAAAAACCTGAAATATTGATCAAAACAACCCGATTAACAGATTCAAGTAGTAATTTGATACTTCTGTGCATAAATAATGAAAGAAATGTTTTCTTGGACCCACTGAAAACAGTTTCATGACTCACTTTTGTGTCCCGGCCCACCAGTTAAGAACCACTGCAATGGACCAAAGAGACAACACTGTCCTCTTCAAACCCTGGTGCTCGGACTAATCAATGAAGATTTTTTTTTCTACACTGGGAACAAAAGCTACATCAGGAAATATAGTAGTTTGCATTAACAATGATTTCTTCCATTCATTCTTGAAATGTGTTTTAGAGTTGAAAGTATGTTACTCTTATTGGAATAAATACTGTACTTAGACGAATTGCTTGCTTAATAGTTACTGAACATTTGCCAATTTGTTTAATTTTTGAGCAATCTTGGAGTTGTATTACTTCTTCTGCACATTCTGTAAGTACATAATCTATTTCTTACTTCATTAATCATTTGAACAGCTACTTTTTACTTGTACTTGACTTACATGATTCCATAGTAACGTGATTCATGCTTAAATATTTAGGCTTCTCCAAACACTGTGCATCGTTTGTCCCCTTCAAACGCTGTAATGAGCTACAAGCTACAAACATCGATAGCGTTTGATGTACTCCCACATTCTCATCAATAAAACAAGCAGAACATGTTCAGAATCAATCCGTGCATAATGTTCTTCACGTGCCCACACACCACGCGCCCGGAGACAAACGTTTCCCTCACATCTGCGGCGTAATCAAATGTCACACCGCTCCCCGCTTATCGTAACATACATTCTTCATCTCAACGCTTTGAATATTTCACACGACAGGCAATAAGGCGTGTTACCTCCAACATTTCTTCTTGATGATGTTTCCCAGGATGATCTCGGCCCTGCAAGGCACAGACAGCGGAAGCAGACGGCGATATTACACTTTGCAAGTTCATCAGAGCAACATTATCAATTCAGCAGCGCTAAATGGAGAGCGTTTTCATGAGCGCTATGGTTTAATTGCTTTTAGATTAAATGCACGAGAGGTAAGAGCGAAATGAAAACAGTGCATTCACAAATATGAGCAAAAACTGATCAAATCTGTGTTGATGGGTTAGGGTCCAAATATCAGACAGTTTAAGTATCAATACAAAGGATGGATATTCTCCAAGTATGTATCTGAAGAAAATATGTGACTTTTCATGTTCAGCTGTGTTGTAAACCACGTGTTGATTGGTAGGTAGTATTATATTCACACTGTGTTCCTGACGACTTGGATTTAGATCACAGTGCTCAAATGATTGTTATACCATGGTCTGGGTGAATACTCGATTGTGATTGGCTGGTGGGTGCTAACAAGCGTGTATTATTTCCGTAACACATGTAGTCCGGTAGTTAAATCACTGGGATATCACTCCGCTGCGGTGGGCATCGCCATAGCAACGCATGACACAGCTGAGTGACTGACAGGAACGAATGAAATGGATTTTGTGGTTAATTCCAACGTTTTTGGCCAAATCAAAACGTTTCATAAATGGGAAGTAGAGGAGAGTAAGCAGCTAGGTTAGCTACTGTGAATAAAATATGAGCTTTCCATTTCTATTGAAAACGGTTAAAGCACTATTCATAATTTTCAGACTTACATAAAATGATCCTGCATTTAAACATATTTGGCTGGATTAGTAAAGTCAATCATAAAAGTTTCAGTTCGTGGGGCCCAGGTGTAAGCGACTCCACCGCAGCTGTTTCCATAAACTGTTGAGCTCGTTGAGCTAGCTAGCTTAGCTTCAGGTTAAACAGCGTAAAAGTGAAATAACTCCTGCCCACGAGTGCCGCACATCGGTGTTTACTTCCACGGAAAAGTGCCGGGTTAGTCCTGTTGTGTTGTGATTCTGTGCTGATGTTGTTTGGTTGCGTCTGACTGAGATCCTCGTAATAGCTGCGGAGAATGACTCGCTCTGAGACGAGCCTTCAGTGACAGGCTAATAACCCACATAAAATAGTCCTGGTAGTCTGGCATATTTAGTGAGCTTAGTAAATGAAGAAAACATTTATTATGAATGTTACGTTTGTGGGACCCTGGTATAAGCGGATTAAACAACTCGTGCATTAGACGGTTATAATGCACTTCACTCCGCTGCGCGTCATGGTGTTCTTGACTCCACGTCGTGCATTATAACCGTCTAATGCACGGCTCTGAGTTGTTTAATCCTTATTATAAGGAAGCCTAACAAGTACATAGAACAAGATATTGAGAGTACTTCAAAGGGGTGGGACTAAATACGTGTTTACTTCCCCCCACTCCTTTTCGAACAGCCTTATCTAAAATGTGCAAAAGGTAAAACAAAATTGTTTGTCCTAAACTGTAAATGTATTGCTGCACATTTGATATTGAACTGCCTCAATCATGCAGGTTGTATTTTGAGTTCATATAAGTTTGTGTTTTTATGTTTCCTTTATGGTCCAAATAAATATTCATTCATTCATTCATTCAGTTTTGGAGACACTTTTCCAGACACTAACCACATTCACTTCTCCTAAAATTCATGTTATTATTATCTTATTCTGACACAAAAGGTTTTAGGAATAGTGGTGAAAATCTATGAATAAATTAAGTTGCTCATATAAGTGTTTAAATTGTTATCATTTTAAGTTCAGTTGACTTTCTTTGGTCTGTTTGCCCAAATCTTTGCAAATCTATGCAATTACATATCGTTTGAAATAACTTTACCAGTCAATTAACTGCTTTAGTTTCTCAGTGAGAAAGAGGATCGTCACTCAATTACTACTCCCTGTTCTTGAATACTGCAATGTAGTCTATCAAAATACTACTGACACGAATCTTCATCCACTTAATGTTATCTATAATAGTCTGTGCAGGTTCATTCTCCGCTGTCTCTTCAGAACTCACCACTGTCTGCTGCATCAGCGACTCTCTTGGCTCACTCCATCATCCAGACGATATTATTTATATTAAAATGCATTAATATTCAGTTCTTCTTATAGTTTAAGACGTGCTAATCAAACCTTTTTTGTCGTTCCTCAAATTCATAAAGAAATAGGAGCATTTTTATTTAATTACAAAGCACCTTTTGAGTGGAACAATCTACCTGCCTCGATCCGCTCTATAACCTCCTGTCCTGAAAAATGCCTTTCTGCAATATTTACAAATGACATGTAATTGCTTTTGAAGATTGTATTCTATAGTATCCTACTGTTATTGATTGTTTACTGTGAAGAGCTTTGTGTGTGTATGTGTGTGTGTGTTCTTATAATTACAACATTGTGAGGACCAGTTTGAAGTGAGGACATTTTGGGTGGTCCTCACTTCTTTGAATGACTGTTTGAGGGTCAAGATATGGTTTTGGGGTTAGAATTGGGTTAAGATTAGGGTTAGGATTACGGTTGGGCTAGGGGGTTAGGGTTCAGGGTTAGGGTCTGGGTAATGCATTATGTCTATGAGTATCCTCACTAAGATAGCAGTACAAGATTGCGTGTGGATGTGTTCTTGTAATTGCAACATTGTGAGGACCAGTTTGAGTTTTTAACCAACAGAGTGAGGACATTTAGGGATAGGGTTAGGATTAAGGTTAGGGGTTTAGGGTTCAAGGTTGGGGTCTGGGTAATGCATTATGTCTATGAGTGTCCTCACTAAGATGGCAGTACAAGATTGCGTGTGGATGTGTTCTTGTAATTACGACATTGTGAGGACTAGTTTGAGTTTTTAACCAACAGTGAGGACATTTAGGGTTAAGATTAAGGTTAGGGTTAGGGGTTTAGGGTTAAGGGTTGGGGTCTGGGTAATACATTATGTCTATGAGTGTCCTCACTAAGATAGCAGTACAAGATTGTGTGTGTGTGTTTTTGTAATTGCAACATTGTGAGGACCAGTTTGAGTTTTTAACCAACAGAGTGAGGACATTTTGGGTGATCCTCACTTATTTGAAGGACTGTTTGAGGGTCAATATGTGGTTTTAGGGTTAGGGTTAGAATTGGGTTTGGATCAGGGTTAGGGCTAGGAGCTTAGGGTTCAGGGTTTGGGTCTGGATAATAAAAAATGTCTATGAGTGTCCCCACTAAGATAGCATTACAAACATCTCTGTGTGTGTGTATGTGCATATGGCTGCTTGAGTGCATATGACTGATGCACCTCAAGGGGATATCCTCTCAAATGAATAAATGAAAATGAAATGTATTATTTCTGAAGAGAAACATTACATTAAACAGAGAGGAATGAAGTCAGATTTGGAGAACACATGTAAGATCTTAATTTTGTCACAATTCCTGCTTTTTATTTATTTTTTAGCTTCTTTGCTCATAAACAGGGCTGGCTGGGCTTGGCCAGTATTCGTGAAGAGCGGCGTACATGACTGAATGTGTGTAGGTCACATGACGCACCTGCCGCCGGCGTAGACCTCCGCCGTGTCGAACAGGTTGACTCCACCCTCATACGCGATGGTCATGAGCTGCTCTGCCACCTGTTCACACAAACATAAACAACCACCAAACACATAAGATCAATGATATTCTTCACAACATGGCAAAAATTAATCATTAAAAAAGCAACACTGTCTGTATCTATAATATATTCCTCTTGCTCTTCGTGAAATCCTCTGTTCAGCTGAGGCCACTCACTTTAACTTATTAATGAAGGACAAGCTGTGATCCGAGCTGTCTGCATTTACATAGTGTCCGGTTTCCTCCTGTTCGTGAGCCCTTTAGGGGGAGGTGTCGATTTGAGCTGCGATTACGGTGCTGTAAAGGGGCGAGACGCAAGTTAGCCATTTTATACTCACTACTGCCACCTCAGGTCATATGTGTAACTGCACCTTCTATATTAAGCTCGTGCATGATAGAACAGGTCTGGGCTCATTGTACACATTAGGACATTGTTGGAACATGTAGGGGGAGGAAAATACTTTAACATTTCTAAACTCCGTATAGTCAATTTAATAGACTAATTTGATCATTAATAATGATTTAGACAAAGTGCACATCCTGTCCGGCTTAAAAATGTGGTTAATGTATTTATGTTTTTCATATTTATTATTTGAAGTGAACAAAAGCTTATAACCTCTTACTCCCCACTTCAAGCGTTTGGTCTCTTTTTTATTGCTTTTTTCGTTGTGTTTTTTGTCACAATTTAGTCACTTTTTTGTTGTGTTTTTGTCACGTTTTTTGTCACTCTTTTGTGCACTCTTTTTACATTGCCTTTACATCACTCTTTAGTCGTGTTTTTGTCACTTTTTTATTGTGTTATTGTTGCTTTTCCTGCACGTTTTTGTCACTCTTTTGCTGCTTTTTTTTTTTTCACTTTTTCGTTGAGTCTTCATCTGCTTTTTTTTTTCAAGAAGCTTTTAGATTTGGGTAAAGCTGAACTGGAGATAATGTGCTCGGTTCAGGTGGGGGTTAAGAGGTTAATACATATTCATATTACTCATGCAAATCAATGTCTTCAAATTTCAAATAACATATGTAAAAAAAGACGGTTAGCATGGGTAGGTTAGGGTTTTGAATTGGGCAGGGGCGTCCTCCGCAGGTAGCAGTGGAACAGATGCGATTTAAAGCCATGAAAAGATGCTTTCTTTTTCAGCTAATGGCATGCTTTTAACTTTACAGCATCACGATAAACATAATTTATCTAGAAAATAGCACATGTCGCACCTAATTTACCATTTACGGCCCCAAATCTGATGCAACAGAGAGGTGTGAGTAAGCTCGAAAATGACTCTGCTGTTGATCCACTTTTGCACATGTTGCTTGTTTTGCACATGAGCAAACGCTTAGTAAATGAAGCACAAAACAGTTCAGAAATTATCCACTGCACAAAGGCCTTTAAAAATGTGTATGACAGTTTAGTTCCCTCAATGAATGAAAACAATATCAGAAATTACAGATCGGAGATGTTTCACAGTCAGCCTTTGAAAACAGCCAAAGTGAACAGGATTACTCAAAGCTGTTACATAAACTCCAGGTATCTTTTTGGCAAAGGATTAAAGTCATAGTTAAAAGCTTAACATAATAATCAATTTTGCCTGATATGCCTCTTCTGCATATAAATCTTTTGCAAAAGTCGGCTGTGTATTGTGTGGCTGAAGGTCTAAACATCAAGGACACTCCGGAAGCTGACTTTGAGAAGGTCACGCGGTTAGTCAGTGCTCACTCAGACTTTGATGAATAAGGCTTTTAAATCTCTGAACAAGGTGACTCATTTCGACAAACTTTTCACAAGCCGAGTCATCAGATTACTTCCTCTTCTGTTCGTAAAGAAGAGGGAAAGGGGACAAACTTGTCTTATTGCATTAGTTGATCAATCTGCAACTCTATGTCATTCCTACTGACCACGGAAGTAATCATATTATATAGCTGAATGAGTCAATAGTTAATTAATTAGAGTTTAGCCAAAGAGATTCATTCACTTACATCTGAACTCAAATAAAAGTTACAAAGTTAAAAAAGCCTAAAAAGAGATGTTTAAAAGTGGATTTAATGGATAATTATGGACATAAGTAAGTAACTCCGTGCTTTATTTGTCATAAATGTACAACAAAATGGTGTTCAGGTGTTAGTCCTGAGCCGCTGTGACTGAGTAGTACCCGGAGGAAACCTGGCTGGCTGCCTTCAGTGCTCTTCTGATCCAGTGCAGCGCCTCCTGGGACTGTCCCTGTTTCAGAGCATGGTGTCCTGCACTGGTCAGCTCCACCTCCTCCTCCTTCCTCTTCCTCCTGCACAGCTCCCTCCGCTCCACAACAGACTTTCGCCATCTTCTGGGAAGAGCTTAGCGGCTTATCTGTTTAATTCTCCAGTGAACGTCCATTATCCAGAACAATAGAAGGCATGTGTGGCTTAGCTGAGTCTCGTCCAGATCTCGTCCTTCTTTGTTTCTTCCATGTTTCCTGTAGCTCCTCTTGTGACGCCTCCACTGTGCTGCAGGTGAGACGGGGCTCTTGGCGCCTCTTCAGTGTCTTAAAAGAAGACATTTATAGGTCTCAAATGGGTTTAGCTCAAAAGCTTGCTGGTTACTTTTAAAAAGCTGCTTTTTTCAGGACTATTATGGACTTTTTGCAGCAGAAAAATCCTCCGAACCTCACAAAAATATGGCAAAGACGTACAAAAGTATCCAGGAAAACAACGTGGAACACAGAAACCACAAATGCAGCTGTACTGAGAGAGAGGGAGGTTGCTGCCTGTTTAGATGTCACTAGTTCAGTTGTTTTGTTTTATTTGTTAGAAGCTTCAATTACAAGTTATGAATTTGTCATGTGAATTCTGGTTACCAAACTTGGGTAGGTTTTACCTTTACCCAAATCTAAAAGCTTCTTGAAAAAAGCATCAACATAGCAACAAAAACGAGGATGAAAATACAACAAAAAATGGCCAATAAAAAGCAAACAAGAGCCGCAAAATCAACAACAAAGAAGCAACAAAAATGCACTATAAAGGCAACTACACAATTAAAAAGCGACAAAAACACGACTAAAAACATGACAAAAAACACAACAAAAATGCTGCAAAAATGTCACATAACACAGCGACAATGGGACAAATCTGTTTTGTCTTTCAAATTAGGCTTTACTCTGGCCTATAGGCTGTCAGCTCCAGTCAAGAAGCTTTTAGATTTGGGTAAAACTGAACAGGAGAAAATATGCTCGGTTAAGGCAGGAGGCAAGAGGTTGACGAATACCTTTATAAGCACAGATATCTCCTCCGGTGAAGTATTTACCTCCTACATCAAGTTTCAGATGGCGGCAATAGTGTAGCCAAATCATGCAACAGGCCAGACATTTCATTCATCCTGCAGTGCAGTTCTCATCAGGACATTTTCAGTATTCTTCTCGTATTTTTGACCTGCGTCGCTCTGTCCCTGCTTGTTACTCCTGGCTTCTTGTGAGTGGGCAACACCTCTGGCTTCTCTTGCTGTCATTTGTGGAATAATTTCCCTTCACGAAGCTCATATCCAGTCCTGCACAAGCACACACACACACGCACACAAGGCCGAGCGCTGCTGCAGTCTCCCTCCCACCCTCTGCCCACACAGCCCTGAAAGCCCGTATGACTGCGCCTGATCTCACTCCGTCTAACTTCACACTGACAGAGATGCTTTCTTCAAACTTCCTCTGTGATTTATGGACTCACTCGTGGCTCTTCAGGATGAGTAAGCAGCCTCGGCGCTGGCCCTCGTGAACTCTCAGTCTGGGAAAGTGTTACGGTGCAGCGAACGCAGGTTTAACAAGTCCAGCGGTTGGGAAGATTATCTGGCATTTCAATAAACCAAAATCAATAAATAAAAAGGCCACACGCTCTAATATTCGGTTGGATGCCTTTAGCTTTGATTACAGCACACATTCACTGCAGCATTGTTTCAAAAAGCTTCTGCAAAGTCAAAAGCCAGTGTTATCTTTATTTACTTTATTTTTTACTAAGATCTTCTCCAGCACATCACAAAGATTCTTAATGGGGTTAAGATCTGGAATCTGAACCACTCTTTCATGGTGTGAGCCCGGTGAATCCTGGCATTTCCATCTTGGAATAAGCCTGTGCCATCAGGGAAGAAATTTAGCGATGGAATAGCCTGGTCATTCAAGATTTTCAGGTTTTCCACTTTTCCGAGCTGCCCAAATCACATTGCACCAGCCCTTTATGGCTCCTCCTGCAGGTGGTGGCTCCACGGGAGGACGGCCTCACGATTCAACGGGCCTGTTGGTCTCTCATAAGGGGCTTCTGAACCGCTCTTTGTCTGACCCGTCAACTAGGACCTGTTTGCCCTGGGAGACCCTACCAGGGCCACGAAGCCCCCGACAACAGAGCTCCCAGGATCATTCGGGTGCTCGAACCTCTCCACCACGTAAAGGCGGCGGTTCCAGGAGAGGCACTCTTCTACTCTTCGGAAAAAATACAGCGTCATCTTGACAAACGAACAAATCTCTCCCACATAATGAACTATACAAAACTCTTCCCGCATATACTGAAGCAGAAGTGACCAAAAAGTATGTTCTTTATGTCTTGGAGTTTTAAAAGACTTTACCCTTTACGTCTGTGTAAAGGTCATCCGTATGGCGTTGTCCATCCCTGCGTTTCCATGGGTTACGCATAAGTGTGTGCTATGTACGTTGGCAGAAACGCATCAGAGTAGAGCGGTCCCAGAAACTTCTCCTATGGCAAATTACGCATATGAAAATATAGTACCGAGATCTGACCAAATGTGTGTGTTTGATCGTCACAAGCCAAGTTTAAAAGCCAAGTATTTAATCAATCTAAAGCAGAGCAAGCAGTGACTGTAAACATCTGCTCTGCTCATTGTGACCCGAGAGGCCAGAGTGCAGTCTTAATGAGGACTGGGGCGGTGCAGCGAGCAGAGGACACAGTGTCTTATCTGCAGGCGGGACAGACACTGACTTTGCACTGGGCGATTGGACAACAGGGACTTTTTAACCCAAAAGCACTCCGTCCGAGCGGCTTCAAGTTTGTGTCCAGTGAGGCAAGTGCTGCAGTCCGGGACAAACAGCGGCAGTCGATCTCAAGGTTTCTCTTTTTACCCCGCTGGGATTTTTGACTTTTCCTTGCCAAGAAGAAGAGTCTAATTAAAAAGGGGACACCCGAGGACTGTCATAAACTTTTTGTCTTTTTCACTCTTTGACTGTGTGATGTCTGTCTCAAAGTTGATTTCCAAACAGTTCTTCTCTTTCATCAACTCTGCAATAATTACTAAGCCCCGCGAGGCCACTGTTGTTGTGATATTGATCTTTACAAAAACGATTTCCTTTAGTTGGTGGATCAATCGCGGCTCTGAGCAGTTCATTCCGTGTTGGGCAAGGCACACATTGTATATGAATGTGTGAGTAAGTGATGGGTGGTAATTAGCGTGGCCTGCTGTGGGACACTTTTCACAAACTAGAATAGCCTCAAAGACGCGGCACATTCTTCAAAAGTTATCGTGTCAATATTATGACATACTTACACAATGTTTCGTAAAGTGCTGTATTAATCCCATTCAGTTTAAGACATTAATAATGATAATAAAAATGCCTTACACTTGCATCGCGCTTTACAAGTCTGTATTACCAAGTTTCTCAAAGCGCTACACCTCACTGACCTTGCCCTTTAATGTTCCTAAACAAGTTGTATTCACATGATGTCACAGCCTATAATTTAACATGAGTTGGTGCAGCTACAAATTATAATGTGGTAACTATCGTAACCGTCAAAATGCTGAATTTTCAACTTGGCTTATGGCTATTATATATGACTGGACCCATCCAAATGAAACGAAAACTGTCTTCTCTCTCAGCAAAAACGAACTAAGGCCACAAGACTTTCTCCAAAAGGCGTCCAAAAGTAGAGTCAATCTTCACATGATGTGCTTGGTGTTGTTCAGATGAAAGGACTGGCAGCCATAAGAAGAATGTGTCATGTTTGTGGATCCAATCACTTCCAAATAATGATCAAATTCAATATTTTGAGATTTTTTTCAGTTTGGAGATTTCTTTCCAAAACTGTGTTTCTCCCACTCAGTTCTTTCGGCCCCTGATTTAACTGAAATTATGCCATCCATCCATTCCGCTTTATCTGGTGCCGGGTCATGGAGGCAGCAGTATCAGCAGAGATGCCCAGACTTCCCAATCCACGCACACCTCCTCCAGCTGTTCTGGCGGGACCCCGAGGCAGTTCAGAAGACCCATATGGACGTACAACATTCAAGGACCGTGACCCACCCAGGAGCTAGGCCTAGGGTTGGGGCTTGAATGCGAGCGTCTGTTGGTCGGGCCTCTGCCCACAGCACAGCCCGAAAGGACGACATAGGCCCGCCCTCCTGTGGACCCACCACCCGCAGAGGGATCCGTAGGGGTCGGGTGCAGAGAGGACTGGGCGGCAGTCAAAGGCAGGTGCCTCGACGACCTGGTCCGTGTGCGCAGCTTCTGAGAATTATGCCGCACCACTCAAAAGTGTTGTGAATGCAACCTATTCAGTCAGTTCAGTTCAGTTCAGTTCAGTTCAGTAAACTTTATTTATCCCACATGAGGCAATTACTTTAGAGCAGAAAACATACAATATACAAAACAGCCACACAAACCACATACAACCAAGCAAGCAAGTGGAGCTCACACATAGATACAGTCTGTCTGAATAACAGGCAGGTGACAACCTCAAATTAAATTAAGGAGAGTTCAGGAGTCGTATGGCCTCTGGGACAAAAGATTTCATATAGCGGTTCCTCTTACTGCATGGCAAGGCATTACGACGCCCTGAAGGCAACAATGAGAATTCACCCTGGGACATGCTCTGGTGAAGCAAGAATTGGCGCCGACACTGCACGTGATCAGGGAGGTCAGTTTAGAGATATCATTTAAATTTTTGCCTGTAGATTATTTAAAGTCTTTGCATAAAATTCAGAGATTTTATGCTAAAAATCGCCAAAATCCCTTTTGTTTTTGGCAACAAAATCCGAGTAATGGATAGAGCATGGTTTAACCCCAACCAGGAAATAATTAGCGTTAAGAAAGGCAAATGTAGCGTAAGTTGTGATTCACTCACACAGATCTCACACATATTATTAGAAACTAGAAGGTCTTGGCTTTCAATTGAGGCATCACACTGGCATATAAGCTGTAAACTCTCCAGTCAATAAGCTTTGAGGTTTGTTAACCCTAATCATAACCCTAACCCTAAAGTGGCAGTTAAGTGGTTAAATGTATTTAGCTTTTTCTGGGGATATTTTCATCTATACTTTGGATATCTCGTACAAAAGCTAATTATCAATTTAATTCCTTCATTGCCATGCAGTCAAACAATGAAACAAACTTCTTAGCAACTCTCTGGTGTCAGGAGAAGCTGCCTTTACCCCATAATCGTGCTGCGTAAGACTTCCAAAAGACTGGTTAATACGCAACTTTTCCCCTCAGTGTCGCGTTTCAAAACTATCAGCGACATTGGAGAGGGAACGGTCACAAAATCGCGGGGCCACTGTCCTGAGGTGAGACAAACAACTATTACATAAGTTCAGTGCCTCCCCCACGGCTCCTCTCCCCCGCTGCTGCTACAAAACCCCGACGGGAGCAGCGCAGCACGACCTCTTTGTCCTCTGCGCGGCATTAAACTTTCATCTGAATCATCGCAGCCAAAATCTTGTTAGAGCTTGTACCTTATTTCTCCAAAGTGACCCATTACAGCGTTAATAAAAGATGAGTAAATGTGAGAGCGAGGCAGATATGTTGGCAGCGAGGGCCAGGAGGTATTATGCTCTGTCACACGGCCAGCGGCATGGGCACGGCAAGGTCAGAACTAACTCCAGAAAGACAAGACGGGATTAGGAATGATAAGTAACGCTCCAGTCTCCAGAGAAAGGTTGGATTGGATATTCTCTTAATTGACTATGGATTTGGCTCAGCAGCTTAATTTGCACTATCATAATGTTAAGTGATTAGCGAGGTGTTTGTGAAAGGCAAGTTCAGTCGTCGAGAAAAGTTGGACTGTATAAAAAGTTTAGAAAAGCTGTGTTATTAGAGATTAGAGATCAGCATTGCTGCATTATAAAGGTAGATCAGTGGTTCCCAAGTGGGTTGTGAGGCACCGAACGGGGGGTCAAGTAATATTTAACAAAACACTTAATGGAAAACAGCATATACTTGTGAATAAAGTTCAAAATCCGAAGTAACCTAAGGAAATCCATGCCATTAAGCCAGATTCTTAAAGCTTGGCTGCTTAATATTATTAAAAGCACCAGAGACGTTTTAAAGTGGGGTCTCGAATTGCTTGCATGTTTGAGGTCGTGGCCTGAAAAGTTTGGGAACCACTGATGCAGAAGACAGATTTAGCTACAGGGACAACTACAGTATATCTTAAAGGGACACTCCGTAACATTTTCGACTACTGTTGCCATGGGAAGAAAACATGCTCCTAATGACTTGTTTGATACAGAAAATGCTATTACTGCAGTGGGTAATCAAAGGATGGAGTTGGATGAGGAACTAACCTGTTTAAATCTCAAATCCTACTGACTATAGTCACATCTCCATGGCGACGAGCTGGAGACATACCCACGATTCCCCTCTCTTTTCATGTTATTAAAGGAACAGGCCACCGTTTTTCCATAATGAGATATGTTCTTACCTGAGCTTAGACAAGTTGAGGCGTACCTGTCTGGTCGTTGTGCGTGCCCTCAGTCACGCAAAAAGACCAAAAATGTTGTTAGAATTTGGCCCCTCCCATCATATGCCTATAGCTCCAAACGGGGGTGATGTTGGAAGCTACCACGCTCTTCCACGGGCACACACAAGAACATATCACAGTATGGAAAAACTGTGTGTCCTCAGTCATGCAAAAAGACCAAAGATGTTGTTAGCATTTGGCCTCTCCCAGTATATTCCTATAGCTCCAAACAGGGTTAAGTTAGAATCGACTATGTGCTTCCATATAGAACATGTCTCAGTATGGAAAAACGGTGGCCTGTTCCTTTAAAGCATGGCTATTTATCAAAAAAACTTCATCTCTCCTAGGTCAACCAATATGTATCTTTTGTTTTAGGTTTTAGTGGGCAGTAATTTCCGAAGGGACTTGGCATAGATATTATGCTGACCACAATTTTCTCCATGATCTCATTCTGCATTAAACCAACACAGAAAACACTTTAAGAACTATAACTACACCTGCTGGTATCGTTTCACCACTGAAAAAAAACATCCATTACCCAAGCCCAAAACCCTTTGTGGTAATTTCTTCTTTAACATCAAATCCAGAGGTTAATTTCATTTTCCTTCCTACTGATGTAAAACGTGTTCACTTTTTTGCTGCAATGTGGTGGAAGTTGCTCATAGTTAATGTGATTTTGCAATGACAATAAAGACCTATCAATCTATGGGACCTGAGTAACACATTTTGCACGATTTAGACTCTGCCCATAAGACATGCTCAACTTCTCCTTGAAAACCACTTTGAGTGACTTTCTTAATGGGTTGAAAAAGTATCTGGTTGTTTTATGTCCTCATCATTCCACATCACAGAGTCTTCATTCAGTCCATGTGCCTTAAGTGTGATGGATGACACACAGTTGGAAGAAGCCACGTTTTATTAGTGGTTACATAACTCACCTCAACTCTTGAGATGGACTCACAAAAAACTATTCTCTTCCAACAGATTTGCTCTATTTAACCAACCCAAGCTACTGGAGAAGCATCACCAGATATTTATTATTATCGAAAAGCCATACCTCATCTGTGATCTGTCCTCCGAACGTCACCCACGTACCTGCAAGAGAAAGGCAGAGCATCGTTAGGACACGTGATATAGGAAAGTCTCCACAGAACGATTAGTCCAGTGCTTTTGACTATATCCTTCAATATTGGGCCAACCCAGGCTCATGTGCAGATGTCACATGATGCCTTTAAATCACTGCTGACAGATGTTGTGACAAAGTCTTTAACCTGTAGATGTTTTACCAAAGTGTATTAGCTTGATTCAGTCTGAGATTTTGTGTGAAAGTTACTTGTGTCTGTAATTTAGGCTCATGGATGTAATCTGCCCTGTACGTTTGTTAAGTGTGACATGACGACTTCCGCTTCCAGGTGCTAGCAAACCGGCAAACATGCGAGAAAAAAACCCCATTAAAAACTCTTAAAAACAACCATCAATATTTCTGAAACTCAACGGAGAGTTACTGAACCTACTTATTTCTCAGACTCACTAGCCAAAAATGCCGCACCTACTGCTAAAACAGTAGTATTTACTAAAGTCACTACTTCCAGGGTTAGCGTAGCCGCTGCGCCGTTAGCATGTATCTCCTCTAACCCGGATGTAGTGTTTTTTTTCCCCGTAAATAATACTTTTATAGCAGTAGGTACAGCATTCTTGGCTAATGGGCCTGATAAATAAGTATGTTCAGTAACTTTCTGTTGAGTTTAAGAAATATTGATTGTGGTATTAAAGAGTTTTTTGTAGTTTCTCGCACATCTCGGGAGTAAAGCTGCTATCACTTTATTTCGCCCACACATCTGTAAATACAATCCTGCTGTTGTTCTATATCAATTGCTGTCATCTTACCATAATAACTTTTTATCATTTATCTTATTTATTTAATATTCCTATGCATGCTCCCTATAGCCTTATTGTTTTTAAAGCTTATTTTTATATAGATTGTGTGTTATATCTTTTATGTAGCACGTCTGCACCGAGAAAAAATCTTAGTTTGACCTGTTCTCAAACCATGGCAATAAAAACTATTCTGATTCTGAATTTGCCCCACTTCTTGGCCAGGACACTTTTGAAAAATATGTTGTTGTTGTTGTTTTTTTTTACCTCAAAGCGTTGTATCTAAATAAAAGTAAAAGATATATTCCTCATGGTCAGGAATGTGTCACTGAAGGATGAGCCTGATTGTGCTGAAGTTGGGGAAACCGGACAACCTTGACGATTCCCACCCAAACACAGGGAGAAAATGCAAGCTTCACACAGGGATTCCCACATGGGACTTGAACCTGTGACATTTTACGTATAGCACAAGCACATGGGCTTCTTCAGGTGATGCTCAAGGTCAAATCCAAGGCTAGACTTTACTGATTTAATTAGACACGTTTACGCTTTAGTAATGGATTTGAGTTAAAGGGATATTTCAGGATTTTTGACATAGGGCCTCATTTCCTAGTTATCCAGAGTGCTGCTGATTTCTGGAGATATTTTTTTTTTATAATTCATGCAGTTCTTATATTTGAAGAGTTTCGTGGCGCTAGGCTAGTGCAAGGCTAGCGCATTTCTATGGTATCAGCTAGCCTGCATTAAAAACAGTCTGACCCGCTCCACAGAGCACCTGAGGCAAATCACTTATAACGCCAGACTAACCATATAAATGTCTGTGTCGATTGAATAATTTTAACCATTTTGCATTTAAAATAACTTATATTTGAGCAGCATCAGCTTCGTGGTTGTATAAGCTACGCAGCGGCAGAGTGATCTGCAAGAAAATAGTCACTCAAAATGCGATCATTCAAGTAATGCAAGATCAGTTATATTCCAAAAATTATTCTATTGTATTGACACAGACATTTATATCGTTATCGTTACTGGCGTTATAAGTGATTTTAATGCAGGCTAGCTGATACCGTAGCCTAGCGCCACGAAACTCTTCAAATATAAGAACTGCATGAATTGCAAAAGAAAATATCTCCAGAAATCAGCAACACTCTGGAAAACTAGGAAATGAGGCCCTATGTCAAAAATCCTGAAACATCCCTTTAACGTTCACACCCAGTTTAGTCATATTTTAGTCCAATTTAGGTCTATTTTTAAAGTTTTAAGACCCGGTTTAGTCCTGGTTTCATGTTGATCTAGGCCTAGTGCTGCTTGGAAGGTCAAATATGTCATAAGGCGATATTTGGTGTGAAATGTTTGAGAAGCATTGGTCTGAATATGCACTTTCAAAACAACAGTGTCACATCAACTTGCGAAAATGTTCCTGTTTTCCAACCTGCAGACTCCCATGACCCTCAAGTCTCCTCGGAACACGATTACGTGGCTTTTGTGGATACCCATGCTCCTAATTACCCCACGCACTGTGTTGATAAGGCTTGAGCCAGCTGCGTCAAGAGACACTAAATCCTCCAAACTCGCTGAATTATGCACGGTGCTGTCATGGCTGAGACGGTTCCTACTCGCATTATGAAAGTCATTTTTAGTCGGGAGATTTAGACACACCTGTTAGTTTCTCAAATTGGGCTTTGGATGTGTAGTTGTTATGCAAGGCTGTGCAATCTGAGTCGGTGTAGAAATAACAAGGGGGACATCACAACGCTAAGTCATCCTGGGCTGGCCAAAAGGGGAAAAAAAAAGTTTTGACAGATGAAGATCAAATTTATTGTAAAACTAAACTATCCAAGTTGCCAGGTCTTGGCTTCAACAAAAGATGACAGATGCTCAAAGACGACTCCTTTATCATTTACTATTGTCATGTTAACAATAGCTTTTGCTGCCATGTAGTTACGATGATTGGCACACTGACAAACGTTTTTCCTTCAGTAGCCGAGAGTGCTATTGTTAAGTTTTCGGTTTAAACTCATTCCAAACTTTATTAATGCAACCTTTAAAAACCTGAATTTTCATGAGGATTTGTTTATAAGCACGTTTCAATGCGGAGCTTTTCTGTCACCGCAATGCGAACAAAACCAACTAATCTCACTGGGGGAAAATGACAGTCTTAAGGCGGATAAATAGCTTTAAAAGTACTTAACGTAAGGAAATTTATGCTGATTTTGAGCAGGGTTGGGCTGTCTTGAAATAAGATTGCCAATGGAAAAAGCATTCTTTTGGCTTTGAGTGACAGTGACAAATTAACTTTCATGAGGGAAGAAAAAATCAGCTTGTTCCATTGGCAGTCTTTTTAGTTTAATTTGGTCAAATATTCTCAAAACGGCATGAATTATCTTTATTCAATCACTTACAAGTAATTTTCTTATATAAGACCACTTTTTTTCCCACGCTGCAACACTTCACCAGTATTATGTCTGGGTTTGTGATTCAAAGAGTCCAAAGATTTTTTTATTTTTTCAGAAAAAAATTGCTTTAAAGGGACTATATGGAGTTTAAGAATGTTAAAATTATGTATTTTTCTCCTACATGTTCCAGCAATTTTTTTCACTCAAACCTGGCTGTAAATACTGTTTAAGTGGTGCTAGCCCACAGTTAGCTTTGCCCGTTAGCCTATTAGCTTCTTCTTCAGGTCTCCGACCTGTAGGCAGGAAAGTTGCAATTGTGGAGACACCAGGGGGAGATGAAAGACCCCACAATCATCCCATTAACAGTTGTATTACCCCCAGAGCAGAGGGAGTACGAAAAGGATTTATGAAGGTAAAGTTACATACTACTGCTTTAATAGACTTCAGAGTGGGGGGTATGATTATTGCAGGTAATAATTCAAAATACTCAATATGACACTTTTTTGGTATGAAAATACTATTTTGATCTAAAACCGCTCGCTCAAAGTTGACCATTCTTCTGGGTTTAACATCCACACTGTCCCTAAAGCCCCTTCTCAAAACACAACTCCTCCTTGTATATTTTTAAAGAAGGAACAACATCGTAACATTGTGAGAAGCTCTAAAAACAAGTCTTTTTTGCATGATGTTCAAATGAATTTAACTGAACAAAATGTCAAAGTTTAATTACCAAAACAGTCTGTATTTTCAGTCTTCAAGGCAGCAGAATCTGACGAGTTCATGAGTGCACTTTTTAATTGCTCACGTCCTATTACTACGCCATTAAATCTGCCTCACACTCGTGCAGCTCCCCTCACTCCCGCCTGTCATAAAAACAAACTGTCTGTCCGCCACACGGATACAGGCCATGATCAAAGAGCGCTCTCCATCTGCCTTCTGCTTCACAGAGACGCCGTTGATCACAAAGGTCACCCCTCATTACATTCTCACCCTGTCAGCGCCCACCCATCCGCCCGACAGAGGACACCGGCGCAGCACCCCGAGGAGACATGAGCGTGCATAATGACAGCGTCCGACATAATTGGGAAGCTGTACTATACGACGGCCGCATCAGCACAATTGTTTCACCAGGTTTAGTCATTATAATGGCAATTATGAAAAACGTTTGATGTGAATTTGTAAAAAACTTGAATGACTTTGTGCACAAGAGTAAAGTCAATGTAGAGTTTCGGAGAACTTTCAGTTTCACACAGAGGCGACACTTCCTGATGAATTTCTATAGTGTCTCGCACAAATGACGACATCAGGCCTTTTCAATTGGCGGACCGGGGGCCAGATCCGGCCTATCAAACAATAGGGTCCGGTCCACTGGCAAACAGCAGCTTATACTCTCAGTGAGGAGACTTTGCACCCGTGAAAACATTATTATTATTATTTTTTACCTTGTACGAACTCATAAGTCCAACAGCTGTGACAGGAGGCAATGTACATCCTTATGTTTATGCATATTAAGTAGCCATGTGCTTCTGGTGTTTGCTTTGTCAGGCCTTGAAGATAATGAAATAGACCAGGAAAGGCCTTAGACGGCTGAAATAGCAAGTGTCAGTAACAGTAACAGTGAGAGCGATAGTGTATAATATAGCACACAATATAGCATTTTATAGTGTGCTCAAAATGCAGGACTTTTATGTTTAATACTACACTAGCAATGATGTTATTTATCCCAAAAATACAAATACGTTTCATGGCGACTGGGGGCTCACCAAATGACCAGTGACCTATGACCTCCAACAAATCTGGCCCAGTAACAATTAACAATTTACTGATGGACATTCATAACATTAGGCTGGATGAATACTTCATCGAGTTTTTTCCCCTCTCAAAGCTAATAATTAATTTTAGGTTTGTCTCATCTATAAGACAAACCTAAGATTTGCATTTAATTAAAAAAAAAAAATAGATGTTTGGCTCTATTGTAGTTTATGTGACCTCAAAAACAATGTGGCAATGACAGCTCTATTTGTTCTGATGGGTCATAAAGTAGCCAGAAATTTAGAACATTTATGTAAATAGATTTTAGGATTTCCAGCTAACTATCTAGTGCAGTGGTTCCCAAAGTGGGGTCCGGGGCCCCCTGGGGGGCCTCAGAAGCACTACAGGCGGCCCCCCAAACCTTGTCTACAAAACAAGTACATTGAAAATAGTTAATTTTGAATGGAAAAATGCATTTATCTGGACAAATGCACCAGTTTAAACCAGTATTTAGCCTTCTGCCATTGCTAGATGTTACGTTTAATGTCATTTAAGCTGTAATTATTTATTTTTTTAATCCTTTGAATGGAGTAAACTATTATGATTTGGTGGACCCGTGAGATTTTCTGATCAATAAGGGATCCACGATGTCACGGACTTTGGGAATGGCTGATCTAGTGCATGCACAGACAAACAATACCTGACTGACTGGAATCGGTCTTTGTATCGTCAATACCATGGAATCAAATCGAAGGTGAACAAGCTATAACAGATTTTGCACTCTCAAGTATCTAAAGATAAAAACTGGCATCAACTGCATCTGGTGTAAACTACACCCCAGCACCAACATTTAAGGGATGTAAAAACTTCTGTAGAACTGAACTTTTGCAAGTGCACAAAGTGGTTTGATGGGGACATTATGATTCTGCAGGGGTGAGGCTCAGGAGGAGCTCTAATTCTGAGTGGCTCTGTTTGTCCCCGAGAAGTGGCACCTGACAAGCTGAGGGTCAGATTCCTGCCACTTAACGCCGCCTGAATGTTAAACAAGAGGGAGATCCTGCATCGGAAAGTCATCAATCACAGGTGGCATTAGAGAGTAGAGAGAATTCAGATAAGAGCTGGAGACCTAAGTAGCAAAACGCCCCAACAATCGATAGAGTCTACGGATTTATGTCAAGGTTCAGACAAAAAGGTGTGTTCAGTATAGCTTGAATGATATTATCTAGAGTTTCCTGACTTGTTTTCTCCGAGACCAGGAGTGTAGGACACTCTTTCCACCTTCTGACTGAAAGAGGGAGAGAGACGTCACTATCTCACAAGACTTTTTTCTTCCACAACAGAAAAGGATGGCATAGTTTGAAACATCAGAGGCGATTTAGGTGTTTTGGGAAACATTTGGGTCTTTCGTATGCTGAAAAATGGCGTCCAAAACAGGAATGAGTCTTGGAACGGAAAACCCATTACTATGTACAGAGTAAACAAGGGCAACAAGCCATCTCTGTCTCTATACGCTTTTTGGTTATCAAGCTTGACAAGCCGAAGGTCTGCTGGCATGATTTTGGCCATCTGTGACAAACGATCACTTGTTGTGGAGGAATCGTAGGTCGTACAGTGAGACAGGGATGAAGATTGAAAATAGAACCGTTGTACGACCCAAAGACAAGCTGCGACAGACGTGAGGTAAGTGTCTGATATTTTGTAACTTTAGTCGCAGGGAGAGCCTTCTCACACTGCAGCTGGATCTCTGTCAAGCGAGTCGTCAACAATGTACAACAACTAGAGTCACAGGCAACAGAACCCGGGCATGAACGGGTCTGCTTTTTACTTCCTGCGGCCTGAAACTGGCAACAAGAAAGCTTTAGTCGTAGCATTTCTCGCATTTAACCATTGCACGGTTGAGGCGAGAGCAGGCTCACGATTTTACAATCCCCCAGTCTTGTGTTTTGGCTCCATAATGATCTGGACTTTGTGCTTTAGAACTCTTTGGGCACAGATCTTGCGGATAGTTTTGTGCAAATAGGCCATTCTGTTCAGAGCTTTGTTTATTTGGAGAAAAAGATGCCTGCCAACGATTTCAGAAATGTTGCTTTGTGATTTCTGTGGGTTTGATGACAACTTGTCGAATTATTTAAAGACATGGGAAGACCCCAATTGTCCTGGGTGTACAGGAATGTGCCAGTGCTGCCCTTGAGTCACATGAGTGTACAGGCTGATGCTTTGAAGGAAGGAGCCAGTGTGTCACTGTGGGAAAGATATGGGGATAATAATATAAGAGTAGGGCTCACTGATCAACATCATGGTCCTGCCCTTGACCAGACCATGTCTTCATTTTTATTTTAATCTCTTATCTGCCATCTTATGGTTAGTGTTAGATTAATTTTCTCCAATTATTAATAAATCTCAAAGCATGTTGACAGGAGAGCTTACAGCCTATGTGCCAGTGTGATGGCTTATTTCAAATCCAAGGCCTTCTTGTTTCTAAAAATATGTGTAAGATCTGTGCGAGTTAAAGACAACTTACATCACAGAGATGTCTAAGGCCAGTCTCCTGGTAGTCTCAGTGATAGACTCCATACAAATCTTTAATCATCACAGAAATGTCTCGCAGGTTGAGGACAACAAATAGTTTTCACGACACAACTGCCAGCGTCGACCTCTCAAGAGACCATGCGGAGACTCTGCTGAAATTGAACCTATTCATTTTCGCCTAGACTACCTGGAGACTCCCCTTATTGCCAGGGGACGTATCAGAGACACCTTCGTGACTAGCAGCTACTCTAGTCTCCACCTAGACTCCAGGCCAGTCACGGCAGTCTCTGCAACTCTGGCCCTGTCCCAATACTCGCACTTCCACCCTCGCGCCTCTCATGTGCACGTTCCCAATGATGGGTGCGAGTGCGTAGGGTGTCCCAATCCTCCAGAGGGGTCTTTTGCCCCGCCCCCTTTGCGCCCCTGATCCACCCTTCGCCGAAGCCTGCATCCAAGTGGACTTTGACAAAGCATATTGCCCATAATTCTTTGCGGTACAGGCCAAAGAGACAGAAAAATGGCTGCATCCGCGGATCTTGCGTCAATTTTTTTTTACTTTTGATTAAATATTTCAACTTTTCTCATTCTGTAAATGTGTATATACACTCAAGTTTTGCTATGTTACTTGGAAAGAATTCTAAATATCTGATGAAGTATTACAATGATTTGCGCAGCGGTATTTACGGACATTATGCAACAATTTCAATACTTTTTTTTGTGCTGTCATTCATTAAAATCCAATTTCAACTTTTCACTTCAACAAAACTTAGGATGTATAAAAACATAAAACTGACCAGATACTAGTTAGTTACCCACTCTACATTTAAAATAAAAAATTCAAATAAATTGATATCTAATATATATTTATTTTAACGTGTTTTAAGGTCAACTCATTAACTACCACTTTTTTTTTTCACAGGGACGGACAAAATTACCTTCAACTTTACTAAGTTTAGGGCTGAAAATGACGTCAGCCACACTGTCCCAATTCCGCAATTTTTCCACACTTGAAACCTGCGCACTCGAACCCTTACGTGCACTTAAAACAAGTGCACACTTCGCAGAGGAGTATAGGGCGCAGTGTGGGTATTGGGACAGGGCCTTTCTCCGGTGGGAATAGCCCTTAAACCTTAATCGTAACCCCTGACCCTAAACCTAACCCTACCCCCTGATCACTGGGTAATCAACAGTGATCATTGTGAAGAATGTTTCTGCAAACACCATGTACCATGATTGTGAAAACATAATCAATATTTGAGATAAAACACGACCTCGACAGGGCCTGTTCGACCGTCTTTTCTTCGACAGAGTGGACAGGGAGGGATACCACGTGCCCATCTCACAGCCTCTTCAGTCCTGCCTCAGGGAGAAGTGTCGATCGATGGCTTCACCCACCAAGCTGAACTTTCCCCTTTGAAATTGCGATTCACAGGATAGAATTGCAGGATAGAACTGATAATAATACAAACTGAACTGTGCAACAGCTTCACCAAATAATTCCCTAACATAACAGTGTAACAGTTTAAAGGAAAAAGCCACTGTTTTTACATACTGAGATATGTTCTTACCTTAGCTTTGACGAGTTCTATAGGACATGTCTGGTCTTCCCCCGTGCCTTCAATCACGTAAACACAGCGCAGACGGCGTTAGCATTTAGCCTCTCCCCCTCTCCTCTATAGCTCCAAAACAGGTCAAGATAGAAGCTACCAAGCTCTTCCACGTTTTCCCTATTTAAATATGGTTACGTGAAGTGTTCCACTACAAAGTATAATTACACAAAATTAAACAATGTGGATTTTCTAAGCGGATAAAAGGGGGAACTATATTGTAAGGCGTAATATTACCAGGAGTAGTTTGAAATCCGCGCAGTAATCTTCACTTTACTGCGCAGTAATCTTCACTTTACTGCGCGGATGCCAAATTACTCCTGGTATTATTACGCCTTACAATATAGTTCCCCCTTTTATCCGCTTAGAAAATCCACATTGTTTAATTTTGTGTAATTATACTCTGTAGTGGAACACTTCACGTAACCATATTTAAATAGGGAAAACGTGGAAGAGCTCAGTAGCTTCTATCTTCACCTGTTTTGGAGCTATAGAGGAGAGGGGGAGAGGCTAAATGCTAACGCCGTCTGCGCTGTGTTTACGTGTCTGAAGGCACGGGGGAAGACCAGACAGGTCCTAAAGAACTCGTCAAAGCTAAGGTAAGAACATATCTCAGTATGTAAAAACGGTGGCCTATTCCTTTAAGTGCCGAGGAACAATAGGTTCAAACACAAAGATCAGCAAGTTCTAAAGATACACTGCTCCTCCATGTGACCAGAGCCCTCACCCCTGCTCCACGTTCACCCGTGTCTCTCCTCATTAGGAAAAGCAACCTGGAAAAACACACGCGCCCTCCTGTGATGTGTGTGGGCTAACGGGACAGAGGAACACGGGAGAACTGCTGATGCTTTTGGAGAACGCTGACCGACAACTTTTACATCGATTGTTTTCTTTAGAAGTCAGCCAATTAAATTATGTGGGGAGATGCAGAAAATAAAGCCTCAGTACCAATTAGTGGACCGAGCTACCACCAAGCTAGTCAGTCCAAATCCGGCTAGCTTTAGCCTTCGAACAAAACGAACAATCAAGATTATTTTGGCTGGAGTATGCGCAGGTGTGTGAGGTAAAAAAGCCCTCGATTGCTTTCACCGTGACTCACCTTGAAGAACCGGCACCACTCTTCACGACAATCTACTTTTTAGAGTTTTCAACTATGCTACAGTGTTGTTCCCTGGTCATAAACATACAGGAGGAGTGTTTTGAGTCATTCAAGCATGTTTGAGTAAAATAATACCAGTGCTTGACATGTAAATCAATTAACCATTTTTGATTGGTGTAATGGACTGGGGAAACAAGTCAAAATAGTTACCACACTACCAACGCTACCATTAAATATTGTTCTGACACCGAAAATCTTTACCGAATCAACCAAAGTAGATCCCAGACGTTTTCTCCTCGAAAAAACTGAGAGATGGAGGAATGTTGTCCCCCGAACTGAGGATCAAATGAAGCACCGGTTATTACACTTTGAGCTGTTGTTAAGCACCACGTCATGAAGTATTCTCACCTTCCAAGTACCACCAAAATCAGGAATAAACCTAAAGCTGGCGCAGCTCATCTCATGATCAGAAGGCTGTGTGTTCGAATCCCGCAAATGCACACTGTCGTTGTGCCCTTGGGCAAGACACTTCACCCTACTTGCCTCCAGTGTCTTTGGGGCCGATAAAGGTAGAAAGGCGCTACATAAGTTGAGTCCATTTATCATAAAGAGTCAATACTTAAATAGTACTAAATTATTTCTGAACTGTGTGTAAATAAGTTCCACCAAAAATATAAGTTAAAGGGTTTCTCAATAAAATGAACTAAGTCTAAAACTGCAGATGACCCTGGTGGTATATGTACAACAGTTTGAGAACCACTGTATATAAAAAGTGATCAAAAACAAAAAAAAATATGAAAACATGACAAAAAAAGACAAAAACACAAACGCTTCAAAAATGTTACATATAAAAAAGTTATGATCAGGTTTGTAAGATCTTCGCTTTCAAATGAGGTGTTGTTAAAGCTGAATTGGGGAAAATGGGCGGGGGTTAAGAGATTAAATGCATTGCTCCTATTCCTATTATCAATTTGACTGTATATTAATTTGCACTAATTGTTGTTTTTGTCCGTCTCTGTCTCACAAGTCGTCATCTACCCTATTTGCCCAGAATACATTTCCCCATGAGGGACAATAAAGTTGAAAAAAAAAAAAAAATTCATTAATACATGAATTGGTCCAGGAGCTACAGAGGAATTAGCAAGAAACTAAGATCTGCATTTTGACAGTTACCATAGTTACTGCCATGGAATTTTCATCTACCAACGCGACATTAAATAATTCTAAAATGCTGAAATCATGATGAAAACAAACCGGTAACAGTCAGTTGAGGCAATAAATGTTCAAAGAAATGTGTTCGACCCACTTAAAACAGTACAAAGTAACTCTTGCCCCTAGAGGCCATAAGCGCAACTGCAGGTGTCGTAACAAGTTGCGATTTTTAAACGTATTAATTGTCTTGGAGAGTAAATACTACGCTGACAGAAAAGGTCAAAGGAGAGAGGGATATTGTACATCCAATTATACAATGGAAATATTTTTTTCCACTCAAACTTGGCTGAAAATACTGTTTAAAGTGACGCTAACCCGCAGTTAGCTTTGCCCGTTAGCTTGTTAGCTTCTTCGTGATTCTATTATGTGTGTATTGGTGGCTCTGGTCCGGTGGCAGGAAAGTTGCAGGCATGGTTTTCTGGCCAGAGACACCAGGGGGAGATGATGGACCCTCCAATCATCCCATAAACACTTGTATTACCCCCACAGGGACTACGGAAAGGATTTATTAAGGTAAACACGTTACTTAGCACTGCTTTAAAACAGTTCCCACTTTTGGGCCCTGACCCTCCAGTTGAGAACCACTGCCTTAAAGGATTATCTCCTTTATAACACAAACCATTATTACAGTAATGGATTTCAGTACTGTTGCCTGTGAGGCTCTTCCTCTGCTTTTGTAGTGCATAAAAATGATCTCACGACTTCTTTACAATCCCACTTTCCCGTCCAGAGAAAGTTATTCAAATGAGCAGATGAGCCCCGAATTTCAATACAGAAAATCCCATTGCTTTCTCAAATCGACTGCTCTTTAGGACACTTTTTCTCCTTTCCCTGAATATGAAGGAAAACACCAAAGTTTCACGATGACAAACAATCGGCGGTAAAACCCATGAAAGTCAGTTAATTAAGTCACCACTCAAGAATTTACTTACTTTTTTTTATAAATATGGCCCAAAGCTGTCTACCTTAGAATAATAAGTCTGCCCACTGCTGGTATTAGCATAAACCCTCAGATCTGCATCAGTAAAAAAGCAATAAAAATCCAGCCTGAATCTTAATGTGTCTCAAATATGTGCTTCAGTGAGTCATCGGCCTGACGTTTCAAAGAGGTGCTTGAATACAATAGACCGGCGTTACATGATGAGGTGTTGTAGAGACAGTCACGATGAGTAAAGCCACTGTCTCGGAGAACATGAAGGACAGAAAGGAATCACGACTTACTGAGGTTGTAGGAAATCTTCAGTACACGACGAAATTCCAATCCATTTCCCAAAATGTTAATGCAAAGGCGTTGATCCTGTGGGTGCTGCGGGGCTCGAGCGCCCACCCAAAGCTTTGAGCACCTATAGGCCAATTTGCCCTGATTCCAAAATGATTTTAACCTCTCAACCCTCACCTGAACCAAGCACATTATCACCAGTTTGGCTTTACCCAAATATAAAAGCATCACAATATAGCAACAAAACCATGAAGAAAACAAAGATGAAAACACAAAAAGCGATTAAAATGGCAAAAAAGAGATGAAAAGAAAATGGAAAAAATGGCAACAACATGGCAACAACGCAAGGAAAAAGATACATTTAGATCAGGTTTGTAGGTCTGAGGTTTCAGATGAGGCGCTACACTGGCCTATAGGCTGTAACCTTTTAGATTTGGGTCAAGCCGAACTGGAGAAGATGCACATGGTTAAGGCGAGCGGCAAGAGGTTTTTCTTCTCTCACATGCGGGATCACGGTCCATTGTATTGACACTCCACCCGTTTAGCTCTAAGGAGAGCGGCCGCCGTATGAGCACGGGTTTGTAAGATCGAAAAAAAGTGTAATAATCAAAATCATAATCGAATTTCGATTAATTGCACAGCTCTAAATTGTGCCGTTAGATGTTTTCTTCTTTTATTTAAAGGGACTATACAGAGTTAAACAATGTTAAAATTATGTACTTTCCTCCCCCTACATCTTCCAGCCATGTCCTGATGTGCAGAATGAGTTCAGACCTGTTCACCACAACTGCCTCTAAAATCCTGCACTGTCACTGAAAACTTTGTTACTTCGGGTCTGAAGTGCCGTCATGCACAAGATATATATAATATAGAAGCTGCAGTTACATGTTTGACCTGAGGTGGCAGTAATGAGCATCAAATGGCCAACTTGCATCTAGCCCTTTTAAGTTATACTTTATTAATCTCTGTAGAGAAATCTCTGTGAGAAATGTGTTCTCTGCATTTGACCCATCCTCAATGGGCGACCTGTAGGAGCAGTGAGCTGCCAGCATGGGCTGGCATCTCCATGATGTGGAGCCAGGCTGATGGTCAGAAACCCCTGGCTGGAGGATTCACCTACTGCACATGTTTTACTACAAACCTACCCAGACACAGGGAGAACATCCAAACTCCACACAGAAAGGCCCTGTTCAGATGGGACTCGAACCTGGGACCTTCGAGCTGTGGGGCACGAGCGCTAACCACAATTGCTCTTTTCACAAAGGTGCTTTTCACAATTTGCAGGGTCTCTTTCACAGAAAGAGAAGCTAAAAAGCTAAGACCTACAAAAGTGATCATAACCTTTTGTTGCTTTTTGGTCATGTTTTTGTTGCATTTTAATATTTAATTTTTGTCGCTCTTTCAATGCTTTTTCTTTTCAAGCTTTTAGATTTGGGTGAAGCTGTAGAAAATGTGTTTGGGTCTACTTCCCAACTCAAATCAAGTTCTAAATGATGTTTACTTCAAGATTACTCCTTGCAGTTTCCTTTTTTTTCCTGATATTTTTTTTTGGTCTGAGAACCCTGGATTAAAACTATTCATAAACATTTAATCTTTATCTAAATGTGATACTGTGAATTGTTTCTAACCATCACTTTGCTCAGCCCTTCTCTAGAAAGATAATTAAACACTGTTCTCTCTGTTTGACTGCAGTGCCTGCGCAGAGCCCTGGGTCGCCGCCCTGCAGTGATTTCGCTGTGTCCTGTTTGTCTCTGTGCTCCCCTGTGGCTCCGTGTCAGCCCCGGGGCGCAGCGTGGTGCAGGCAGCTGGCATTCCCCTGACCTTCTCTGCTCTGCTCAGGCTGAGAGAGATCTGCACTGTAGTCGACAGCACGACCAGGGAGCAGCTCAGCTCACATCTTCACTAAACACGATTATTTCAACTTCCACCAGTTTAGTTTTATATGTAGAGTTTGATCTGAAACTATGGTTGGTCTAAGCCAGTGCTGCCCAGCGGTTTCACAAGTGGACACCTCAGTGACCCCCAAAATCTGTTCTCACCAACAAACATCTGTATTTAAGACAAATTCAGGCGAGACACAGCAGGTGACTAGAGGGAAAAATGTAATTCAGAGATATCAATTTAAAACTTTTGTGGTATATTACTGTCAAAAAAAAAGGAAAAATAAAAAAATAAAAAAAATGTTTTGCAAGTTTTCTGTCACCTGCTTTCATATAAAAATTAGGTAGTTTATGTGTAAAAATGGATCAACAAAATATGATTTAGGAATGAGGAGGAGGCCGGAGGGGCTCACTGGATCTCGATCGTGTGTAGTACCAGGTGCTCTTTGGAAGAATCTAATGGAAGATGCAAATAAAGTTTCCGAGGCACAACTGGATAGAGTTTCTTTTTTATTCAAACGCCGACGCGTTTCGACCTTTGGGTCTTTGTCGAGGCAATGTACCACAGCTGTACCTGATTCAGGTTTTACATAGTTCAGGACATGTGATCAGTGTCACGTGACAAACAAGACAAATAATTCATAAAACATGATTTATTCATTTATCCATTCAAAATCTGAATAAAATACACATTTTGTCGGAGCAACTAAAGTGGAGATGTTCCTGCAAAAGCGGAATGTATTTATTTAAGATGGGACAGTGCATTTGAATGAACATGAGTCCACAAGGTCCACAAGTAAAAATGCCAGATATTCTCAGACAGGAAAAGCTCTTAAGTTTTGTAATGTCTGTGCATGTAGAGAAAATGGTGGCTCTTGGATCCTTATTGCCGTGACTCACAGGTGAAATCAGGTGCTCACTGGAGAATAGGTTGGTGAATTGCTTCTAGTTCAGATGAGAAAAAGAAAAATCTCCGGGGCACTCCGATGATTGTAAAAATAAAAAGCCTTTATTCATGCATGGCTTGTTAGAATAAAAATGCACCAATGCGTTTCAGCTCAGACGAGCCTTCATCAGGTTAGACACAGGTGTGAAGAGGAGGCTAATATAGGGCAGAGCCCATTAGATCCGCCTCTAACAATAGCCTTAGTTACAGTAGAAAAACAATAAAATACAACCATGTATATTTCTCCTGTCATGAGATGCTGCTGTCTCGCCTTGTGTGTTATACACAGATCATAAATGAGTCAATATTTGTGAATGAATTAGCGGGGAACACGGCCGCTGCGTCGCAATGTTGTTGTTATTTCCGGGAAATCTCGCTAGTGGACAAAACGTCATAAAATAAGAATCGAACAGGGTAATTTTGGTCTTTTTTTCCCTATAAACCTAATTAAGACATTTTGTTTTAACTCCTTGTATATGATTTACATGAAACAGCTGCTCTTACTCCCCATACTGCACAACCTTTATTCAGGGAGGCTTTTAAATGCTTTCTATCTATTGCCATTTCTAATGTTCATACGTTGAAAATATTGTTTAAGGGATGTATGGCATCAGCGGCATGTGACCATCTACCCAAGCTTAAACACTTTGTTCAACTGGCCTTGCAAAAAAAAAAATAAGAAGCCTTTTAACCAGTGAGTCATAGTCTTTGAGCGCTTCATTTTTCAGTCTTTGTAAAGTTAATACCATTGTGGCCTTGACCCGTACTTAACAAACACACACTCACTGATCCAGCAGTGGAGGAGCTGGAGGAAGGATTGAACCCCCAACTTTCCGATAACGTGGCACGTGCTCCGACGCTGAGCCACGGCCGCGTTTGATGAAGTGTAAGCTCCAGAAGTCAATTTCGCAGCTGCTATGAAAGCGTGGGATGTGGCAAGTACAGAGGCAAGTGAAAGCCGTTGACATGAAATGGGGAAAAGGTGCCAAGTAAATATGATGAAATAAGCAGCTTAGGCCCGGCACTCTGGGTCTGGGGCCAGCTGTTCGAGAAATGCACCGCTCACGTCTCAGAGATAGAGTTTCTATTGACTGGACTTCCAACTAATCACACAACTGCTGATTCAACAGGTCAAACCAATAACGGACTTCACTCTGATCATCAAAATATCAAACATTATTGATGCAAATGTTCTCAAACTGTGTGTAACCAGAGACGAACCGCTGCCAGGCCAAAGTCACTCCATTTATCAACAAACTCACCCATTTTCTTTTGGCTCTGTCACATCTGGACAGAACTGATCTTTTTCTCTCTCAGGCGTTGACTCGGTTGTAGTTAATGGCACTCTGCTGTTTAGATAAGCGTGGCTGAGAAAATATTTCTGTTATTGAACTTAAAATGTGAAACTAATATATGATTTAGACTCATTACATGCAAAGTGATATATGTCAGGCCTTTGTTTGTGATGATTTTGGCTTACAGTCCATTTTCAAAGTATTCATTATCATTCAAATATTCATGGACGGCTGTGGCTACAATAGTACCTTATCACCACCAAGTATTGTGTGAGTGAATAATGATTAGGCAGGTATTTTTCTCAATTTTTTTATTGGGTTTTTTTACAAACTGAGCCATAATAATCAATATATAACAAATAAAGGCCAGACATATCTCACTTTGCATGTAATGAGTCGATCATATATTAGTTTCACAGTTCAAGCTGAGAAACCAGGGCACTTTTTAACGATATTATAATTTTCCGAGTTTCACCTGTAAATATATTATTGTAGTTTTAAACACGTGTTGAAAGTGGTTCGGTGGCACAGTGGTTAACGCTTGTGCTTCACAGCTAATAATAATAATAATAATAATAATAATAATAATAATAATGCATTGGTTTTATCTAGTGATTTTCTGGACACTCAAAGAAAAAAAAAAGCTTTACATCACATTATTCATTCACTCCATACTTGGTGGTAAGGTACTATTGTAGCCACAGATGCCCTGGGGTAGACTGCCGGAAGCGAGGCAACCAGTCTGTGCCATCGTCCCCTCCGATCACCACCACTCACTCACTCACCACATTCACTCAGTCTTCCTGGTGTTCCCAAACGGTCTCCCATCCAAGTACCAACCAGGCCCTTCCTGCTTAGCTTCCAAGGTCTGACGGGATCAGGCAGAGCAAAGCCACTAGCTACAAGGTCCCGGCTGGAGGGGGGTCTTTCTGTATAGGTTTCCCCAGGTACTCTAGTTTCCTCTTCCACTAAAACATGTACAATAGGTCAGAATTAATGAGACTGTGACTGAGTGGTTGGTGGTGGTCGGAGGGGCTGATGGCGCAGAGTGGCTGTCTCGCCTTCGTCAGTCTACCCCAATGGGCGGCTGTGGCTAGAAGAGTACCTTCCCACCACCGAATGAGGTGTGAATGAATGAGTGAACTACCGTGCATTTCATACATAAGGCAACTCAATGCCTTGTGTATGAAATCCATTGTAGGGTTTTGAGAAATTTGGCAACACAGGCTTGAAAAGTGGAATGTAAGTGTTATTACAAAAAAAAGTTGCACTAATATTTGGTTTGACCGCCTTGAGCTTTGATTACAGCCATTGTTTCAAAAAGCTTCTGCAATGTCAAAAGTGTTGCATTAATTTTTCACCAAGATCTTGTTTTGAAGATGATGAGAGTGTGATCACTGTGCAAAGGCTTCTCCAGCACATAAGATAAGATAAGATAAGATGATACTTTATTGATCTCACAGATGGAGAAATTGCATTCGATGAGAGAGCATCCGGCAGCAGCACCAAAGATTCTCAATGGGGTTAAGATCTGGACTCTGTGACGGCCGATCCTGCTCCCTGAATCACTCTTTCCATCGTCATCATCTTGGAATATGCCTGTGCCGTAAGAGAAGAAGAAATCCACTGATGGAAAACCCGGTCATTCAGGATGTTCAGGTCCTCAGCTGATCTCATTCTTTGGGCTCGTACCATTGTTGAACCTGGAATGCCTTTTTTTAGACTCCGCCACACTGCGGTTTGTTTACTACCCACATAATTCAGAATTTTAGAATCTGCTGCCGTCGCGCTCATGCTTTCTATGAGATGTAGCCAAATATTTCCTCCTTTACTGCTGTTGCCAAGGCGTCCGACCTTGAGAACAACACACATAATGCTGTAACTTTAAATTGGACCTAATGATGTCCCTGTGCCACTGAACTACAATAAAAGACTTTGGGATTTCAAGCATCTTCAACATAGACATGGGACTTGCCAAGTTTGTTAGCAGCTTTTTTGCTGAACTCCGAAAGGTACCACGAGGTTGAGGTTGTTTGCTCAGAGCCGCTGTATTTGATGACACAAATAGCCGGCTGTGTTCTGTCTGCTTCCCACTCGCAGGCTAAAATCTGAAGCTAAAATGGGTCTCGCTTTGACTTCAGTGAGGAACTTTTACAGCCGCCCACAGAACGCTGAACGCCAGCATAATATAAACCCTTAGTCATTTTACTACATCTATACTGGAACAGGCGGGATTGTTCGAGGTAGTTGTTCGAGGTAGTTATTTTTATTTACAATATACAGCAGGGTGGGAAAGTTTAGGCACAGCTGAAAACTATTTTGATTCATCTGAACAATGAGGAGGAAGGGGAAGAAGAATTGCTGGCTTGCAGTTGACATCACAGCATTTCCTAAGGCCTGCTATGTAGGAAAAATTATTTTGTTTTTGAGGAAATTTGGTCTTGTACAGAAAGATCATGGACCCAGTGGCTGATATTAATGATCATTTTTCTAATTCATACATTTTCTTTTTAGCTACGGCTTGTGAAAGTGTAATGCTGTTAATAGGAAAAACTGGCTCCTGCCCCCTGCTGGGTCCAGTGACGTCATCACATTCTAGAACCTGCAACCCAGCAATTGATCACCAAATGGGAAGAAGTTACAGACACTACCATAGCATTAACATAAAAAAATCAGGTTTTATTGTAATGTTCTCTAGGTCTGTGGAAAGTCCTTGTCTCAAGTGGAATCTCGGGTCTTGTTGGGATGGCGCATGAGATCGACAGCCGCGTCGGCAGTGATGCGGTCACCATATCGGACTGTGGTGGTGAAGAGGGAGCCGAGTTGGAGACAAAGCTCTCGATTTACCCGTTGATCTACATTCCTACTCTCATATATGGTTATGAGATCTGGGTAATGACCGAAAGAAAGTGTTTCCTTCGCAGGGTGGCTGAGCAAACCCTTAGAGACAGCTTGGGCTTGGGCTCCTTCACGTTGAAAGGAGCCAGCTGAGGTGGCTGTGGCATCTGTTTCGGATGCCTCCTGGTCGCCTCCCTCGGGAGGTGCTCCAGGCATGTCCTATTGGGAGGAAGCCTCCGGGAAAACCCAGGACATGTCCCTGAGCTGGCCTGGTGTCGCCTCAGGATTCCCCCAAACAGCTGGAAGAAGTTTAAAGAAGAAAGCGATCTGAGGCACTAAAAATCCTTTAATATTACTGGGACATCAATTAAATGTTAAACTTTAAGTGTCGTCCCAGTAATATTAAAGGATTTTTATTGAAGTCAGAGTGCCTTGGATCACTTTCTTCTTTAAATATTCAATTTTCGTACCTGGATCCTGAAAAAAAGTGTATGTATTCCAAAGACGCGCTCTACGCTTATTTCTCTCTTAATCATTGACACAGCTGGAGGAGGTGTCTGGGGAGGGAGAAGTCTGGGCATCTCTGCTCAGACTGCTGCCTCTGTGACTCGGCCCGGGATAAAGCGGAGGAAAATGAATGGAAATGAATTTTCATCTTTTACATTTACAAAATTACATATGAAGAGAAAAGGTCACAGCTAAGGTTTGGACACGTCTCGTAGCCTCGCATTAATGCAGATATCACAGCTTCGCTCACTCCAGACAAAAAGTTCTATTTTAACCTTTGTTTCCAAAATCCATGCGGCTTGACTTGATGTTATGCCTAAACCTTTGAATGCCGCTGTAGAACTTTTTGGCCGTAATGAGCAGATGTCCGTTTGGAGGAGACGGGCTACAGAAATTCATTAAAGCACTTCTTTCTGACTGTATTTCAGCCTGGGGCACGGAAACATTTCATACAACAAAGAATGGATTTCCGACAGATTCTGAAGGAAAACGTAAAACTATCTGTAAAAAAATGTTTCTCTCCATCAGTGAAGATCTGTGGATAAACCTCCGAAGAGCAGTACATGCAAGACATCCAGGAAATCTCTAAGTTCCGGAAGACTTTTGTAAGAAAGAATGAGCCAATCCAAAGAACTGAAAGACTCTTGGCTCGACAAAGAGACGATCTTGCATGATATTTCCTCTTTGACTCTTGGCTTATTGACTTATTTATTGATAATTCTTTGAGAGATCATAACGTTTTGAAAGACCTGTTCCTGTGCACATAATCCATGTACTCACCAAGCCCCAGACACGACACCCGCAGCCCCGACTTCCCCAGGTTTCTGCAAAAGACAGAGGAGAAATGACAAAGAATGAATCAATTATGAACTCCTTTAAAAGCAAACAAACAAAGCTCAAAGCAACACCTCAGGTTTTTTTGCAAGACGGCGCGTGACAAGAGCTAATCAGCTGACGTTTCTGCAAAACTGGATTTCACTTGTGGAGATGAAGGGAGGCGCAGTGACACAGTCTGCCTCCCACAGAGAAAATGCATGGTTATTAGCGCCTTTATGAGCTCGGAATAAGAGGATTTGACAGCCCGTTGGAGGTAACAGCAACAGTTTACCAGCTCAGATTCAGCAGCGTTTCTGGATTTTCTCCTTGCTCGAATGTGTGTGACAGAGGCAAGTAAAGGGACCTGGGGATTGAACCAGAAATGTTTAGGTCAGGAGGTGAACACACAACGAACTGAGCCATAGCCATTTAGATTTACTTTAATCATTTAGATTATAGATGAAAATGTTTGACCTTATGTATTATTTATTATGTACATTTTGCCTAATATTTTATGTTTTGTGTACGGCACTTTGGCCAAGCTGTTAAGTTAAGTGATGTTAAGTGCTTTACAAATAAAGTTGGTGATGGTATACAGTATATGCGGATGCCTGTAATGAAGTACTATATGGGTATACACATTGAAATCTAAATAGAAAAAGAACCTTAAACATGACAAAATGGGTGATAAAATCAATGAACAACACACACATAACCTCTGTGTTTGTTGACCAAATAAACTTGTTCGATAGACAGATCAAACAGATCATGGGGACCGTCGCTTGAACACCCTCTTCAGTCATAGGAACCACCGTCCCTTCAGACAGGGGCTCAATAACCTCTGGGGGCACCTGAGCACTTGGAATTATTTCAGATTAAAAAAGAAAGTGAAACTGAATACAATTTCAATATTAATTTAAAGCAGTACTGGTGTCTCTGGCCAGAAAACCACCCTTGTAGCTTTTCCTGCTCCGACCCGGAGGTGCAATACACACTAATGTAATCACGAAGAAGAAGCTAACAGGCTAACGGGCAAAGCTAACTCTGGGCTAGCACCACTTAAACAGTATTTACAGCCAAGTTTGAGTGAAAAAAAATATCTCCATTGTGTAATTGAGTTGTGGCACAGTGTACAATATCCCTCTCTCCCTTTGTGTGCGTAAAAAAACCTCAACTTGCTACGACACCTGCAGTGGCGCTTATGGCCTCTTGGGGCATGAGTTACTTAGTACTGCTTTAAAAGGAAAGTTAGCGTTTTCATTTTTGTTTTTCTGTAAAAGGCTTGATTTTCAGAGGGTTTTAGCTTTGTTTTGAGCACAACAAAATAATAAATACTGAATAATCTTTGTAATAGTATTGGAAGATCCTCGAGGTAGCGGGTACTCGGAGTATAAATGAACGACTCAAGGGGAACGCGAGACAAAAAAGGTTGGGAACCACTGCGCTGACCTCTTAGCAAAACAGACTTTGAAGCATGTGTCCGAAGGCATCCATCGCTCACACTTTACACAGAGGAAAATTCATAATTGAGCATGAAATACAGCGTGCAACGAGCAGACTACGGGAGTTTACAGAAAAAGGATTCACTGAGCACTGAGATGCAACAAAACAAAACAAAGAGCAGCTCTATACAAGATGGTGAGTCTAACTGGCTTGAAATTAGTGGCTGGGTTGCATAACATAATATTGTGCATTATACAGTATCTATTGCTACGTCACCAAAGAGCTCCTATGGTCTGACTAGAAAGTATACTACGCCCAGTGTAGGTGAAACAGTACTTAAAGGAATAGGCCACCGTTTTTACATACGGCTGTTCCTTTAGAGAGCATCAAGAACTGCAGGAGGTTGCTGTGGGAAAGGGCCCATTGGACGAGCCGTATCTGCCTCTGTGTAGAGTAGACCAGGGGTAGGCAACTTCAGGCCCGGGGGCCAAATCCGGCCCTCCAGCACAGAACCTCTGGCCCCCAACATACTGTACCGCTTAGTTATATATAATGATAAACAGTGATGCTCTACTGGTGGGTCGGGATCCAATTTTCAGTGGGTTGCGAGTCTATAGGGAACTTTTATTCAATATTTTCCATCTGAAACTGCATGGAAACACTAACTGTGTCTGTTAAAATGAATGTTATTGGGTTGTTTTGATCATACTTTCAGTCTTAAAGGGAACTCTACTGCTTGTTCAACAAAAACTTGCATGGAAAATACAATATTTTATACAATATATGACAAACTACAGTTTTATTTGGGTCCTCGGCTTGTCATCCGAGGGTAACGGTGGGTCCCAAAGCCCTGCCTCTTGGGAACCACGAATAAAAAACATTTGGCATTTACAGAAAATAGTTCTTTACTCTAGGCTTCAATGTTATTCAAAATGTTCATCCTGGTGCCGCTCTTGGTTCAAAGTTTGAATCCAATCACAGTTTTAAGACAAAGTTAACGTGACCAGGGGGCATGCGAGGTCCTAAATGCACAACAAACTTTCCATATTTACCCCTGTGGTATTTGAAATTGATGATGCCGACGTGAAAGCCCAATTATCTTCTCTACTCCGGGTTCCCGCGGATACAGAAAAGTGCCGACCTAAACACTGCCGGACTTCTCCCCGTGGGAAAAGGAGCCACCTGTACTGTACTGCACTGCACTGGCTGATGAATGGAGCTGCGGGTTTAGCTGCGCACCTGCACAACACAACACAACCCATCTCTATTTTAGGCTCTGAATGCGCTTTGCCAAAGTAAGAGGCAATCAAATCTCAGTTTTCATCAGTTTAATTTATTCAACAAGCAAATTTCAGCTCCATCTTCCACAAAAAGTACAACATTAGCTCGGTTTCAGCTCAGCAAAATGCTATAGTGAATATATTTGTATGTCCAAAACTATAACTGGTGTTTTCTGGTACTTTGTAAGAAACGATCACTCAAAAAGCTAAGACTTTGTTTTGTCACTGTCAAAGGGAATAAAACAGACCCACAGCTGTTTTTGGGCTTGGAAAAATGTCAAGTTTTGATCTTTGGCTTTCTGCGTTCTGAACATTAGCGCTTGCTGTGAAAAGAGCACAACCCACATAATGAGAAGCTGTTGGCGGAAAAGGTTAATATTAGAAACATTGGCCTGTGGTGCAAAGAGTCAAAGGAACAATATAAGTCATGCATTAAAAGCGCATTTACAGTTGGAAAAAGTTCAACTATAGCCCTGATTTGGATATTTAAGTCAAAGTATTAACACAAGGGAATATTGTGTTTGGATATTTAAATCGGTTGTTCAGCTTTGCGCATCCAATGAACTTTAAAGCTTATTTCAATGGCGTTCCTATCAATACTCTCTGTATTATTTACGAATGCAGGAGTCACACCTGAGGTTAAATCTACAGAGATATGTCACGGTAAAAGTCACTACAGTGTTACACTCATAAAAGGACAGAGAAGTGTTGTCACATCAGCAGCAGTTGCACATGTAGTGATCATTTATTCATGACAGAGGGGTCTTCAGGCCTGGACCGGTCTCATGTGAAGCCTGAAGTCAGCATGTCCTTGAACAGGCCGTAGGATGACAAAGGTGCCCAGCTTTACAGTCAAAGTCATTTGTATTGATTTCTGCAGGATAAATGGTGTAATAACTGATCATAATAAATAAAGGAAACACTTTTCGGATGTACTTTTCCTCATTGCTTGTGGACAGGATTAGCCGTTTCCAGATAAAGAGGAGTTCATGATTTCCTGCAGCAAGAAGGTCCTGGGTTCCGAACTGCGTTTATCTTTTCTGGATAGACTTTGCTTGTTTCCTTTGTGTCGTGATAGGTTTCATCCAGGTCTTCAGGTTCCCTCATCAACCCAAAACATGCACAACAGACTGAATCCTGACCAAGCCTAGGACTGGGTACCGTTACTTCTTTCTTTTTGTTGATTCTTGCAAGCTACTTCCTTTACGATACTGATACCTGAACAATCCTTTTTTTTCCAATACTTATACTAAAATATGTGTCATCGAAAACCATTAAACAGAACAAACTATTTCTTTTAAAATCTGTATCATTTATTTGAGCTTGAACAAACACGTAACTACTTTCAATGCTGGCCCTGAACCCAACAGGCATCCACACTTGGTTTCTTTTGATATTATACTTTTTTCGGTACCTACTTTCGATACTTACATTTTTTTCAATACCAACAGTTTTTTTCCGATACCATGCTGCAGTGGTTCCTAAAGTGGGGCTTGGGGCCTCCTGGGGGGCATCGGAGGCACTGCATATTTGAGAGGCACCTGCCTGCAGACCTCCACTGTGAGGTCGCTTCCGTTGCAGGCTCCACTGTCAGTACGCCTCCACTGTCAGGACGGGAAATGCACGGGATACGTTTCAAAATAAAATCGCGAACGCACTTCAGGTTGAATCGCTTTCCTCCCAGAAGTATTAATTGGTACAAAAAATATCACGTAAAATCTATCTCCGCGGTCCGGCCGTTTATGATTAATACTAACACTCTTAACTTTCGCCTTTCATTCTCTCTCTGTAATGCCTTGCAGTACGGATGCAGTACACTTTTGGGCCACCAGCGTCAAATTGGCGGCGCTGTTTCGCTCCTCCCGCAAAGTTAAGGAAACAAAGTTATTGCCCTTTGTTTTCAGTCACAGAGCGTCGTAGCACATTGACTTCCCAGTTTTCCAGGGCAGAAACAGTGTGAAAATATAAATGAATAAAGCCCAGTCTGCCCTAACCCCACACACTCTGATCATATCAGCTGATGTCCGGACTCTCGCACACTGTAGAACGAGCGCCTGCGCAGCCCACAAACACAACCCCCTGCGCGCTGCTTTGTGGAGAAGGACTTGTTTTTGGACAATGTTTTGAATGAAGGGGAGCGCGTGGCTCGGGCAGCGCTGTAGGCGCGCGCATCCACTTTACAGACTCTTTCAATCCTTCAGCGACAGCTCCAGAGTCCGAATGTAAAACGCACTTCAGCGCTTTGTTGTAAAACACAGACTAGCCCGCACCTGTCACTGCCTTTGCCCAATGCCGCTGTCACGAGCCCCTGCAGAGACTGAGAAATGCGCATAGATGGGCGACATGGAGACTCTCAGAGCGGGGATGAACAGGGAAGGTGGCGTAGACAGAGGAGACGCTGAGCTGACTCCTCCAGCGCCATGAGGATCGTTAATAAGCCTCCATTATTATCAGCCATTCTCAGGGTTTTATGTTATACCCAGACACGAGCGCGAGCGCAGCCTAGAGGGAACCGTGTCTGTCGGCAGAGACGGAGAAAGAGAGAGAGGGATGAGAAGTCGAGGACATTGTTGTCAAGTTTGGGCTGGTGTCTAATTGGACAGAGAGAAAATAACAGTGCGCACGTGAGTGATAAACGTAGTGGTTACACGGTAATGCTGCAGGTTTTCTAGTGGTTATACAGCGTATACCTGCGTTCCACGTACACTACACCACTGGTTAGAGTTGTGGCGGTTGAGTCCAAAGTAGTTGTGAGTTGCAAAATCAGCAACTCACCACTACTCTGGACATACGGTGACTCGCCGGCCTCCCTCGAATTAAAAGGCAGGTAAAATCGGCATTTAAACGCACTCATTCCCCCGCCCCCACCCAAAAAAAGTACGCACTTCCCGTCCTGACAGTGGAGGCGTTCTGACAGTGGAGCCTGCAACGGAAGCGACCTCACAGTGGAGGTCTGCAGGCAGCACGTCGTGGCATATTTAGGTATTTTAGAGGATTTTCATGTAATTTTAGCTGTAAAATAACAACTCATTCTTTCAAATAGAGTGAATTATTATTTTGGGGGGGCTCTGGGAACAATAAGGGGGCCGCGATGTCCTAGACTTTGGGAATGGCTGGTATCGTTTAACAGTACACAGCCCTAGTGATATACTATTTATAGCTTATTTCTTACATAAAACTAAAATTTTGTATCAAATATCAGGTCAACACAGCTGCTTCTTCTGTATGAGAGACAGGAGGGGCCTGTCCCGCATCATTGAGGGAGTGCAGTGTTTTGAATTGTTGAGTTTGAATTAGAGCTGCACAATATATCGCTATAAAAGGTGATGCAATATCTGTATCGCAAGAAGCCACGATACATCGCAAAAGTCTTCTATCGGAACAACTATATGTGCAAAACTTCACTTTTGGGGATGTTTAAGGGACATTATCTCTGCTCTTAAGTGGTGATTGAGAGTCCGAAAAGGCTTGATACTCCTCCAAAGGGTAGATTTACCAATGAGGCAAAGTCTGCATGATATCAGTTCCACCTTCTCAGTGCCGCGCATCGATCAAGCGGTGCATTCTTCACAGCTGTCAGCCGAGTGTCACCTTTCATGAGTGTTTCGCATTCTCATTACAAACATGTGGGCTGCATCAATATCAGAATCCTTAATCAAGTATAGCAGTCAAGACCCCCTCGCAAAATCAATTCATCATGAAGACCGGATCCACTGTAAATATTCTCAAAGCGGGCTCTGTGGACAGCTCTGCTATCAGAGGAACAGAAGATGGATGTGGACAAGTTGATTTATGTGCATTATGACAGGTTAGACTTCATTATGTAGGAGCCACGAGCAAGAAATCTCCCTATTCTTAGTCACCATGTTATAAGACATAAGTGTTTCAACATTTTTTTCACATACACAAGTCATCAAAGCACTTGGATATATTTCATTCACTCCACGCGCAGGAAGATAAGTAATGTATGGATCAAATAAAAGCGAAGTCAGCGCTCTGGATCAAAACCAGATGAGCTCAAAGTGTCAGATTGTCATGTATATAATGTGTCGCTTTGGTTGTAGAACTTTAGAACCACATTTACAACTGCTGAGATGGATTTGTACCAAGTCATAGCAACATAATGTCCAAACTGTATCAGAAGATCAAAGGGCAGCTGTTGCTATGCAATGGCCATGGTTTAAACTGCTTCCCACGTATGTTTTTGTTAAGTACTCTTTAAGCCAAGTACTAGCCACTGCTGCCCCTGATTGATCAAATCTCTCTCATTTACCCAATGAAAACACTGATTAACACGACTATGGAGCTTATTATTTGACCTTTTAGCGGCCCAGTGGTCAGTATGGAGCCTTTACTTTCCATCACGGGGGCCTCTGTGATGCTCCAGGATCATTGTTTTTAGAGTTTCTGGTAGGTTTACTCTGCTGACCTTTAAAACCTACGAAAACCAGCCAGGTTTCTTTAATTGTAACTCATCCAGCGTTATCGCAAGAGCAATGTTTAGCTGTAGAAAGTTTAAAAGAATATAGAAAGCAGGCTTTACAGTTACTTAGAACGTGTGTAAAGTGCAATGCTTTCTCATGGAAAACTAGCTTGTTTTGCCGCCCATATATGGAGGTATAGCAATGGCCCCTAGGGTCACGCTCACAAAGCAGAGCAACCTACGGCCAGTGGGTTCGGCCCTTGGTGCTTGGACGACGAAGAAAATCCACCAATCAAACTTGCCTACCCCTGCGCTGCGTGACTCGAGGAACAACTCCAGGTATGTTTTTGATGAGAGAAAAACACATTGTAACATGGAAAAAAGCTTACAAAAGTTGATTTTGCATACTTTCCCTTAAATTAAGTTTACGTTATTAGGTCTCATTAAGTCAGATGATCTTGCCCTGGAGCTGCCCTATGTGTACTCTATATGACTATTCAAATTATGATATTTCACAACGACAATATTAGTCTTCTCCATCTGTCTGGGTTTTCGAACTTGTTCCCGGGGCTGTTAGGAGAATGTGCCCCTGAATATATTATTTCACTTCCTAGAGTGTGTGACTTTTTGCTTCGTCAGGCAGCGTAACTCCGCAGTAGAGGAGCCAAGTTTCCCATTGTGTATCTGAAATAGGGTGCACCTGTGTGCTCATCCTTCACGCTCATGCCACAGAACGCCGCCTCATCAGTAACGGCCCGAGTACCTGACTCAGCAGCTCCCCCCGTTCTATGACTAAACGGAAAGGATGCCACCAACTTTGGGAACAGTCCACTTTTAAAAGCCTCTTCCACAGAGAAGAGAAAAGCACTAATGCACACTCACATATAAAGCGGTGGCCCAAAGTGACTGGATCAATACTTTGGGTTTGGAATAAAGTGGAGCATTACGTCAAGTGCTTGTACAATTTGTTGTGGATTAATCAAACCATTGCTGAACACATACAACTGTCAGTGTGTCCGATGGGAAGACCCAGTCAAGAGGTTTGGTTATTGAGCCGACAATCCCATCAAAAAGCAGAATGATCATGATGACTTGATGACTAAAACAACCTAAAAGTGCTCTAAAGTGCTCACTCTGATCCTTGCTCACTTGTTCCCTAATAAAGCATCAACTGTTAGCAGACCTTCATGTTAAAACCAGCAAGAATGCGTGCCAGGGGCGGACTGGTCATATGCAGTGGCGTAGCAAGGGGAGAGAGAACGTCATTTGGCCAGGAGCGGGTCACCCATAATGCAGTTCTCTGCATAAGTTTTCCTCAGAACAGAAGGCTGAGGTCCTATAGGTCATGATGAGTGTTATAATAAACTGGTTTCACAATTAGACATATAATCTGGTGGAGCCATGAGTAAAAAAAATCTGTCCACTGCTCATTATAAGTTAACATTAGGGAAACATGACTCACTAAAGCAGCAGCAGGATGGGGATGAACAGCACCACGGATCATAGGTGGAGAAACGATGTAACTGCAGCATCCTAATCATTAGGAAGACTACGTATCAAGCGTTTACTGCAGGCTATAAAATAACAGGTTAGTTCATTGGGGCCCTTGACTGTTGGGAGCCCCAGGCAGCTGCCTGCCTTGCCTTATGGCAAGCTACGCCTCTGGCCATATGTCCATTCTGGAAGAGTACAGGAGGACCTCTGACTTGAGGGCCCCTGGGCCTCTCAATTTTCTCCTTTAAAAATTTTAAAAACTGCCGCAGGGCCCTGCTGTTGTATAGGAAAGCAGCAGAAAGAAGAGAAAATACTAACTCTCATTTGTTAATCCAATGGGGACGTTGGGAGAGTGAAAAGCAAGCGGTCAAAACAGAGAGACGGGAGACTTTGCGAAAGGCAGCGAGTTGGACAGTTAGCAGCGCTATTGTGCCGGCCGTCATGAACATGTTGGCGAGTCCAAGCAACAGGCAATGTGGAGCGGAGAGGGCCTGGTGCAGGCAGGTGCATACCAAGAGAAACACCCAACAAGACGAGGGAAAGGCTTATTTATGTAACATCTATCCACTAATGGAAAAAAGGGGACCAGTACAGAAGAAAGGGGGGCAAGAAAAAAGCGAGAACTGCGAGACTGAAATCCCTGAAAAGTGAGGCCACAAAGTGTAAAAAAGTTAACTACCACTGACGCCACAACTACAGCACAGGATATTACTCCAGGCTCAGCATCTGACACAGCACACGGACACTCAGAAGAACTTATGATCTGTGTAAGCAGTGAGAAACAGTGTCGGGTACACATAACTACAGCAGCTTGATTAAAAGAAATTAGAAACATTATTATGATATTACTAATTTCTTGTGAAAAAACATACTTATGGACACGATATTGGCTTGACTATTTGTGTGTGATGAATATATTCATAGTCCGCTAGAAATCGGCTAAAAAGAGTGAAAAAATGTGATTGCCATGGGAGGTTTACGTCCCCCTCGGCTAGGCCACGCCCCTTTGTATGACGAGTTGAAATAATCCAATATTTTAACAGATTCCAACATTAAAGTGTTATATGAGTTAACAAAAATCTGTACCAGTCGAGAACCACTACATGAATACATAAAATAGTATTAAAAAAATACCATGAAGTACATTTTTTCCACAATTTTTTTTCCTCACATCATATCTAAAAGCAAAAGCATTTCCAATCAATCCAACCAACTAAAAAAAAAAAAAACATATACATCAAACACACATGCCTAGTTCTGGGATGTGGACCCTTGGGTGCTGTTGTGATGTCGGAGCGAGTGACAGATGCTCGCTGATGGGTGCTGACATGTGCCTATGAGAGACGGAGGGATGGACCCGTGAGCCGCTGTGCCGGGCGCATTGGAGGAAGTCATTACTGTCCATCAGCGGCCAAATGAATGGTGTTTAAGTGAAGATGAATGGGCGAGTTGATGGCGAAGGCTTGTTATAGGAGGCCTGTTGGGTAAAGCAGCGTCTGGGGGTTCATTTTTCAATAAATATTTGATGGCTGCATGTATTAGCGTTCAAAATGTACGTGTGTGTGCGGGGTTGCATGGATAGACACTGGAGGCAGCGTATTTATTTGTGGCATACAAAGTCAGCGTAAATATGGAACAGCCAGATCTAACTTTCAAAAGTGATGGAAAGCTTTGAAAATAGACAAATTAGTCACTTTAGCACTAATGAGGTCTGGGGAATGGTTCAGACAGCTCATAAATGTGCAGTCGGTGTGTAGGCTTGCTTGGTATTTAGCCAAATTGCACCATTAGCTGAATCCTACGTATGCTAATATTCATTCATTTTTATTGCCGTTATTGCCACTAGCAGCTATGGCATTGGAGCGTGCAGACTCTGGGCATTAAGTTGGGGAATCTTTGTACATGTGGTGTAACTCAAAGTGCCTTAGAAACCACCAGGATTAACAAACTGTTTTGATCTGGGGTTGATGCAGTTAGTCAGGTCTAGGTTCAGCCACACTATGAGCCCAAATAGGGAGATCAGCTGATGACCTGAACATCCTGAACGACCAGGATACTCCATCAGTGGATCTTCTTCCCTTATTGCAAGATGACAATACCAGGATTCAGGCTCACATTGTGAAAGTGGTTCAGAGAGTTATGAGTCCAGATCTTAAACGAACAGGCCACCGTTTTTTCATACTGACACATGTTCTTACTTGAGCTTAGAGATGTGTTGATGTGTACCTGTCTGGTCTTGGCGCGTGCCCTCAGTCATGCAAAGCGACCAAAGATGTTGTTAGCATTTGGCCTCTCCCAATGTATTCCTATAGCTCCAAACGGGGTGAAGTTGGAAGCTACCAAGCTCTTCCACGGGCACAAAGACCAGACAGGTACACATCAACTCGTCTCAGGTCAGAACATATCACAGTATGGAAGAACTGTGTGACCACTGCACAAGGCAGTGGTCACACTGCCTTGTGCAGTGTGACACAAGGCTTTATCCGGGGCCGGGTCGCGGGGGCAGCAGTCTCAGCAGAGATGCCCAAACTTCCCGATCCACACACACCTCCTCCAGCTGTTCTGGGGGGACCCCGAGGCGACACCAGGCCAGCTCGGAGACGTAGTCCCACCACCGTGTCCTGGGCCTTCCACGAGGCCTTGTCCCACTAGGACATGCCTGGAACACCTCCCGCGGGAGGCGACCAGGAGGCATCCGAAACAGATGCCCGAGCCACCTCAGCTGGCTCCTTTCGACGTGAAGGAGCAGCGACTCTACTCCGAGCTCGTCTCGGGTAACTTAGCTCCTCACCCGATCTCGGAGGGTGTGCCCAGCCACCCTGCGAAGGAAACTCATTTCGGCCGCTTGTATTCGCGATCTTGTCCTTTCGGTCATGACCCAAATCTCATGACCATAGGTGAGGGTGGGAACGTAGATCGATCGGTAAATCGAGAGCTTTGCCCCCCGACTCAGCTCCCTCTTCACCACGACAGACCGATACAGCGACCGCATCACTGCTGACGCCGCACCGATCCGTCTATCGATCTCACGCTCCATCCGTCCCTCACTCGTGAACAAGACCCCGAGATACTTGAACTCCTCCACTTGAGGTAAGGACTCCCCACCGACCTGAAGAGGGGAAACCACCTTTTTCCGGTGGAGAACCATGGCCTCGGATTTGGAGGTGCTGATCCTCATCCCGGCCGCTACACACTCGGCTGCAAACCGCCCCAGTGCGTGCTGAAGGTCCTGGTTCGTTGAAGCCATCAGAACAACATCGTCCGCAAACAGCAGAGATGAGACTCTGAGGCTCCCAAACCGGACACCCTCCGGCCCCTGGCTGCGCCTAGAAATTCTGTCCATAAAAGTAATGAACAGAACCGGTGACAAAGGGCAGCCCTGGCGGAGACCAACACGCACCGGGAACAGGTCTGACTTACTGCCGGCAATGCGAACCAAGCTCCTGCTGCGGTCATACAGGGAACGGACAGCCCTTAGCAGAGGGCCCCGGACCCCACGGTCGAACGCTTTCTCCAGATCCACAAAACACATGTGGACTGGTTGGGCGAACTCCCACGAACCCTCGAGCACCCGATGAAGGGTACTCGAGGAAACAATGCCACAGCTTAAATCAAAGCTAAAGGCGGTCCAACAAAATATTAGAGCATGTGACCATTTTGGTGGGGACTTTTGTTTTTGGTTGGGCAGTGTATTATTGGGAAGAAAGTGGCATCACCATATTTAACCTGCACACTGGGAACTGTCCATAAACCAGAGCCAGAAAACCTCAACGTTATTGTTTTCCAGGTTTAATTCTAAAACAATATTTCACTACCACACTGTTTTTTTGCTTTTATTCATGAATTAATTTGTTTTCTTGAGACTAGTCATCTGAAAGACGTCCACACTCATCGTCAAAATGCATTTTTTCGCTCAGATTGAAGAAGCCTTTCATCAAATCTTCCTTTCACGAAGTGTCTGCAGCTGCACGGATGGAGCTGAGTGGACTTGAAATATGAGTTGTAAAGATGCACGAGGCTTATAATTATGACCAAAGTTTTTGTGCTGATGAACGCAGCCATTTACTGTATGACAATCTTTGAATTAGCCTGATTAAGTGTTGCTGTTTATATGCAAAGTACGGATGACACAGCGGAAGAACTCTTGAAAAACTGAAGAAACTATTTAGCCTTTATGTGTGGGCCTTGAAAATTCTACTTCAGTCTAAACTAATATATGTATATGTATATGTATATGTATAGGTTCCCCTCAGGGATCAGAACTCCTTGAAAGTTTTGTCAATGGAAATCTCAAAATAAAGGTCAAATTAATACATGAAAATAAAGAATAACCTTCCTCTTCTTTTGCTGCTGTTGTTATTTATTGCTAAGATAAGACAAGATAAGACAAGATAAGATAGCCTTTATTGATCTCACAATGGAGAAATATACTTGTTTACATACAGCTCTTACAGAAGCATCTACAAAACTGCTTCAATGAAACTTCTGAAATATAAGTAAACTTCTCTATAAATCTATGCTACCTTTTATATTGAAAGCGATTGCTTGTGTGAATGAGAATTGATCTTTTCTGATACCCCAGAAAGTGTACCTATCAATTGACAGATAATAGGCATCCAAATAAGGGGTTTCATACTTGTGTATACTCTCATTGGTCCAGGAATTATCGTAATAAGTTTTATACTGGAGGGCTTAAAGGAACAGGCCATCGTTTTTCCATACTGAGATTTGTTCTTACCTGAGCTTAGACGAGTTGATACGTACCTGTCTGGTCTTTGTGCGTGCCCTCAAACGGTGGCCTATTCCTTTAACATTGTCCTTTTTGCTACAGGTGGTCACTGCGGCAAGTCTAGAAAGCTACTCTCAACTTAGAGTTTTTACAAGCACAAGTTAATTAGTTGTGATGCTTTTACCCCATCTTTTTTCGTAATATAATAAAACTCTCTGGTTGAAAAACTAAAGGATTTGATTTGATGCAGCACATATAAAACGGGCCTGTATAAATAATGTTTGTGTGATGTATATTTCCACTGACTTGCACAAATTTGTGAGCAACTCGAAGATTCTCCACTCCCCAGAGCGGCTTAAGGAGATAAAAGCGTTACAAGCCAACATGCAAATCTAGCGCTTGGCTTGTTGACTGTCAAGCTCTAGAAGTATTTGTTTGCGGACATCTTGACATTTTCAACCCAAGCATGCTCTCAACATTTCTCCCATGAGCACTTGTATGAAGCTACTGCATCTCAGTCCATTCTACGTGACTAAGTCGTCTCTTTACTTCGAGTGGTGCTGTGGGACCGCTTGGCCGTGCCTGTCGCCTGATAACGGTCAGCCTTTCGTTTACCCAGTGTTGTTATTTCTTTAATGATCGTCATGGAGAATGCCTTCCGGAGGGACCCAGGCACACTTTCGGCTGACTTATGAGTAAATTAGAAATGAAGAGCTCGTAATGATGCAAGGGAGCGCTCCCATGGTCCTCTGGAGATTGTTTGACACAGATCTCCGTTGAGTGTGAAGCCGGCAATGAGGGGTTGGAGGGGGGGTAGACAATGAGTATGGGGGAGGTGGAGTGAGGCGGGGCGGGGGTATGGATGCAGAAGACCACCTGAGCTCCAAACTAAATGGGAAAATGGCCCGAATTTAGATTTACAGCTTGATTTTGGCGGGAATTTCTTATATTGCGCAATATCAGATTACACAATACGGAAAGCAGAAATCACTTGTGACAGAAGGTGGTCTGACCTAAAATAATTATAATTGGTAGCACTTTATTTTTACACTACCCTTGATACATTGTACTAAATTTAGTACATGAAATGTGCTTTGTAACAGTGTGTAATAAGTTGTACTGTGTATGGGTTAGATACACAATGGAATAATATGTATTTGTAGTTTGTAGGTACATAAAGTAAAAGACATAATTCTAACTCTAACCCTAAACTTAAGCCCTAACCCTAAGGGTCTCGTGTCCTATTACATTATGTACTTAAAAAGTACTAATACAAGTTATTCCATTGTGTATGTACTACATAGGTACAAGTTATTATAGATTTTTACAGATTTTTACATTACATTGTACTAAATGTAGTTAGGTACAATGTATCAGGGTTGTGTAAATAAAGTGTTACCTTATAATCTTTGTCAAACACAGCTGCTAAAATGGTTAAGAATTTTAAATCCATTATGATTTTCCTGTTTCTTTTTGTTTTTTGTGAAGCCAATTGATGCACTTCCAGCTCGAAATGTGTTCTCAAAAACGAGAAAAAAGAGCAGTAGGTACATGGATGAGGTTTGAACCATCAACCCGCTAATGAGAAAATACATACCTTCCGATTTCTCTGATCATTTCAGCGCTCAAATTGCCTCCCCTTCAAAGCTAAAAACCTTTTTTTTAACCTTTTATTTATGCCATCATGGTAAATGGTAAATGGTCTCAACTTATATAGCGCTTTTCCATCTACATTTGGCACTCAAGTCGCTTTACGCCAACGATCCACTCACCCATTCACTCTCTCATTCATGCACCAGCGTACGCAGACACTGGAGTCAAGGCGGGTGAAGCGTCTTGCCCAAGGACACAATGACAGTGTGCGCCTTCAGGAGGCTGGATTCGAACCCCCGACTTTCCAATCATTCCACTCATTGGTTTAAACTCTACAATGTGGGGCCAAAAAGTATTTACAAAGGCCTGAAAAATGCACGATGTACTAAAGTAGAATTGCTTACATGCCACATTGGAATTCGTCCATTTATTTCCGCTACTTCCATCTGCTTCATGTTGTTTCAAGTCAAGGTGACAATATATAGAGTCCCTACAGTAAAGGGATGTATACATTTTATTCCTGCCTATACCTGGCTAATCTAATCTACAATCACATCGAACATCAGCTAGTTTTTGAAATCCACTTTGAAGTCTCTGTGCTCGAAGCGTGATTTTTAACTGGGAGATCAGAGAGGCAGTGCTTACATAAGAATCAGAGCCAGACCACACTCTGCTATTTTTAGAAACAGCGTCATAGTGGGGATTCCGCTGCTAACAGGCTCAAAAAGTAGAAGTACAAAGCAAGTACAGGACATAGTTATTTGACTGAAGAATTTGATTTGTTCTGAATACAAAACGGGGGGGGCTGTTCCTTCCTCGCTCCTCTGTCAGGGTCAGCCAAGTACCAACAATACCTCCTTATTCCTGCTCCTTCCTCCTGCTCCTTTACCTTTTACGTTATGAGAACAGCCGTGAGGTGCCTTTACAGTCAGGAGCACGAAACACAGCTGCTCCTTCTACGCAGTATACAATCTGATTCCGGGAACACATCCGGGTCAGTGATTATGAGGAGCTGCCAATTTCAGATGCATTTCCATCCATTATCTCAACTCACCCCTCCTGGAACCACCACCTTAACGTGGTGGAGGGGTTTGAGCGCCAGAATGATCATGGGAGCTCTGTCGGGTGCTTCGTGCCCCTGGTAGGGTCTCCCATGGCAGACAGGTCCTACATGACAGGTCAGACAAAGAGCGGTTCAGAAGCCCCCTATGAGACACCAACAGGCCCAGTTAGAACCCCCCACCTGCAGGAGGAGCCATAGGGGCTGGTTCAATGTGATACGACTCGGCAACAGAAAAGTGGAAGAAGATGGATGGATGGATGGATGGATGGATGGATGGATGGATGGATGGATGGATGGATGGATGGATGGATCTCAATTAAAATTTACTCTTTCATGTACTGGTACAACCTCAAGGGTATTATTTGTAGATAAAAATGAATGGTAGTAGTAGAAACCTTACTTTAAAAACACCTACTAAGGGAGCCATATTCGGAAAGTTAAAGGATTACATAACTGGTGAGCATTCAAGACAAATGCGGTTTTGTCATAATTAGCCTGTACTTTGGAAACTTCAGATCAAAGTCCATTTAGAGACTTATAAACCACTTAGAGACCTACAAACATTTTCCTTGAAGCAGTAGAAACTAGTACAACAATGTTATTACAGGGATAATGGTCTCTTTCACCAACCACACAGCAAGAAAAAAACATCAACAGTTTATTTTCAAGTAAATTAACATCATTAATCTGATTCTGAGAGCGAGGAAAGAGTAAAGATCTTGTCCCAATTGAACGATTTACTAAAATCAAGGACAAAATGTTCACCTCTCGAACATCCTCTCTCTCCCTCCGCTTGATCGCTATCGGGAGCTGAGATTGATCCGTTGACCTTTAAATCGACTGGTGAACACTCTATGAACTGAGCTGCTCCTCCTCACCGCCAATGTCTACAAGTCCACACGGAAAAGCCCCACTCAGATTTTATCTATCAAGGTTAAACAAAAAAGGTCACACACTCTAATATTTCATTGGATCACTTTTAGCTTTGATTACAGCACACATTCACTGTGGCGTTGTTTCAATAAGCTTCAGCAACGTCAAAAGATCCAGTGTTGCAGTAATCTTTCACCAAGATCTTGCATTGATGATGGGAGAGTGTGATCACCATCTTCTCAGCACATCCCAAAGATTCTCTGATGGAATAACCTGGTCTTTCAGGATGTTCAAATCGTCAGCTGATCTCATTCTTTGGGCGCACAGTGTTATGAACCTAGTCCTGACCAACTGCAGCGCCCCAGATCAGAACAATGAGGTAAATCCATATGTGGTCACTCTGATTTTGATCGGGCAGTGTAAGAAGGCAAGAAACTCGGACGAAACTCATTCATCCATCCATCCAGAACTTCCACACTCCTCACACTCCACTTGACACTAACGTGTTTTTCCAACTTTCCCGTTAATAAAACATCAGAACCGACCCACCCGACTGAGCAGTCCTATACAGACCATACAGTACGGCATGTCAAGAGACCTAACGTAAACAAACAAGCGCTGCACATCTCTAAGCCTTTCCTCACGCCTTCCTTCTTTTATCCTTTGAAATGCCACGGTCTTTGCTCGACTCGTGTCACGCCTGTGCTGAGTTTGCATCACTATAGGAGAACTAGGCCGTATGCAGCGGTGTCCTTTATGTGATCTGAGTTCATAGAAATTACACAATGCAGCCGCTTTCCATGAGCGAAGAAAAGAGAAAGAGCTGACGAGCACTTTAGTAATTAGTCGTAATGAAACGTAATCATATCGCCTATTAGCATAATGTTCCTATTGGCAAAGCGGCGCGATGCTAATGGCTTGGTTTGACGGGAAAAGTGAACCATCTGTTGATAATTATCAGATAGGGAGTGCTCATTATCCCTCAATATTTAGAAAGTCTGAGTAATTAGAAGTGGGGGGGATTAAGAAGTCGTCGAAAATCTGCTCGCGCGGAACTAGCAAATTCCACACAATACGCAAAACTTCCAAAAAGTTTTCAATTTCTTAACAAAAGGGAAACTGGGAAAAAAATAAAGAAATTAATTACAACATCTTTACATGAGGCAGACGACATTTAGTAAATTTTGCTAAATTTAACCCAAAAAATGTGTTTGGAAAATCGACTTTTTAGAGCTTTTTACCATGTTTCAATGCTGTTCTCTCATCAAAACCTGGAGTTATGTTTTGAGCTACTCGCGCCTCTTTCAGTAATCGTTAGACCTTCTCCAGTGGCTGTTCTTAGCATCCCAAAAATGTCCTCACCACTTGTTCTCTTCCTAAGCTTAATTATTTCATCGCGAAGAAACATTCCCCACAGCTTCACTACAGACACCCGAGCTGCACAGACTTTTTCTTTTGTTTTACTCTTTATTGAAACAGCTGTGCAGCAAAGGGGAGCAAGAGGAGGGGGGATGGGAGGGGCTTCTTTGGAGATTTGAGGCTCAGAAAGTGAAACTACTGGATCAATATTGCATTTTCTAACCAACAAAGTGTAAGCTAGAGATAAAGATGTGAGATTATACCTGGAATAGCATAATACCCGCTCTTTGAAGAAGAACTTAGCAACTTGTTTACCTTAATAAATCCTTTCCGTAGTCCCTCTGGGGGTAATACAAGTGTTAATGGCATGATTGGCGGGTCTTTCATCTCCCCCTGGTGTCTCTGGCCAGAAAACCACCCATGCAACTTTCACTGTGGCCCAATACACAGCAATGGAATCAGGAAAAAGAAGCTAACAGGCTAACGAGTAAAGCTAAATGCGGGCTAGCGCCACTTAAACAGTATTTACAGCCAAGTTTGAGTGAAAAAAATGATCTTGATTGTGTAATTGGATGCACATATCCCTCTCTCCCTTTGTCTTTTCTGCTAGAGTCGTATTTTCTCTCACAGACAATTAATGAGTAAAAAACAGCAACATGCTATGGCTCTTGCAGTGATGCTTATGGCCTCTAGGGACATGAGCTACTTAGTTCTGCTTTAAGGCACGCTCTTTAAAGCCCCACTCACGAGAGCAATTATGTTATGAAACTTGATACATAAAAAACATGCTAATGGTGACAAGAACACTCCAAATGCTCAGCTACACACTGAATATATTCACTATATACACTATTTTTGCAGTGGTATCAAAATACAGCGACTGAAAAAGGAGATAAATCGACCTCAACAGAAATGGCATGTGGATCTACAAATGATGACAAGCCGCGAGCAAAACAATAATTGAATTTTTTATGTATAGTTGTGTAATGTGTATAATGTGTATTATTCTTTTTAAAGGAACAGGCCGTTTCCATACTGAGATATGTTCTTACCTGAGCCCGTTTGGAGCTATAGGAATATGATGGGTGAGGCCCCAATAAAAATGAATAATTTGGGCCCTAATATACACGTAATTTCAAATGGTAAATTGAGTGCAGCACGGTCATAAATAGCTATATGCTTTCCAGCTTCCCCAGTTGTATTTGATCAAATGGCTTAACTTGATTCTCTTACTCCTTACTCGCAGCAAAGTTGATGCAGTCTGGTTGGCGATGTCACAGACGTCTGGCGCCGAGCTTTGATGCGGCTATTGCTTTGTTTGGCCTTAAATCTGTATAAAGTGGTGCATTTAAATGTGAAGCTTTGCTAAAATACTGCCGTAAGAATAGGGTTTTGATCGATTTAGCCAAAAAAAAAGAGAGCCCTTGGCACAATCATTACGCTTTCATATGCAAATATGGCCTTTGTTCTTGGTCATTTGCGCCTCACGACAGACGGCTGCTTTATTTTTCACACCTTTTCGACAAACCTGGAAATCATATTCTGAAAAGAAATTATATGAATTTCATGAGAAGAATTCAAAAGACCATAGAGATGATAATCTAATACTGAAAAATTGCATTGTAATAGTTAGAATTAGATTAGAAATAGTATTAGAAAAAGCATGGTGACATTGCTTTATGGAGCCATGTTTTACAGTACAAAACCTTAGGAAATTAACTTTATATAATCAGTTACGGCTATTATCATATAGGCACGATTAGACATATTGTTTATTACCATGTTTATTACTATGTTTGCACCTTTTGTGAAATGCATCTATTCAACTTAAGTCTATGAATATGATCTTCCTTTTTTCTGACTTCCTTTTTATAGAAATGATTTAAAAAATGACTTTATCACCTGCCAGGCTTCTTCTCCTATCCCTTTTCTCTCACTTCATTAGCACATCTATTCTAACACTCACCACTTGCTCTCAACAGGCTACAGGAGCAGACAAAACAGCTACACCGTGTTGACGTGCTGTCATTTCCTTTCACCTCAAACCTCGGGGATGTTTCTCGCTTAAGGACGGCCCGATGCAAGATGCTTTGTTCAACGATAAAGAGTGAGACGTCGAAATGTTAGCAGACCTAGTTATAATACTAACATCTTACAGCCCGCACTGACCCCTCTCCGCCGCAGTGACACTGGTCCAGCCCAATTCATACAAACAATAACCTCAAGGTACGGCAGATAAAATTCAAAGAAGACATGCAAAATTCACTTGTTATAACACTGTTCCTTCCAGGCTGACTCACCTTATGTGTCACCTCATTCACACTGTTCCTCGTGTAATCCTGTTTAATTTAGCAGTTTCTTCTTCTACGGTATCAGCGCTTCGTTCTGCACTTCGTGGATTATTCAAACTTAAAACCACATTTCAATGCCCATAATCCAATATTATATCAGTTCTGAGCCATTCTGCTGTAAACCACGCCATAAAACTGAAAGCTATTTTATTAATAAGTTATTCCATTAGGTGCCAGCAGGAGGAGCCCCAGGCAAAATCTTCACCAGCTCTTGAACATGTATTTTATTGTAACCATTTAAAGGAATAGGCCACCATTGTAACATGCTGAGATATGTTCTTACATTAGCTTAGACGAGTTGATGTGTAACTGTCTGGTCTTTGTGCATGTGCTCAGTCACGCACAAAGACAGAGACATAACTTCACAATATAAAACCTAACCCATTCAGAACTAAGCTTTTTACCTTAATAAATCATTTTCCTAGTTCCTCTGGGGTAAATACAAGTGTTAATTGGATGATTGGGGGGGGGTCTTTCATCTCCCCCTGGTGTCTCTGGCCAGAAAACCACAACTGCAGCTTTCCCTGCCTCCGACCCAGCAGCCCCAATACACACTAATGGAAAACATCTCCCTCACTGCTCTCAGAATCTCCCTCACTGCTCTCAGAATCAATCTCTACAGAATCACTTTTGGCTCGTATATCTGAGGTTTATCACATGGCGGACAGGTAAGTTTATGAACATTTAGCAAAATGTTGTTACTTAGCTCACGATCAGAGCTAAGAGAGCAAAGCTAACTGCGGGCTAGCACCACTTAAACAGTATTTACAACCAAGTTTGAGCGGAAAAAAATATCTCCACCGTATATTTGGATGCACAATATCCCTCTCTCCCTTTGTCTTTTCTGTCAGCGTAGTATTTACTCTCATGGACAATTAATGAGTAAAAAATACACAACATGCCACAGCAGCTGCAGTGGTGCTTGTGGCCTCTAGGGACAAAAGTTACTTAGTTCTGCTTTAAGGCCCATATGCAGGATATGAACAGTCAAAAAAATCCAACGGACAGAGAATCAGATGTTTTAATTGGGACCCCCATATTTTTGAGGGTGCCAAAACAATGAACAAGTCAAAACAAATATATTCTACATGGTGAGAATTCTTTAATATGGTGGAGAAAGTCCTGTGACTAAAACCTATGAATAATGAATCTTCTCAGCTGACCGAGCTTTGACCCGTTACCCAAACTAACTCGCTCAATTGAAGGTTGAATTACAGGCAGAAACACACTCTTTCTAGACGACTGCTGGGATAATGTTGATTCATGGGTCGGCTTCAAAATAGGTAATGGGTTACTATGGCAACTGTTGCATGTTGATCTGCATCTCGATGTTCATTTACGCGGCTTCGCGTTCCCGGCAGCAACAGGTGAAAGAACAGTGAGCTGGAAAAACATGCAGTACACTGAGTTTATCTTCTAATCCTTCAACAACGGAAAAAGTAAGCATTATTATGATAAATACATGAAGAATACAGGATGGTTTCCAATTGATTATGAGTGATTTAAAGATGTACAGTGATAGGAGTAGGGTAACACTTTTAACCTGAGATACTACAATGGAAAGGCAGGTCATTTACAAAATCATCTGCAGAAGTGATTACTTCAACTGTATTTTATCATCTGCTTGATCATGATTTACCAGGAAAGTCCCACTGATATTTCAGTGTTTGCCTAGGGAAGTTCTTGCCCCAGAGGGAACCCTATTGTGTTTAATGGTTGGGCAACAAAGTAAATGGAGGAAACCAACACAAATGCAAACTCTCCAACCCAAAAGCAATGTCACAAACAAGTGGATAAATATGACTAAAACTATGCCTAAAATACCTAGATGTAAATTGGTCATTTTATACTCGCTGCTGCCACCTCAGGTCTTATGTGTAACTGCACTCGCTATATCAAGCTCTCTGTATTAAGCTCACAACTTTTTGAGTGATGGTGCAGGATTTTAGAGGCAGTTGAGGTGAACAGGTCTGGGCTCATTCTACACATTAGGACGTGGCTGGAACATGTACGGGGAGGAAAATAGTACATTTTTACATTTAAACTCTGTATAGAAAGTAAAAAAGAAAATAAGGGACAAAAAACATCGGAATTTCCAGTGACACAGTTTTAGACTCATTTATATTCACAGGGGCAGGTCTGTGATTGGTCCATGTGGGAGAAGCTCCAGTAAACCGTAAAATATAAAGTAAAGTTGACTAAATTAATATTACATTTTGTCGACTAAAAAGACACATACTCCTACGTTTTCATTTGCAACACTAAATCAAAATGAACACTGAAATGCATAAATGTTCTAATAAATGTTCCTTGTTTTTCAAAAACTGTGGCTGTTTACCTACTTACAGCTCTCTTCTAATCAACAGAAGACTCCAAACACAATCAGCTCACCCTCCAATGCAGCATGTAATATTCATGTAATAACGCTTATGGACCCTTCATGAATACATTGTCCGCTGCTCGCATGTTGCAGTGGGTGCTTACCCATGAAGTACAGTATGAGTAGCCATCTCTGGGCTATTTCATTCCTATCAAAGTGTGGTCGGGTCGGGAGTAGGGAGTAGGGACAGAGGCATCTCCAGAGCCCTTGTGTTGGAGTAATATAAAAGCTGTCACTGAGCAGAGTGCGGGCGAGATAACACAGCCAGCGGGACTGCATGGAAGCACACTTTGAGCCAATAGGAGAGCAGCAGCAGCATGTGAGGTGACAAAAGTGGTGAGAGTGATTGTGAATGGGAGGCTGTTAGGGTTTTCGAATGTAAAGCCGTGCAATGAAATGGATTGGAGTTGTAACGAAGAAGGGGAATAACTAATCCCTCACATGTGACAAAGCCTTCAGTGTCAGGGGGCAACTAGCCGACAACACACAGCCAGATGGAGACCTTGCTGTCTGCTGCTGCTTCAGGAAGCGTTGGAGCCAAAGAAGCCCAGTGCAATCATGTTCAATTATTTGCACTGACACATGCGCCGTGTCACCACCAGGATTTAACAAACTGTTCTGATGTGGGGTTACTGCAGTTGGTCAGGTCTAGGTTCAGTCCTACCGATTCCAAGATGACAATGCCAGGATTCAACGTACTCATATTGTAAAAAAAAAGTGGTTCTGGGATTACGAGACATCATTTTCAGACATAGATTGGCCACCACATAGATCAGGGGTAGGCAAGTTTGTGTCATGGAGGGCCGCTTTTCTTTATTGCCAAAACGCCAAGGGTTGAAACTCACAATTGTAGCCCAAAGTAAAGCAAATTTGCTCTAAAAATATTAGTTTTCCACATTTTAGAGTACTTTATCACGTATTTGGGCTCTGATTATTGAAATAATATTGCTTCAAAATCCTCCTGTGGGCCAAAGGTTTTATGCTGGCGATGCCTGTCGTTGCCTACCCCTGACATCGCTTCACAGCTAGAAGGTCCTGGGTTCAGTCCCTAGCCAGATGGTGGCCTTTGAGGAGTTTGCATGTTCTCCCTGTGTCTGTGTAGGTTTCCTCCGGCTACTCCTGTTTCCCCTTTCACTAAAAACATGTACAATCGGCCACAGTGAATGAGAGTGTGAGTGAGTGGTTGGTGATGGTCAGAGGGGCTGATGGCACAGACTGGTAGCCTTCAGTCAGTCTACCCTAGGGCAGCTGTGGTTACAGTAGTAGCTTACCACCACTGAGTATGGAGTGAATGACTGAGAAACTTGGTAAAACATGCTTGAAAAGCGCAATACAAGTGTAAGCTGTTATTGTTATTGCCACAGAATCCAGATCTTAACCCGATTGAGAATCTTTGGGATGTGCTGGAGAAGGCTTTGGGTCATGGCCACACTCTCCCATCATCAATACAAGATCTTGGTGAAAAATGAATGCAACGCTGGATCCCGAAACCATGCCACAGCGAATGTGTGCCGTACTCAAAGCTAAAAGTCCAAGGTCCAACTAAAAATTAGAGTGTAGACCTCTGTGTGTTTTTGTGGAGACTGTTTTCTGGGAGTTGACAAGATGCTGGAGTGATTGCTAAACTTGTGTGTTTGGGTCACCTTGCTATGGTCTTATTCTGTTTCTTCACGTCTGCGCACTCCACCAGAATTAAATTGATAAAATACATGGCCATACATATCATCAATATAACAAGAAACAGTAGAAAACCCAATAACCAGACATGCAGAGGCCATGCAACACACCTCAGATGATTGAAATTCAACTATTTCCATATTATAAAGCGAGTCACTCATTCCATGGCAACAGTGTTCCCAATCATTAGTGATATTTTGTTAACATCACGCAGCTCGGGGTGGTAAAAGAAAAATAATCCCTTTCAAATGCAAAACACTATCCCGGGGCTATTACGTATTTTTCTTTCAATTGCAGAGTGGTAAATATTTCACATTTGTAGATTATTTATGCCAATTCCCTGAAGCTTTCCTTTTAATGCCTTTCCAATTCACCAGCAATACATTCGCCTATGAAGCTTCGCTGGAATAACAAGTACCATCTCCGTCAAGGTTAGTCCGTCTGTACCGGAAGCTAAAGTGGCACAAAGGTAATCCGACCCCCACGGTTTAAAAGGACTACATGTATAGCCTTAATGGATTCCTAAGGAGCTGCTTTCACCAGCGATAACCCACGCACCGTGTCTGTCGAAGGTCTCGGCAAGTGGGAAAAAAAGAGAGATCTTGATTTTTCTCTGAGGGAATTTGTATCGTGTCACTTAAAATGCAAATTACTTGCAATTAGGCCTCAGTGTGTTTGAACAAAAGGTGTCTCGCAAGTAGGAAAGCAAGTGACAAGCAAAAAATAACTGTAGGAGAGCGAAGCAATTTGTAATAATGAAAGGCTTTCTATACATTAATTTGCGTTTGCAGAAAAGGGAGAGTTTGAAGGTATATTATTCTGTTGTCATGCAGTTGTTATGCTGTGACATTACTTGCATACCCTGTGTTACAGAAGTGCTCTATGTCAATGACAGTGTTGGTCAAAGGACTTGATTTTATTACTTGAGACAACAGGTCAAATATTACTCCAATACAAGTACAATTTGCTCAGTCGATTATTACTTAAGTGAAAGTACTGAAGTAGTTGAAAGTAGAAAATACTTGCGTGTTCAAAGTACAAATCTGTCATAACACAAAATTAACCAACTGTGTCTTCTTAGTTCTGAATCAGTGGAGTGGAGTACATCTGCACAGCGCCACCTACTGTTTGGGAGTGTGCGTTATTAGCCCTTTAAACTGAACAAAACAAAATCCTAAAAGGCTCCAAAGTAAAGTTCTCGACAAAATCCAACTCAAGTTGGGCTGGTCATCTTTGCTGTTTCGTAGATTGAAACATTGGTATCTTTTGGTTTATAAATGTATTGCTGGACTTGTCCCTCTGTATATGCAGCAGCTCACTGAGCTGAGGAGCAACAGCAGCTACAGCCTGCGCTCTCAGGACCTTCTCTTGCTCTCTGTGCCAGAACAGAGACAGAACTGGGTAAAAAGGCCTTTAGATTTGCTGCTCCACACTCTTGGAATGAGCTTCAGAAGGAGTTTCAGTTAAAAGAACTTGTGTCACTTCATACTTTTAAATCACTATTGAAAAATCTAGAAACAAAGTCTTTTACATGTAGCTGTTTTGTCTGAGTGTATTATCTTGATTTAAAATTTAAATTTTAAATTATGCAATGTTTATTTGTGATTATGTGTGTAAAATTGTAATTTGTATGTAAACCTGTTCCCCTGCATCTTGGCCTGGACACTCTTGAAAAAGAGATATTTAATCTCAATGAGTTTTATCCTGGATAAATAAAGGACAAAAAAAATAATTAAAAAAAGTAAAGTACAGTTCCTCAAAAACTCTACTTAAGTACTTAAGTGCATGTAAAACTGGTGGACTTATGTGGGAGTGAGGGTCATGTGCAATTTAGACTTACTTAACAGAAGTCTATATTGGAGATGAAATCATTTACACCATTAGCTTATCTTTTTGCTTAAACGGTCAGTTTTGACATAATTCAGTCCCATTCAGCTCCATATTTCAGCCCCTTTTTAAACCAGGTGTAGTCTTGATTTAACTTTGATCCAGGCCTAGAGCTACTTTAAATATTTTATGAGCAGTTCCTTGCCTGCTGGGAAAGGTTTAAGAACCACTGCTCTGTGTCATGTAAAATGTCGTTATGCTTCGTAGTTCTTTTTGCACAATAAGGAGCTTCTACAATTGGATAATACATTTCAAACCTCTTACAACCTTTTATGCTGAATTCCTATTATTTTATCTCATACTAGTGACAAATGAGTGCAGATGGCGGAGTGATCTTCTTGTATTACAGGGGGTTATTCAAATCCAGCTTTCGTCAGGTCACACTGTTGTCGTGTCAAGGAAGCCACTTTTACCCACTTATCCTTTAAAGACCTGGCGTTGAAGTGTGGAAGCCATGTTTCTCTCAGTATCAAGCTAATAAATCCAAACTTATGATTGGGCTTCAAGAAAATCCACTCTCAAATCCCCAAACTGGATGAATGCGCGTGAAAAGGGTCAGCGTTGCAAGACCTAATGTGCAAAATGCGCTGCGTTCCAGAATTTCGGAAAAAAAAACATGGTAAATCTGCAAAACAACTGCTTAGCAACAACTTAACAGTGAGGCTCGCTCTAATGAGGCCCGACGCAACAGTAATCCGACATTATGTTTTGTCATACAGCAGATTGTGAGAGCAGCTGCTGGTGGAAGAGATCAGCACATTTTGCGTCCAAATTAGCGCTGAGGCAGAGAGAGGAAAGAAGCAAGAGAGAGAGAGAGGTTTATGGAGTGAGAATGGGAAGCAAACGCAGACTCCAGAACTGGCATAGAAACGACACTGTTACGATTACTTCCTGTTTGCGAAGCTACTCTGTTGTATTTCGGAGAGAGAGATTGTTGCAAAGAACATCTCGGAACAGGAGTGTGCACTTTTTTCATCAAGGGACACTTACTGAAAGAGGAAAAGAAAGGTCATTTAACTTAACTCCACTCCTCAGTGATGCTTTTATGGTGTTGCTGAAAATCTATTGAACGTTTACGTGAGTCTGCGTGTAGCTCAGAGCGTCTGTGCAGTGGACTATCAGGGATGTGAGGAAACCACTGTGGTATCTGCTCCGTTTGTCGCCGAGAAATGCTTATTATTTATACAATTGTCTTGGCAAGAAAAAAGGAACAATGTTTTGATTTTTATTTACTTATCAGCACTTTTATGTTAAAGGGATATTTCCTGATTTTTGACAAAGGGCCTCATTTCCTAGCTATCCAGAGTGTTGTTGATTTCTGGAGATATATATATTTTAATCCATGCAGTCCTTATTATATTTGAAGAGTTTAGTGGTGCTAGGTTAATGCTAGGCTAGTGCATGTCTATGGTAACTAGTAGCCTGCCTTAAAAACCTCATGTAGTAAAGATAAGATAAGATAAGATAATCCTTTATTGATCTCACAAAGGAGAAATTCACTTGTTACAGTCGGCGTTCAAGAAGATCACTCAGAGTTAATAAAGTGCAGCTGATGCAGAGATTATTGCACATGTTACTTCACAGTCTTATTGTACAGTCTGACAGCAGTGGGGATGAAGGCTTTGCGGTAGCGCTCCGTCCTGCACTGAGGGTGTCTCAGTCTGCCACTGAGAGAGCTGCTCAGCTCTTCTACAGTCCCGTGCAGTGGGTGGGAGGTGTCCATGATGGAGGTGAGCTTGGCTAACACCCTCCTGTCACTCACCACCTCCACAGAGTCCAGGGGGCAGCCCAGGACGGAGCTGGCCCTCCTGACCAGCTTGTTCAGTCTGTTCTTGTCCCGCTCTGTGCTGCCCGGGGCCCAGCACATGGCAGCGTAGTGGAGAGCAGAGGCTACCACAGTCATAAAAAGTCCTGAGCAGAGGCGGCTCACTCCGAAGGACCTCAGTCTCCTCAGAAGGTGGAGGCAACTTTGGCCCTTCTTGTACAGGGAGTTGGTGTTGTGGGACCAGTCCAGTTTATTGTTGAGGTGAACACCCAGGTACTTGAAACTGTCCACCTCCTCAGTCAATGTCCTCCCCCTGGATGTTCAGCGGTGTGTGCGGTAGTGGCTTCCTCGTGAAGTCCATCACCATCTCCTTCGTCTTACTGATGAACAAACTACTGTAGATCCGGTAACCTAGCAGATCACTCCGCCGCTGCGTAGCTTACAACCAGGAAGCTGATGCTCCTCAAATATAAGTTCTTTTAAATGCAAAATGGTTCTATTTCCAAAAATATTCAGTCAACACAGACATTTATATCTGTAGTCTGGTGTTATAAGTGATTTGCCTCAGGTGCACTGTGCTCGGGTCAGACTGTTTTTAATGCAGGCTACTAGTTACCATAGACATGCACTAGCCTAGCACTTTTTCATCACATTTTTGTCACCTTTTTGTCACTCTTTTCTTTCTTGTTGATTTCTTCTCTCTTTAGTCGTATTATTATTGCTTTTTTGGGTCACATTTTGGAAATGCTTGTGTTGTGTTCTTGTCATTTTTAATCACTTTTTCGTTGCTTTTTTCACTGCTTTTTTCGCCACGTTTTCATCTCATTTATGTAACTTTTTTTGTGCTTTATCATCACTCTTTAGTCATGTTTTAGTCACTTTTTTATTGTGTTATTGTTTTTCGGCATGTTTTCATCGCTCTTTTGCCACTTTTTTACTTTTAGATTTGAATAATGCCAAACAGGTGAAAATGTGCTCGGTCCTTGTGGGGGTTAAGAGGTTCAATGTGTCTTTCCCAAGGACACAACAACACAAAACAAGAATACACAAGTGTGGAGCCGGCACCGAAGCATCATAATGTTGACTTGATAATATAATGTACAGGTTAGCATTGTGGTTAGCATTTTCTGTTATATATGTATTTATGCGCCGTTAAACCACTTTTCTCCTCTCTATATCTCTGTATCTTTATTTAGTAGAAAATATAGGAGTAAGTGAAAAAAGAGTTGTTCCTTTCCCTCTTTGTTTTCCCCCTCTGGCAGCTTCTAACAAAAGCATTTATGAGCGATTCCAGAGATGCAATCTGTATCTGTATGTGGGACATGAATATATTTAACAATGTCTATAAAATACTAATAATGAAAATCTGAGATGATAAAAGACTGGCCGTAATCTGGCGCTGCAAGGTGAGCAGGACTCGCGTTTGTGGCGGTGAGGCTGATTTGTTGCTGTCTGCTGGGACTGTGTGAGCTGCAGAGAGCTGGCACAGCACATACACAAGATGAATGGAGACGAGAGCCAGAGGAAAGTGTTCAGCCCAAGGTCAGAGCTGGTTCACAGAAGACAGAGAAGAACGGATCGCTTCTCTGTCTTAATAAACAACAGGACACAACTGCAGCGCTCGGGAGGGAGGGAGGGAGGGGGGGCATAGGTGCAGCGGAGCAGGACTGCAGTCTTTAGGACATGTGAAGAGGTGAGTAAAGAACCATTTACAAGCACTGATATACTGCTGAGAGGAATCAACAGTGTGATCTACTGACAAATAAGTGAATTAAAGAGGAGCATGCGGAGAGTTAGACTTTCCAGAGTCGTTAGCCTGCTCAATGTATTTTTCCTGTAGCCGTTAGCCTTAGCCGTCACAATCCAGATGTTTTCAGGTGTCCCATCGACCACATAAGGAGGTCAAAGCCTAGTTAGAAATTATTAATGAATGTACAAACCTTTTTCAGATAAAAATTAGCGAATACAAGTTGCCTCTGAGCTAAATGCTAGCTCACCTTCAGGTAAGTTTTTGCTTTTTGTAGGGTTGGATACACATCCTGTATCCACTGAATATCATTTTATAAGATGTTAATGATAAAGAAACAACACAGAAATGACATAACTGCCATGAAAAGGACAAAACATATATCCCTCGTGATCCCTGTGTCCATGTATCCCTCTCATGATCGGAAGGTTGGGGTTCGAATCCCAGCTCCTGAAGGTGCCCACTGTCATTGTGTTCTTGGGCAAGACACTTCACCCTCTTCGCCTCCAGTGTCTGTGTACATTGGTGTATGAATGAGAGAATGAATGGGTGAGTGGATCCTAAAGCGCTTTGGGCCTGATGAAGGTAGAAAAGCTCTATATAAGTTGAGACCATTTGCCATTTACCCATAAGTTAGTATTGTGCCTGCCTTCCCTATTCGCTTGTATGGGATGGAACGTTCAATTCAAATTGGGTCTGCGTTTCGACGGCAAACAAAATGTGCGCATTTGTAGGAACAGTCTGAGATAGGTAAAGGCATTTACTTATCTCTCTGTGATTTCTATGGTGTAATTTTATTGTCTTAGGACAGGGGTAGGCAAGTGTGTGTCATTAAGGACCAATTTTTGCCAAAACACCAAGGGCCGAACCTCACCATAGTAGCCTAAAGTTAATATTTTTTTCTGCAAATACTAATGTTTTACATCGGTGGTTCTCAAGTGGTACGGCTATAAAATACTGTATTTTCCATATTTTATTGAACAAATGGTAGATGGTTTTAAGAGATCAAAACAACCCAATAACATTCCCTATACCTGCTGACACTATTTCTCACATTTTTAGAAAACTTTAACAAGTATTTGATTGCTTATTAGCATAATAAGATTTCTCAAATTTATCTTGAGGGCCAGAGGTAATATGCGGGCGGGCCGGAATGGTCCCCCAGGCCTGACGTTGCCTACCACTGTCTTAGGTCATGAAAAAAGTACAAATGCAATGCATTTTTAAAATGACATTGTTCTCATGTTTTATTTATACTTTGTACTATCTATTATAAGATTCACATTACGGGTGGCACGGTGGCACAGTGGTAAGTTCAGTTTCAGGCCTGTCAGATTTGGTCTGTGTACTCTGGATTCCCCTGCCACTAAAAGATATACAACAGGGTCCCCTCTGAGGCCAGGAGGGTCATAAAAGGTCAATAAATGGTAAATGGACTCAACTTATATCGCGATTTTCTACCTTTATCAGGCTCAAAGCGCTTTACAGTAAGGAACCAGTCACCCATTCACACTCTCATTCATACACCAATGTACAAAGACACTGTTAATAAAATGAGAGAAAGTGACTTTATCCGTGTTTCGTTGTCATGGTCCTAAGTAGAAATACTGTACTAAGATGGAGATGAAATGCAGTACTGTAAAGTGCAAAATCTAATACTAATCAGGCATATATTGATATGGCAATACAATTCACTAAAAGAAAGATGGCCGCATGAAATGAAATGCAATATATAAAGTCGCTGTGTCTGCACTGGCTGCTAATGAAACCAAAGGAAGTCAATATCTGTTTGAGAATAGGGCCTCATGATAATAAGCTCCTCAGCCGTAGAGGATTTTTCAATCAGACAAACATTCTCAAGCCTTCATACTGCTGAAAGATTGTTAGTTTGGCAATGAAGTAAAAATGGGTCCAATATTCACTGAATAAGCACATTGTGATGAAAAGGCATGAGGTCCACACTTTATTAAAGCAGGTGCGATCATTGCTCTGCAGCGAACAGTAGTGGTGCTTTATATATCTGACCTAGAACATGTTTATTATGAGGAAGAGAGGAAACAGCCGCGCAGCTCGTGGCAGGCAGCAGGATTCCCTTTTGTGGCAAAGAATGCGAGGACTGACAGGCTGAATGGACATGGAGAGAGAGGGAGAGAGAGCAGAGCCGTGTGTGTCATATCAAAGGGAAAGAGTGCGCTTTTGCAGGCTTTTAAAAGGCCACTTTGCTGGTTCACGTTTCGAAGGGTTTTGCCTAAAGCACGTAAGGCGAGATAATGAATAAAAAACAACAACAATGAAATAAATCTACTTTTTTCCTGTGTTTATACTTCAGTCATGAACAGTGAATGCCATAATTGTGCATAATAAAGATCTGCAAGTACGGTACATAATTGTAGGGTGACTCAGGAGACACTATTACAAAAGCTTTCAGCGAATGCCTGATCTGAAGAACGGGGTGAGTGAGTGGCTGTGGTGGTTGGAGGCAGCGGCGTGTGCTGGGTAGTCGGGAGAGTCAGGACGTCTCCCAGTGGGCCGCGGTGCTTTTGGGCTGTCAGAAAAATACTAATCAAAATAGACTCTCACATTTGTGCTTTTCCAGGCTTTAACTGGGCTGCAGCAGGAGCAAGGGCCGCTGTTTGAGATGTAAATGTAATTGTCATGAACACACCTCCGCTTTAGTTCAAGTTGGTGCAGTCCAATCCAGCGGAGACGAAGAAGTGTCTGCATGAGTGAAGAAGGGAACAGAAAAACGGCAGGTGCAACAACAACAAAATAAAGGAGTGCAGAAATAGTGGATAAAAAAGGTATTATTCATCTACATAACTTGGTGCTGACTGTGGGGATCAGGCTCGGACTTTGCAGCAGCCCATGTGGAAAGAAAAAGTGTCATCGCTAGAAAACGATCCTACTACCTTTGACTTACAAAGTTAAAGCCAATGGCCGCTGCTTTACAACCACGACGCTATAGGGGCCGACATTGCTGCAGTACCTCCATATAGGGGCGGCAGAACAAGCTAGTCTTCCATAAGCAAGCATTGCACTTAAGACTTAAGCCTAATTTTCCCAAACTTTCTACTACAGCTAGATATTCCTACTGTGAAAACGCTGGGTTAGGAACAATTAAAGAAACCAGGCTGGTTTTAGAAATCTCCTATACTAATGCGGGCTTGGCGTTGATTGACAGGCCGTAGAGCTAATGCTAACTGAACTACACATCCCACGAGGGCCGAGTCTACAATTAAGATCCTGCCCTTATGCCCTTATTAGGAACATGCTCCGTCACAGCTGGGTAGGAGGAGTCTGCAAATCCACCACGATTTCCCCCTCGAACGTACTTATTATGGCAAACGGGGAGGACTGAGGAGACGAAGTCCATTATTATTATGTCTTATGGTTAATGTCTTATAAGTTGAGCTTAAACTCCATGGGGATGTATGTCAGTCTAAATGATTAAACTGACAAAATTAGGTCCCAGCACACCCTTGTTTGGAGGGTGTATTGACGCAGAACAGCAGTCGCGCTTTTGTCAATCTTCCCCAGGGCAACTGTGGCTAATCACCGCAGAGCATCCAATTCAATTAAAAAAAAACAAAAAACAAGTAATTGTCCCTTGAGAAGAGCTTTTGGTGATCAGTGTCTAAAGCGCTACAATATATATATATAAAAATACACATAACAGCAGTGTAATTTATTTGTGTCATTTGTATAGCGCTCTGCTTGTAGAAATTAATGCCAACAACGGTTCTTTGCATCATAATTCTCTTGTATGTTTAGGGAAAATCACAAAACAAATCATTCAGCAACCCTGCAAATGTTCTTACACTGTATCAGCTGCCAAATATCAAATACTATACAATGCTTCATATGAAATGTTTTACTCAACAAGACTGGGAGCATCTTCAGCTTGAGCTCCTAAACCTAAACTGCCCCCTCACTCCACTTATTGTTGGTAATAACACTAATGTCCAATAGGTTCTACTAAAGAGCCCTGAAAAACATAGCAAAGAGCTGTTAACATGTGGAAAGATGCTTTAACCGTGTGCTTCTCCGGACACCCACAGCCCTCGCAGCACTTTCTCTGACCGCGGCAGTACATCGAGGCGTGGGACACAATCGATAAACTCCACCGAACGCGCAACGCTTCAATGGATTTTCACTAAACTGCAGCTTTATAGACTTCATCGCACACGCAGCAACATGGATACAGTGACAAAATGCATGCGGAGAGTTACGACCTCTGCAATAGGCCGCAGACAAAGTTCAAATGGATAGTGACAAATGGAATAAAAAGGCAGTGAGCCATAAAAGTGTAATAAAATTGGAGACGGCGGTACCGGGGGAATACTCAGGGCGTGTTATCAAATGCAGGGAGTCAGTTTTTTTTATCACTCAGGTTAAATTTGCAGATAAAGCAATAAATGACCTTAAGAAATGAGGTCTCTCTTTGTCTCATAGGGAAATTTCTTGTCTGCATTTCTCCCATCGTTTATTGCTGCATCTGTCAAGAGTGCTGCCACATCTGTAGAAACTTCACGGAAAGGTTTTTGCACATTGCACATGTTTTGTGTTATTTAAGATGGTGGTAAAATTGCACTCCCTTAAGACGGGCTTTCATGTCTTGGTTGCCTATGGATAAAATCATGATAACATACAGCACCGGTCGAAAGGTTGAAAGCACATTTTATGCATCAGCTTTTCTTTATTTTCAACACTTTTTACATTGTGTGATTCTCATTGAAAGCCTTAAAGGGGCTAGATGCAAGTTTGCCATTTTATACTCACTACTGCCGCCTCAGGTCACACGTGTAACTGCAAACTCTATATTAAGCTCGTGAATGACGGCACTTGAATTAACACCTTTTTTGAGTGGTGAACAGGTCTGGGCTCATTCTACACATTAGGACTTTGTTAGAACATGTAAGGGGAGGAAAATACACAACTTTAACATTTTTAAACTCGGTATAGTCCCTTTAAACTATGAATGAACTCGTGGGATTATGTAGGAAACAAAAAAAAGGTGAAACAACTCAAAATGTGTTTTATATTTTAAATTCTTCAACGTTTCCACCCTTTATTTTTGCCGTTTTCTCAAATGAGCTTCATAAGGTCGTCACCTGAAATGGTTTAACAGCCTGTGATGTCAAAACCATTTCTGGGGATTACATCATGAAGCCCACTGGAAAAGTGTGCAAATAAATAATCAAAGCAAAAGGTGGCTAATAGAAGAACATTTTGTTTAAAACATAATTCCATATGTGATTAGGCCTGTCACAATAACAAATTTGAAGTTCGATATATTGAGGCAGGAAAGTATCGCGATAAACGATAATATTGACTAACAATACTCAATACTCTCAACCTTTGTTCTAAAAGTGCATCATCATATCCTAAAATACCACACAAGCTGCAATAAACATGAAATATAATGTAACTCAATTTGCTTCAGTTACAAAAGTTTTACAAGAAAAAATAGGGCAAAAATGCTAATAAATGTACAGACGATAAATATGGAGTTAAAATAAAGCATCTTTCATCTGTTATTCATTGAACGATAAGTCGATATAGAAATTATCGTGACAGGCCTATATGTGATCATTTGAATGCCTTCAGTGAGAATGTACAATGTGAATAAGTCCTGAAATAAAAGAAAAAGCAATACATTTAAAAAAGCATTTCCAGTAGTGAAACTGTGCCCTCATTTGTAGCAATACAAGTTCATTTTTTTCTAAACCACTAAAGGGAAACTAGTTGGACACTGGAGTTGCTACTGGTCACGGAGATGTCGCCGAGACGTCCCCATGAGATAAGGCGAGTCTACAGGTAGTGTCGATGAAAACATGTTCGATTTCAGGGAAGACTGTATGGAGAGTTGGAAAAGGTCTCCATACAGTCTCAAAGGGACTCCATACGAATCTTTGAGATCTCCTTGGTATCCGACAGGTCTCTGAGACATTGCGGGGACGTCACAGAAACAACTCCCAGATTTTGGACAACAAAAACATTGCTACAGCTGCTTGAGACCGCATAGACCTCTCGTAGACTCAGCTGAAATAGAACCTGTTTGTTTTCTCCAAGACTACCTGGAGACTGTCCTTATCTCCAGAGGACGTCTCGGCGATATTTCCGTGACCAGCAGCGACTCTAGTGTCCAACTTGTCTCCAGACCAGTGAGATAGGCCCTTAAAGCAGCACTAAGTAACTCTTGCCCCTAGAGGCCATAAGCGCAACTGCAGGTGTCATAGCAAGTTATGATTTTTTAACTTTTTAATTGTCTTGGAGAGTAAATACTACGCTGACAGGAAAGGGGAAGGGAGAGAGAGAAATTGTACATCCAATTATACAATGGAAATCTTCGCTTTTTAAATACTGTTTAAAGTGACGTTAGCCCGCAGTTATCTTTGCCCGTTAGCATGGTAGCTTCTTCTTCGTGATTCCATTAGTGTGTATTGGTGGCTCTGGTCCGGTGGGAGTCAAATTGCAAGCATGGCTTTCTGGCCAGAGACACCAGGGGGAGATGAAAGACCCTCCAATCATCCCATAAACACTTGTATTACCCCCACAGGGACTACGGAAAGGATTTATTAAGGTAAACACGTTACTTAGTACTGCTTTAAGAGTGCACCCGATGATCATTTTTTTGGCTTGTGCTAGAAAAAACCTATACCTTTGCCACTTGCTAATCATTTTGACTGTGTTTTATTGCTTTCAGGTAAAGTTGTTAGAGGTGACTTTAAACATTACGAAGCTCCTTTTACTCGTTGTCACACTTTGACTCACTCAAACACACTGCCGTGCAATCACAGGGACTCATTCTTCCTGTGCCAACATTTATACCGATACCCGGCAGCGCTGCGAGGTGCACGTGTGATGAAAGGGGGGATTGAAAAAGCGCGCAGTAATGAGTGAAACAAAGTCGCCGTGTGATGATTTTCAAAGGAACTGGGCAAAAGGGTTTTCTGACAGACTCTCCGTCACAGACCAGACGCAAGCTCCTTCCACGGCTGATGGGGGCCGTAAAAGTACAAAGATTTGTTCCTCTCTTTTCATCTGTGGCTGGGGCTGACAGGTAGAGCCCACTCCATCGGGGCGGCCACGACGGACCTGCAGTGAAGGTGAAGCAGGTAATTGAAGCACTCCTGTACGTTAAAGATAGTGGCTGTTCAGGATGTCTGCTTCCTTAAGATTAGCTTTAACTGCTCAGAGTGTAGAATAATAATTGTAATCATTGTAATGTGTGTTTTGAAGACATATATGAAGACAACTTGCGAACAGTCTTGTTGTCCCATAGTGAAAACATAAATAGCACATGATAGGTTCCCCTCCAGGGTTAGGACAGACATTTTAATGGGACTTAAGACGAGACACTGTAGGTGAGTCCGGGAAAAAATATAATCAACACTATTGATATAGATATGAGGGGGGAAAAAGTGTATTGCAAGTTTTCTGCCATTTCATGCATAAAAATGGCCAAAATTGCAGATATTTTCAGAAATCTAAATAATGGATAGACCCAGATTTTAATTTATGGTAAATGGTCTCAACTTATGCCCCTCCTGGAGCCGCCACCTTAACGTGGTGGACGGTTTGAGGGCCCTAATGATCCTGGAGCTCTGTTGTTGGGGGTTTCGTGCCCCTGGTAGGGTCTCCCATTGCAAACAGGAGAAGCCCCTGAAAGAGGCCTGGTTAGAACCGTGAGGCCGTCCTTCTGTGGACCCACCACCTGCAGGAGGAGCCGTAGGGGCTGGTGCAACTTATGTAGCACTTTTCTACCTTCATCAGGGCCAAAACGCTTTACAGCAAGGAACCAGTCACCCATTCATTCTTTCATTCATGCACAGTGTACAAAGACACTGGAGGCGAGGTGGGTGAAGTGTCTTGCCCAAGATCACGACAACAGTGGGCATCTTCAGGAGCTGGGATTCGAACCCGACCTTGCGATCATGAGACGACCCGCTCCTCTGACCGCGCCACTGTTGCCTTCAGTTTCAAATTCATGGTTTTATTTTATGTATATTATTAACCCCAGAGGGGATTTTGGATCTTGTTAAGACAAGTTTTGTGTTTTATACTCTGATGTTAAAGGAGAAAAACTAGTAAAAGTTAAAAATCTCCAAATGAATCAATATTGTCAACTGCTGTGTCTCGCCTTAATGGAACTTTCAAGGAAATGCTCCCAAATTGTGCTTTAGTGTTTTTTAGATCATAGCTTAGTTGTGATTTCGTCTCAGTTTAGGTCTATGTTAGTCTACTTTTAGTCTTAATTCAGTCTCAGTCTTGTTCTGGCGGTATCTGGAAATCCATGTAGTTCCTGACATGGTACTTGCTCGGTGTGAGAAGTCTCTGACACCCGGTCTGTAAGCAGAGCTGCCGTAAATTGCAGTCAAGCAACATTACCATAACTTCAAAAGAAAAGTCCATTACGCTACTGCAGGGGGAAAATACAATTATAAGAACAAGTTCACGTTTCTATCTGCAGTAAGTGGTTTCAGATTGACGGACTGTTCTCAAAGGCAGACTAAGCTTTTATTACGGTGCCCCCCACGGCTATAAACCGCCCACTTAGCCAAGGCAATAGTATGGATTCTCCTAAAGACGCATTTGGACGGACTTCCTCCAGTCACCTCTGCCAAGGAGGTTACGTAACAGGCCTGTCAGCGTGTCTCTCGGGCAGGATCAGACAAAAAATACTGCAGTACAAGCCCATTCAATTACAGTACAGACCTATAAAGAGAGAAGCGATGAGATTAGAATTGTTTATGGGGTCTCCACGCATTGGTGGGTGCGCATCCAGCGCTTTATTCCCAGCAATCAGTAATCCGATCAAAACGGCTGTTCAGCAGCGTTATAAGATGGGATAAAAGTGTCCATCAGCCTTTTGTATTTCAAGACTAGGATTTATTGCTACAGTTCTTTACATGTTTTAGCTCACTGATCGCATAAACATGAACCAATGGCATTTTTGTACACCTATCTGTCAAGAACAAAGCAAAGTAACATCCAGAGGTAGTCAAGAAGTAAATGTATTCAATTTACAACAGTGGACTTGGAGATCTATACTTTTGCAGGCAAGGCAACTTTATCTATATCATGCATTTCGTACATAAGGCAACTCAATGCGCCTTACAAAAGAAGATATGCAAAATTACAATCAGGTTAGAGTTACGGCAAAGCACAAAAAGACATCAAGACATGGGAAATACACAGTACACAAGGTCACGTGTTGAAATCTTTTCTTGGGCAGGGGAGAAGCGCCCAACTATCGACTGGAGGGCGGGGAGTTGAGAAAAGGTCATGAACGCAGACGCTGAAGGATTGGGGTATGGTTTGGGAGGATTGGGGGATCTTTCATCTCCCCCTGGTGTCTCTGGCCAGAAAACCATGCTTGCAACTTGTCTGCCACCGGACCGGAGCAACCAATACACACTAATGGAATCACAAAGACGAAGCTAACAGGCTAACGGGCAAAGCTAACAGTGGGCTAGCGCCACTTAAACAGTATTTACAGCCAAGTTTGAGCGAAATAAAGTTGCGTAATTGGATGTACAATGTCCCTCTCTCCCTTTGTCTTTTCTGTCAGCGTAGTATTTACTCTCACGGACAATTAATGAGTAAAAAACGCAACATGCTACGACACCTGCAGTGGTGCTTATGGCCTCTAGGGACATGAGTTACCTTGTACTACTTTAAGAAATGTATAACGTAAAAATATTCTCAAATTGAGTCATTTTAACATCCTTTTTGTGTGTTAGGTTTATAATTTATGTTGTTGAAGTATTTGTTCACAACACTTATTACATTTGCAGACTAACTGAGCCACTTTTACTTGTATTGGAGTACTATCTGTTCTTGACCACTGCTAACAACTTCTTGTATAACTGTTTCACAAACACAAGGCACTTTCCTTGCTCCTTTTTTTGTTACAGCCAAATTTACATGTCATGGAGGCCGAAACTCCGGTTCCGAAGTCTATACTTTGATCCTCATCTCTGCACTATCTTTATGTCTTCACTGTCCTCCATCGTAGCACATAGCACATCGGTGACGAGCGGCTAATTGTAGCTCTAAACATGCCATTACCTTTCCCGTTTGGAGCATAGCAATTACCCATAATATCAGCTGCTATGGCTCTGGCTTCCACTAATAGCTTTGGTTAGCGGGTGGTTGGCTTTGTACAAGACCCTTCTCTGAGCTGCCCCCGTTTGGAAGGAGAAGAAATGGCGACAAATAGGTCAGTGTGGTCCCGACAGATCCATTTTTAATGACGCAGTTTTGCCAATGAGAAACACTATGAAAAAGTCTGCATCGTTTTCCGTTTGTTTTGTCAGCCAGATCCATTTTAGCAATTACTTTGGGCGACGGTGGCTCCAGTGGTAGAGTTTCCCCCTTATAAGCGAAAGACTGACTGTTCATGTCCAAAGATGCTATATATAGGACTTATGGATATTTATTAGGATTACTTGTGTTTTTTTGTTGACACCTTCACCTTCTTTTTTCATGTTGATAATGTAAAATAGACATAGCGCATAATTGTGCTAAAGGAACTTGCTTCAGCATCGATATTTTGCATTTTAAAACTTAAAAATGAAGTAAATGTATGGAAAAGTGATTTTAGGAGCAATAACTAGTCTCTTAGCATCTTGTCCTGAAGTTGGAGCGCCCTCCACTGGAATTGCCCATATATGGTCTTGTTTAAAGCAGCCAGAGAAACAATTTAAGCATGAATAATTCAAGCATTACTTTAATAAATGCTTAATTATAAATATATTTTCTGCTAAATAAAGATACATAGACATGGAGAGGAGCAAAGTGGTTCAACAGCCCATAAATACTTTTTAAAAAAAACTAAGCTAACCAGGATCTAAGTTAGCTTCATGCTACATATGCTAACATTAGCGACAAGTGCAATTTTTTGCCTCTACTGAACAGTTTGCTGTGAAAAAACATCCATATGGACCCGAGTTTGGCTTGACTTTATTGATATGTGATAAATATGTTTATAGTCAGCCAGAAAACGGCTAAAAAGAGTGAAAAATCGTGATTCCCATGAGTGGTTTTCTAACCCTCGACTAGGCCACGCCCCTTATATGACGCATTGCCATCAGTATTATCCATGATTTTAAAAAATGTGAGCCATAATGTTTAGCCATCTATGAAGCTGAATACTATTCGGTTTCCCTCACTGCTGCTGCAGATGTGACTGTCAATTTGTCATATTTACTTGCTGCTTCGATGGTGACAAATAGGTCAGCGCAGTCCCAAAAGATTAATTTTTAATGAAGTTGTTTTGCTTATGAAAAAGACCAATTTGGCCCCCCAGATCCGTCTTAGCCATCTATTTGCCTCACGCAGCTGTAATAAACCCTCATACCCTACACAGCTAAACCTAACAGTCAAGTCATCATATTTACTCTTTTAGCGTTTGACGCGGATGAATGCAAGCTAGCTCAGTCATGCCCAGGGAATCGCACGCATGGGTCTAACTCTGAATGTATGTTGTGCTCACTGTTAACAGCCAACGCAGGGGGTAATAGATTTGGAATTGCTGAGCCGTTTTCTGCAAATGCGTGTAGTTGTTGATGCAAATGGGTGATAAGAGACCACTTTAAAAACTTAGGGGAAAAGGTGCATTTAAGGACAAAGCTTCAGTTTTGGAGAGAAAGAGCTGCAGGTAATGAGGCCGGCTGCTGCAGTGCGGCGGCGCATGGTTGAGCGGACGGCTGCTGTACAGTATAGTGAATAATGCAGGATGGTGTGAGCGTCCAGAAGCTTTAGAGGCTACATGAACTCATTTACATGACATAGACTAGTCAAGACACGTCCAAGTCATATGAGTTATAAAAAGGCATGATATTGTTGGCTGAGGGAAGCTTAAAGTAGATTTTTAAGACAGAAAATCTCCATAAAGAGATGCCTGACCTTTGGCAATGATCTCAAAGCAAATATGATCATAGCTTCTTCTCAGCATGCTATGAACATTTTAGATTTAACGCCCAAAGGGACTAATTTACCAAGCGTTTGCTGATGAGGAAAACGAGTGGAAAATGCTCACTCACACTGCATTCTCTCATTTACATATCAGATATGGGGGTCTCATCTGGTCAAATTATAAACTATCTACTACATGTTCTAAAATGCCCATAAGCTACTTTCCAGCACGTACTTGCTATTAAATAATAATAATAATAATAATAATACATAAGTCTTATATAGCGATTTTCAAGGGACTCAAAGGCGCTTTACAAATGAGACAAACAAACAAAGATGGGAGTGCTGCTGTAGGCTGCAGGCGAGCTAAAACAAGTTTTGAGCAGTTTTTTGTAGGTGGTCAGTGAGTCGGAGTTTCTGATGTGGATGGGGAGTGATTTCCAGAGGGTGGGGGCGGCGATGGTGAAGTCCCCCAAAGTTCTGTGCGTTGATTTGGTGATGGGTTTGAGAAGGTTTAAGTCAGCAGAGCGGAGGCGACGGGATGGGCGGTTGTGTTGTAGGAGGTCTGTGAGGTTGTGAGTGTGAGTGTGTGAGTGTTTTAAAAAACGACCCAAACTGAATTCATCAAGTTGCATTTTCAGTGTTTCCAAGTTGGCAACACCAAAAAGTAGAACTGTACCATTTTAGTTTTGGTACAGTTAAGTTTTATGTGCCAGTAAACACTCATGCTATTTGCGCTAATGCATTTAAAATGTGAGACTGCCTGCATATTGACGAAGTGGCTAGTAGCTTCACGACAGTATCAACATCGATTCCCAGATTGGATGGGTCCATTCCATTTGGAGCTTTCATGTTTCGGGTGGATCCCTGCTCCTCCGTCTACACATTTCGGACGATATTTCTAGAGAGAAGAATCAAAAGGCCCTTCCCTGGGTGGAGAAATATCGTCCGGAATGTGGATGGAGCGGCACCCCTTGCCCAATGCAAGTTGGCAACATTTAGCGTTCTCGCCTCAAAGCAAGAAGGTCCCGGGTTTTGATTCTCAGGCCTCACTGTGTAGAGTGTGCTCTGCTCTCCCTGCATCTCGGTTTCATTAGCCTGGAAATTTGGAGAATTTTCAAAAACTACAAACTGTCAAAACAATGAAATAAACATTATAATGTTTGCATTTTTTGTTGTGTGAACTATTAGTTACTCAATTACCTTAATTGTATTTGCCACACACCTAAAATATTGTCCTCTTCAAACTTTGATGGTCTGAAATAGGGAAGAGACTTTTCATCTCTCCTGTGATTGGTATTTCAGTGTATATTCAAATCAGATTCTGCTGCAGTTTATAGCTTTAACAAAGCAACTCTCAGTTGTGTTAATCCCCTGTTTATTCCCATCCATCCCTGATAATTTCCTAGGAAAATTTCCAAAGTTGTAAATTCCCAGAATTTTGCCACCCTACCCAGACCTCCCCTAAACATGAGATTCTGAAATGTGAGTGGGATATTCCTGGTTAAATAACGGATAAAAAGGGTTTTATTGCTGAATGAATTGACTTAATGGGTATATAAAGCACCACTATTACCCATATGTAATCTTCTGTAGGTTTTAAAAAAAAATAAAGTTGAATTTTAATTACTTTGAATGCTTGACGAAAAGAAAATTCTGAATACATTGAGATTAATATTGGGAGTTCAAATAAACTGTTGCTGAGGTTGTTTTTGTTTTTTGTGAGCAGCTCCATCCATCAGCATTGCCAATCTGGCCATCAACTTAATGTGTGTTTGTTGCTGTTGCCAAAGCCTCAAACGCGAGTTAAACCCAGTTGTGGTTCAGAAAAGGTCATCTTGTTAGATCTGGCTGAACACAGGCTCACTTCCATTAACCTTTATTTTGCACAAATTGAATCAAAGCGCTGGACACATTGGCTTGGGCTCTGCCGTGGAATTAGTTTCCTGCGCTGCAGCGAGGACATGAGCGCTGCCGCCTTCTGCTTTTAAAATGATGCCGACTCGGGACATTATTGTTCGCGCACTAAAAGGGTATAATTAGTTTTGCTGCAGCGCAGGCATATATTGCCGCTTGTTTCTTATGGTCGGGGAAATGAAGACAACTGCAAAATCTCCCTTGAAACTGCGAAACTTGATGTTAATGTTAATTAATGTCAGTTGTGCAAAGTAATTTGATAATCTAACTCACACCATGACAACTAAAAAAGTGCTATATGTTAATTAAAAAGAAGCTTCTGCAGAGTCAAAAGATCCAGTGCATTCATTTTTCACTAAGATCGTGTATTGATTATGGAAGAGTGCGACCACTGTGCAAAGCCTTCTCCAGCACATCCCAAAGATTATCAATGAAGTTAAGATCTGGACTCTGTGCCATAGATGTCTACATGAAGCACTCTTTCACAATGTGAGCCCAGTGTATCCTGGCTTTGACATCTTGGGATATACCTGTGACATCAAGGAAGAAGATTTCCATTGATGCAACAGATACAGACGGCATCGCGTCATAGAAGGGGGCGTGGCTTTGCCGAGGGGGAAAGTAGAATCTCCTGGGAAAGACAGTTTTTCACACCTTTCAGTAATTTTCTGGTGTAATATTAACTTATTTATCACATAAAAATAAAGTAAAGTTTAAATCGGGTCCCTATGGATGTTTATTCACAGCAGATTGAGCGTTAGCATTAGCACGCTGCTAACATGTAGCATCATGTTACATCATATGTCCGTTTTTTATGTATTTTTGGGCTGTTGAAAAACGTTGCTCCTCCCCAAGTCTTTGTATCGTTATTTAGTAGAAAACTATGTTCATAATTCAGCATTTGTTAAAGTAGTTTTTTAATAATTAGAGAAATTGTTTTCTCCCTTAAAGTGATAGTCTGGAAGTCTAAATGTTTTGCAAATTTTTTAAACTTGCAAAATTGACCACCTGGTTTTGCATTTTGATATACAGTGGGGGAAAAAAAGTATTTGGCCAAAATCCAATAGAATGTCTATGTGAAACTGACCAAATACTTTTTTCCCCACTGTACATGAATATGATTTTTTTTGTAAAGTCCCTCCTTCCCAGATTTCTTCAGCTAATCAGCGTCTAGCATCCTCTCGCATTGACCAATGAGACGAGCTTTTCCTGTGAACCAGCCTGTCAGATCCAATCAGGAGGGGAGGGGGAGGAGCTTGATTGTTTACTTTAAAAAATTCTGTTCCTGCTCTCCTCATTTTGCAAACTAAGAACGGCTTTCTGGTCCAAGAGGGGAGGAGTTTGCTTTCACATTTCCCCCTATCTCTCTTCACTTTGCAAACTTACAGAATATCACTTTAACTGTTTTCAAACATGACCATATATGGGCGAATCATCATCAGCCGATCTCACTCTTTGTGCAGAGCGTTGCTGAACTTAGACCTGACCAACTGCTGCGACCTCACATCAGAACAGTTTGTTAAATCCAGCTGGCCACTTTTGTACAGTAGATAAGCCTCAAAATTTGGAGACAGGTCCCCGGGGGCTGCACTGCGGTTGCTCTCTACTCCTGACAAGATGCAACGTGGCAATCTCTACAGTCCAACACGATTAATCTGCCGTAAAACCTTCCATTCACTGTTACATCAGAATATGCTAATTCTTCCTGTAGAAAAAAACTGGTGTAATTGATTGTAAAAGTGTTGTATGAAACCCGACCACACGAGCACCAGATAAACCCACACAGCGTCCTCCTCATGCTCTCATCCGCATCTCCATGGCGACAGGAGTCAATTATATGGCCTTCGTATGGATGCGCTCACAAAGGGACTCTCCAACACCACCTCTCAGCACCACCGCACTTATATCATCCACGCAGCGCCGCTTTGATGTGAGATGGAATAACATGCATCGTGTTGTAGACCTTGTTTTACATTAGGCGAACAGACAAGCTCACTCTCACGCACACGCGCTGCTGCTTCACAAAGAGAGATCTAAACCGCGATGAGAGGGGCGTGAAGAGTGGTTAAGTGAAGAGATAAACTTTAGCACTTGTTGATGACACCGGAGAATGTAAAGTGGGTTCAGGAAGTGGTCTCATTCCTTGTAATGTAAAAGTGCGATACTGAAAATTATTGCGTTACTTGCATTATAATGACATTATTACAGCAAGAAGGTCCCAGGTTCGGTTCCCAACTTTCTGTGTGGAGTTTGCATGTTCTGCCTATACACAAGTTTCCTCCAGGTACGTTGGAGGAAACACGGATAGGTTTCCCAGACCACTAAAAACATGTACAATAGGTGAATCCTCCAGCCAGGTGATACTGACCATCAGCCTAGCTCCACATCTCCACATCCGGTCTCCGGGCTCGGCACCCACTGCTCCTTAGCCCAGTTGCAAAAATTTCCGTATAGTGCATTGAGTTGCCCAGTACGGAAACTCATTGCTGCCAATGTCAGTGAAACTTTTTTGACTGCGCTTTCTCGTTCGAACGTAATGCCATCTTGTTCTAACGTAATGCCATCTCGTTCTAACGTAATACCATCTCGTTCTAACGTAATACCATCTCGTTCTAACGTAATACCATCTCGTTCTAACGTAATACCATCTCGTTCTAACGTAATACCATCTCGTTCTAACGTAATGCCATCTCGTTCTAACGTAATACCATCTCGTTCTAACGTAATACCATCTCGTTCTAACGTAATACCATCTCGTTCTAACGTAATACCATCTCGTTCTAACGTAATACCATCTCGTTCTAACGTAATACCATCTCGTTCTAACGTGTTGCCAATGTCGTTCTAACGTGTTGCCAATGTCGTTCTAACGTGTTGCCAATGTCGTTCTAACGTGTTGCCAATGTCGTTCTAACGTGTTGCCAATGTCGTTCTAACGTGTTGCCAATGTCGTTCTAACGTGTTGCCAATGTCGTTCTAACGTGTTGCCAATGTCGTTCTAACGAGTTGCCAATGTCGTTCTAACGAGTTGCCAAAAGCCCAACGCACACCAGAGCGCAGCGGCACATCATCTGACGCGCGTCCATTTCGGCACAGGCGGCGCGTCAGGGCACTTCAGTTCAGAGGCTTTTCCTCAAACCATGTGGTGCTTTAAACGCGTAATTCATACATTTATCATTAATAAAATAAGACACGTATGTCCATGTTGCGAGAGAGAGAAAACGTGGCTCTCTTTTGCAGGTTAATAGGGGACTGGCGAGTTTAACATGCTCCACCTGAGCCCTGATGATGGTTCTGTCTCCGCTGCTTCTATCATCCCCTTAAACAAAGTGTACGGCAGTCTCCCTGTTTGTGATAAATGTATGAATTACGCGTTTAAAGCACCACATGGTTTGAGGAAAAACCTCTGAACTGAAGTGCCCTGACGCGCCGCCTGTGCCGAAATGGACGCGCGTCAGATGATGTGGCGCTGCGCTCTGGTGTGCGCTGGGCTTTTGGCAACTCGTTAGAACGACATTGGCAACTCGTTAGAACGACATTGGCAACACGTTAGAACGACATTGGCAACTCGTTAGAACGACATTGGCAACACGTTAGAACGACATTGGCAACACGTTAGAACGACATTGGCAACACGTTAGAACGACATTGGCAACACGTTAGAACGACATTGGCAACACGTTAGAACGAGATGGTATTACGTTAGAACGAGATGGCATTACGTTAGAACGAGATGGCATTACGTTAGAACGAGATGGCATTACGTTAGAACGAGAAAGCGCAGTCAAAAAAGTTTCACTCACATTGGCAGCAATGAGTTTCCGTAGCCCAGTGTGTGAAATGTGCAGCATAAATAAACTTGCCTTGCCTATGGGGACAATGAAGTACTCCTTAAAGGGACAAGATGCAAGCTGGTAATTTTTATACTCACTACTGCCACCTCAGGTCTTACGTGTAACTGAAGCTCGTGCATGACAGAACTTTGGACCCGAATTAACACTTTTTTGAGTGACAGTGCAGGATTTTAGAGGCAGTTGTGGTGAACAGGTCTGGGCTCATTCAACAAATTAGGACATGGCTGGAACATGTAGGAAAATACCTAATTTTTTAAAATTGTAAACTCTGTATAGTCCCTTTAACATGTGCAGAATACATGCAATAATCCCTGTATTTACATCACTTATCTCCGTCACTTTATCAACCATTTGCACTATGATCGCAAACCTGCACTGTTAATACTGATAAATATTGATTAATACTACAACATTTTTTGTTATTGTCTGTTTACTTTGTTATTCTGTCCCCTCAAAGTCCATGGTAGTCATTGTATATAAGATACCACGGTTTACTATTACATTTTTTAAGTCCTGTCTATTTGCACACCCTGAGTGTTTCTGAGAGCGGAATGCAACAAGTAACATTTCTCCATTGTGTAAATAATAAAGCCTATCTCATCTTATCTTATCTCATGTTAACCTTATAGCCAAATACTCATGGATTTTGGCCGAGGCATTGACTTTCACAGCTGTATTATAAAGGTTTTTGTGGTGATTTCAACATTACAACAAAAAACAATTCAAATTTTAAGCGATGGTCTGTGTTTAAATGTCTTACAAATGTATTGGGAAAGGCCTTTATTTGTACTGCGCTTTTCACAGACATGGTGCTTTACATGGGACAACTTGCATTCACAACATACTCGGTGGTGGCAAGCTGTACCTTTGTAGCCACAGCTGCCTTATGAGGTAGTCTGGTGGAATCGAGCCTGCCAATCTGTGCCATCGATCCCTGCCACCGCCACAAACCACCATCGATGTGTTGAGCCTAATGCGCATGTTTTTAGTGGGAGTGAAACCTACGCAGACACGGGGAGATCGATCAAACTTCACAGAAAGCTACAATCTTACTGAACATCACTTTAAATAATAGTTTTTACTGTAATGAAATCCGCACTGAGTTTTATTGAGGCTGCATCTTTGTGTCGTGGAGTTTACCATCCAGACCTAAACTTTGTTCTGACTCCACTATGATGTTAAAGATTTATGTTTGAGTTTATGTTATGAGTCATCACAGTCAAACAATCGGATCCCATTATAATGTTAAACAAAAGTGAGTGCAGAGAGAATACGTTGACAGAGCAGTCCAGTCAGCAACCCAAAATAATTTATCTCGCACATACACACTCGAATCTTTCACACAGCGTTACAGTCTATAGACAAACTGCAGCCGGGAGATAAGGAACGAGATGTCATTGCAAATTTCTTGGTGCTGCAGAGCTGTGACAATTACGACTATTATCTGAGTCCTGCGGGACAGCCAAGGGCATCGCCTCAGCTCACGGTGCCTCTCATGAGGAGCTCAGAGACCGGCTCCTACTGTTCTACAGAGAGGGAGCAGTAAAGTGAGATCAGGTCATTCTGTAACATTCTATTTGACAGGGTGTAGAGCTTTTGAACAACCTTTACAAAGCATTACTCCACATACAGTGATTTGTAGATGAATAGGTTGACAACAAAAAAGTCAGCACCTGGATGTAACAAACTGTTGTGATCTGGGGTGTAGGTTCAGTAACACTATGTGCCCAAAGACTGAGCTGAACATCTTGAATGACCAGGTTATTCCTCCTGTAATGGGTTTCTTCTTCCCTGATGTCACATTGTGAAAGAGTGCTTCAGGGAATATGAGACGAATGCACACTATCCTACTCTTTACAAAGACGTGTGTCTGGGACCAGGGGTGATTTCTTAAAAAAATCTCCATGGGTGTGATTGATAAGTGTATTAACCAAACAGGAAAGCCTGATATGTCGCAAGCCGCAGTGTATTTTGTAAACAAGAAAGTTAATGGTTTTAAAATGCACCGGCCAGAAGAGTGGGGACAAATGTGAACGATCTGTCGTTTTTGCCCCCAAAAAATTAAAGGATAAGTCATTTTCAACTCGATTCATATCTTAAATAAACGGGACAAAGCGATAGACAGCAAAAAGAAGAAAATCCTCTTAGAAAAGATGAAGCATCAGCATTCTTGTTAAGTACATTTAAGAAAGGTCACATCCCCCCACTCCGACACTGAGGTCTAATTGTCAGATAATTATTAAAAATATGTGGGCCTACTAGAACTATCCCTAACTTTTTTTTTTTTTAATTCCTTTATTTAAGATTTAACAATTTTACATATTATTTTCAGAACAAATAAAGTGCATTTCATTCAAATAATACAAAGGTACAATACTGTTTACAATTTTAAAATGTTCCAGGGAAGTTGTTTCGTAATGTCCAGTGATTGTCTTCTTTTGAGTTCTGTGGAAATTTGTTCGCAAACTGTTGAACTGTCTATAAAAGTCTGTGTCGTGGTTAGTTTTGATCGTGTCTTCCATATTTTTATTGCAGCTATGGCGATGACCAGTTGGAAAAGTTGAGTTTTATTTAAAGTGAAGTTTTCTGTGAAGATCCAATGGATGACAGAGTTGTAATTAATTGTAAAAATTAGTCCGATGTTTCGGAGTTGAGTCCAGATTTCTTGAGTTCTATAACAGTCTAAAAACAGATGTTCTTGTGTCTCATCCGCTCCACAGTTCGGCATGGGGCATGTTTTTGTTTTTACAACTATCCCTAACCTTACCTTAGCCCTTAAAGGGACTATACAGAGTTTAAAAATGTTAAAACTAAGTATTTTCATCCCCCTTCATGTTCCAGCCATGTCCTAATGTATAGAATGGCTCTAAAATCCTGCACTGCACTTACACGTAAGACCTGAGGTGGCAGTAGTGAGCATAAAATGACCAACTTGCATGTAGTCCCTTTAAGTACATTTAAGAAAATATTTTACTCAGATACTCAGCCCAGATTTGATTGGCTGTTAGTAAAGCTCCAGACGGTCCTGTTTTTGAACAGAAACAAAAGCAGGAGTGGACGGCTGGCCAGGCAAATGAGACATCATTTTCACACTTGGATTTGCCAGATTTTAACCTCACTGAGAACCGTTGGGATGTGCTGGAGAAGGCAGTGCGCAGTGGTCACACTCTCCCATCATCAATACAAGCAACATGAATGCAGCACCGGACTTATTAAAACAATAATAAGTGAATGCGCGCTGTAATGAAAGCGGGAAGTGTCCAACCAAATATCGCAGTGTGTGACCCTTTTTTGTGGAATCAGAAAGTGTCTTATACACAGTGAAGAAGTGGGAAAACTTAGACCAAGGGACGTAAAGAAAGATAATGCATAACTGCTGCTTTTTTGTTATTTTTTTGTATATGTCTTTAGGCAATGACTGTCTTTTTGAGAATTGTTTAAAACGCCCCAAATCGTGAACGTCAGGGCCCAGCAGGCAAGATTAAACACTCAATTTTCTTACACCCTGGGCTGTCCTGTCAAATAAAGCTTACGGGCTAAACAAAAGTTACAACATGAACCCAGCCCAACCTATTGACTGAGCGCCGTGCCACCTCAAAGTAAAGGAAATCGCTATCAGCTGAATGAACTCTCCCCACAGTGTATTGGCCGAACAGCGGGAGACTGCCTTCTATTCCAACATTCGAGATTTCCATGAGGGCAGCCATTTTCCTTAAGTCCATAAATCCACGTAATCCACACAGTGAGCGCTCCATGTCAATGACCGGAGTACACAACACACGCCCTCCGTCACACGCTGTTAAATATTTTAATGACCTGCTAAAGGCAAAGAGAGCGGTGAAGAGGTCATGTGGATGTTATGACAGAGGACGAATAATGGTTAATATTGACTAAAGAAGGAATTATACAGCAAATATCAGCTAACTGTGAAGACAGGAGACAAATTATTGGATATTTAAAACCAATGTGTTAAAAATCTTTAAAATGCCTGAATCAACATCAATGTATTCAAACTGGCAAGTGCTTCAGTAAGTAGGATGGTAATGTTCTGAAAACACAAGGGGAACACACAGTGAACTATATTAAACTGTACATTAAGAATGGACTAAGAGAGAGGGTGGCGTGTTTTTGAAGCCGGCTCCATTATTTCGAATAGGGTGGACAAAAATAGTGGAAGAAAAAAAATAGGACAATGTGTCAGACAAACACATGGAGATTGAAATGACAAGCTGGTGTTCAACAATGGCTTAAGGGGAGGTCCATTAGATCAGGGAGTTTCCGGAGCCTGCCCCCGTTTCCATACAGCTTCAGGAAGAAGTAGGCGATAATCAGGTACAGGGCCTTTAATTGAGACAATTAAAGGCCTTGTACCTGATTTTTTTTTTTCACTGGTAGTGAAATTAAAGCTGTTTTGTTTTATTTAAATTTATTGAATATGCAGTATTTTGAGAAAAACAGACTGTCCATGCTATTATAGTGCTTTTAATTGTGAGCTTGCAGGCTACGTTTTGTTAGCATTACCCTAAAAAGTGGCTCTGAGAATTGTGCTTAAAAACAAATCCCTGAGAAGAATTGGGATGTTAGAAATGTGTGAAGGTTCTTGAATCATCTTCTGTACTCTGTAGTTGAAGTCTCGAGCGTTTCGCCTCTCATCCAAAAGGCTTCGTCAGCAAACTGAGGTTCAGCTCAGCCCGCAGAAATGTGTTATGTATTTATGGGTTTATTTGGTCGGGACAGTGCATGTTAATGAACACACATCCCACACTCGCACTCACAAACACACTCTCATTCATCCTGGCCTATTGTACATGTTTTTAGTTGTAGGGGAAACCGGAGTGCCCAGAGGAAACCTACACAGACACGGGGAGAACATGCAAACTCTACTCACGAAAGCTAACTGCTGCGCCACCGTACCATGTACAGTATGTACGGCTGTGCAGTTAATCGAAATTCGATTAAAATTTCGATTATTACACTAAACGATTACAAAATTAGCATAACCGGAAAAACAGTGCTGTGTGATGATGTCATCAGGCTGCGCTGCTCAGTTTACTTGTGCAGGTGTGAGGGCTGGCCAGCAGGTGGCAGGTGTGAAACAGAGACCTCTCCTTAATCGAGGTATACTTGAAATCATTTGTACTTTTATGACTGTTTAGGAAACAGAAAATATTCAGCAGTTTTTTTTAAATGTATTGATAAATATATAAATGTAATATAAATAAATATATATATAAAATAAATGCAACAAATAAAGGCAACAAATAATCGTTTAAATACTCGTGATTTCAATTATGACTAAAATAATCGTGATTATTATTTTTTCAATAATCGAGCAGCCCTACATGTATGTAGGGAATGACTTTGGACACAACTAACAGTTTAAACTTTTCACTATCTCTTTCATTTTTGTCAACGGTAAAAAGCAAATCAAGTACTGGGCCTTTAACCTGTACGTGAATTTGAACTTGAAACATAATTAGAAACAACTAAAGAACAATTGCATTGCCTTTCATTATGTCTCGTGTGCGCCTTGTAATCTGGTGCATTTGACTAAGATTAATGTGTTAATGTGAATCCTTTAGGTGTAATTCTTATTGTGGCGAGCTATAATTAAAAAATACTAAGATTAACTAGGTTAGCAAGCAACAAAAATATCAGTTCAAATTCATCACTGATTTATAATTCAGTCCAGTACTGTGCTCCACATTACACTGTCAGCTCTTACAAGGCGCTGAGTGATTTGCACATGCATAGCCTGCTCATCAGTGTTCTCTGTGTGTTTCCATCCCTCTCTCTCCTGTCATTCTTTTCATCCCATTGTTTATACGAAGTGCAGGAGAAACTTAAGACCAGCTTTTGTGATGAGCTATTTTCACTATCTGCCTACTGAACTTTTAATGACAACCTGGCAGGACAGGACGCAGCGCCAGTGCACGGAGCTGGCATTCAACAGGCGCAGCAAAGCAGTTGTAGGACGCGCTTGCTCTGTGCCAAATTTCCACATATTGCGGTTTTCACTTTGCAAGAGGAGTTGATCAACAGCCAAGGAGACTCAAAATAAATCCATACTGTAGGGATTATTTTTGGTCCCTTTTGTGTACAATACCAATGAAGCTAAAGTGGCTAATCACCTGTCACGCCTTTGTTGAGCCTATAATTGATTTTCTTAAAACCATTGCTTAGTTATGCAGAGTGTTGTTGATTTCTGGAGACTATTATTTTTTTTAATTTATGCAGTCCTTATATTTGAAGAGTTTAGTGGTGCTAGGCTAGTGCTAGGCTAGTGCATGTCAATGGTAACTAGTAGCCTGCATTAAAAACAGTCAAGCACAGTGCACCTGAGGGAAATCACTTATAACACCAGACTACCCATATAAATGTCTGTGTTGACTGAATCATTTTTGAAATATAACCATTTTGCATTTAAAGCAGTACTAAGTAACTTATTTACCTTAATAAATCCTTTCCGTAGTCCCTGTGGGGGTAATACAAGTGTTTATGGGATGATTGGAGGGTCTTTCATCTCCCCCTGGTGTCTCTGGCCAGAAAACCATGTTTGCAACTTGACTGCCCCCGGTGCGGAGAAAGCAATACACACTAATGTAATCACGAAGAAGAAGCTAACATGCTAACGGGCAAAGCTAACTGCGGGCTAACGTCACTTTAAACAGTATTTACAGCCAAGTTTGAGTGAAAAAAAATGTTTCTATTGTATAATTGGATGCACAGTAACCCTCTCTCCCTTCGCCTTTCCTGTCAGCGTAGTATTTACTCTCCAAGACAATTAATAAATTAAAAAATCGTAACTTGCTACTACACCTGCAGTTGCGCTTATGGCCTCTAGGGGGAAGAGTTACTTAGTACTGCTTTAAAATAACTTATATTTGAGCAGCATCAGCTTCCTGGTTGCAAGCTACGCAGCGGCGGAGTGATCTGCGAGGTTACCGGAACTACGGTAGTTTGTTTACCTGCAATAAACAGTACTGTTCTCCCTGTGTCCACATAGAAGAGAATTGGGTGTAATTCCTCGCCTGACAAAGAAATTCTGAATTTCAGTTGTTTTTTCTTTTTGTAACTAGGCCAAATATAAAATACAATTCCTCAAAATGCGATTCATGGTTGATCCTTCTCTCTTAATGAGCAAATGATCTATTATGTGACCTCTTGAGTAGGAGTTTTGCAAAAGTTTGGTAGCCTCTAGACTATAACTTTTTTATTAGACAGTCATCTTCTGGTAAACCTGCATGGAAGCATGGATCAAAACGTTTAAGGATTGTACCTGCAAACCATTCTAATTCTCCATAATCAGCAGTTTCCCCACATCCTGAGTCCTCGTTTGACGGTGTGGACGGCACAGACTGAAATCAGAGCGGATTCCACCCACGAGCAGCAGTCGGATTGCCGGAGTGAAGCCTGACGTGCCTTGTGTAACCGAGCTGACGCAGGAGCGAGCTTTAACTCGTCCGTCTCTCCAAAAGCGCTCTGTATTTACATTCGGCCTGTCAGTTCTGCGCCGCACAGACACTGCACAGGGATATCCAGGTTTCAGGAATGATCACAGCACCATGTTTTACGTAAAAGGCTCTGCGAGAACTGCTGCAGGCAACGGGAGGGAAAGGCGGAGGAAGAGGAGCAACGCTGGGGTCAAGTCCTATTCAGACGCTTGGCAGACTGCAGGCCCAACAGAGGGGAGCGGCTCAAGTCCATTTTGTGATATAAGCGCAGAATTTGGCATAAATGCTGCCTGCTAGTCATCCAAAAAAGTAGAAGTGGATGATTTTTTTTTGGGCCTGAACTGCTGTTATAAAGAGACAGAGTGACCGCAAAGTGCGTCCAAGAAAAGCAATGGTCGACAAACCGGCAGAAAGACTGTCAATTACCAAGAAACGTTGTTCGCATTTTCTTGGGGAAATTGCTGCAAAATGAATCATCTCTTGTTATTTTTAGTTAGGAAACTATTGCCATCCTGTTAGCAACTAGCGACTTAAATGCCAAGATATAGGCGCCAACGAGAAGGATATTCCGCTAGTCACTCCTCACTATCAATAATGAAGAACTGATGATTTCAAATTGGTGGGTTAACGCAGTGTTTCCCAACCAAGGGTACGAGTATGCCAGGGAGTACACAAGCAATTAGCAGGGGATTTCTTGGAATTATTGCATAGGAAGAAGAAATTGTAGCAGTTGCATCCATCCATCCATCCATCCATCCATCCATCCATCCATGCATTTTCTTCTGCTTTATCCGGGGCCGGGTCGCGGAGGCAGCAGTCTCAGCAGAGATGCCCAGACTTCCCGGTCCACGCACACCTCCTCCAGCTGTTCTGGGGGGACCCCGAGGCGACACCAGGCCAGCTCCGAGACATAGTCCCACCAGCGTGTCCTGGGCCTTCCACGAGGCCTCCTCCCAATAGGACATGCCTGGAACACCTCCCGCGGGAGGTGACCAGAAGGCATCTGAAGCAGGTGCCCTAGCCCCCTCAGCTGGCTCCTTTCAACATTAAGGAGCAGCTCTCTACTCCAAGCTCCTCCCGGGTGACTGAGCTCCTCACCCTGCGAAGGAAGCTAATTTCGACCGCTTATATCCGCAATCTTGTCCTTTCGGTCATTACCCAAATCTCATGACCGTAGCAGTTGCAGTATTTCCATATTATGCTTTGCTGTAAAAAATTGGAATTTAAAGTGTGTTCAGTTTTATTTTCTAAATAATTGGCTTTGCGAGACAAAAAAGGTTGGGAACCATTGGGCTAAAGGAGGGTTTAGGTCTAGGTGTTAGAGAATTAACAATGGTGTTCGAGAGGATAGATGAAAAACAGGCAGCAGTCTGGATGTCTTATACAGGAGAAGTTTATTTACCATCGGTGCGGGACCCGGAGACAAGAACTCGAGACATTGCGCTAGTCCTACCATTCAAGTCTGTCTATGCTTCCACAGAAAAGGGATAAACACCCCCTCAGAGCGTCATACTGATACGCAAGAGTCTGAGCACTATAGTCAAGGCTATGACAGAGATAGTACGACGCTACAGCCTGACCCAGTATGATAAATAGCGATTTAATGTTATCCTCCAACACTAGGTCATAGTCAAAATAGAGTCAAACCTTTGTTCAACGCTGAACACCACAGAACTATGAAAGAAGTTCTTTTATATCTCCATCTTTACACTAAATGTAATAATGTGGTCAAACTGTGATAAACATTTCTATTTGTGTCACAACTTTCGTGAAAAGGTGAAGGTGGGTCCTAAAACTCCCAAAACACAGTCTTCAACCACTACGGAGAACTACGGAACTTTGAAACCCACAACAAAAGCATGTTTTCACTCTTTATTTTCCTGGATGACTGTGGAGCATCGTTTCTTTCTGCGTCTGTGCAAATCATGAGTCACAACGCAATGATCAGGGCTTAAATTAGGAAAGTACAATGTGTTATACATTTGTGTCAGTGTTCCAGAGAGAGGTGCCAGCTGAGGCATCTGTTTCGGGAACCTCCTGGGAGCCGTATCATCAGGCCTGTTCCGTTGGGAGGAGGCAGACCGGGGCCCGAGATATGAAGAGTCTGGCTTCATGTCTCTGTCAATGTCACAAGAGGAACATTGGAGGATGGAAATGGGCAATGCCAGGAAGAGTCTAGGAAGAGTTCTCATGATTGCAACATCACTTGACTGTAAATGTGAATATGTGTCATCAGGGCTTGAGCAGTGGAGCAATAGAGGCCCAGATCTGCCACACCAGACAAGACCCCGGGTGTGTTTGCAAAGAGGCAATTGTCTCAGAGGCCCCTGAGAGTGATGCTGGCAGGGAAGGAATACATGGAGTGCCATAACAAAGTGGCTGGCATCGTGTACAGGAACATCTGTGCAGAGTATGAGCTGGAAACCCCAAGCTCAAAGTGGGAAACACCTCCAAAGGTTGAGAAAGAGCTAAGATCCTGTGGGACTTCCTGATATAAACTGACTGAATGGCAATGGTGAACCAATCGGATATTGTGGTGGTGGAAAAAGGAACAGAGGAAAGTCGTTGTGGCTGCAACATTGGGAAAAAGGAACACGAGAAACTAGAGAAACACCTGGGGCTCGGAGAGGGTGAAGGGATCAGTGGTGCCGTGGTTTGGCAGCAATCCCCAAATTAGAGGAGTGCCCAAAGCAAACTGGAGGAAAGCGTAAGGGACCCAAGCTCAGACGGATGAGAGACAGATCGTCCGCAGAAGGTGAGAAAGAGTACGTAATAGAAAGTAATTTTAATTTCATTGTCATCCTCATAGCAAGATGTTTCAAATAATCTCGACAGGTTTGTATCAAATTGAAGGCGTTTTCAGCTCTAAGGGGTTAACCAATCTGCACACTTTAAGAACTCTTCTCGAGAGGAAGGAGCCAAAGTTTCAACAAGTTAAACCAACGATAGCCCCAGCCTGGCCACTCTTTAATTAGTGTTACTTTACAAAGATGTGTAGTCTTGGATCTGGTGTCTCTGCGTGATTAACCAATCAGAGAAATGCATCTTCCGTCTGTACCAAAACAAACATGGCGGCTTACCAGAGTAGATAAAATGAAAAAGCTTCTGACAAATCAATAGGTGAAGCAATAAACCCGGTCGATTACAGACGAGAGAAGTTGTAAAGGTCGGGATTTGTGACAGATAATATTAGTTGTACAGTATTACATTGGCCTGATCGTAAGAGATCACATGCTGCTAAATCTTCTTAAGTGGCAGACAGTAATGGAGATCACAGTGGGAATGAGATCTTGTGCATGACGTACATCTATCTGGATGTTGCTTTGAAACGAGGAGCCCGGGCAGAAACCTGAAAACACGCCGCAGACTACAGGAGCGCCTCTGATGCTGCCAAGAAGAAAGGCAAAGCCATCCCGTAATATGACAGCAACCAAACCAGACGAGGGGGGAAAAAATTACAGATCCATATCAAGATCTCAAATGTCAGCAAAGTGAAAAACAATTTGAAAAAGATTGATTTTGTGTCATCTTCTTTATCAGATTTTAAGTAAATGCTCATAATAAAGGTAATCAATCTAGTATTCTGGAGTGGAATAAAAACAAAATGCTAATTATGCCATTTATTCCTTGGTTGTTTGTTTGTTATTTACCATCAACTTCATTCAGAGATCCACTCACGTCAAAAACAAGACAATATATCATCAAACTGCAAACATAAAGACCATGTTCTGCTCATTTAAGCCATGGACAAGTTATCCATCAATACACAACTGTGTTCGTATACAATAGTGGCAATCATACTGCTGCACTTATCATCATCATTATCATACAACAGGACCTCGGATTTTGGAAAGTCAAAACGTCAAAAGACACTTATTTCAGCTTCTGCCATACAGTGACATCATCTGCATACCCTTGGTTGATCATGCAAATTGTAAATGAAAGCCTATGCACCTAACCCTAACCCTTTCGGTGGGTTGAAAATACAACATTTAAGAGTCTCAAAGATCCTAATTGTCACCAAAAGTGCATTCACTTTCATGCTTACTTTAAATTACTGTATGTTTTATGCATATTGCCATGTGTTCCTGCATACGTTTGAATGTGCTAAGTCAATACAGAGTTCATAATGCTGAAACATGAAGGAGACAATCCATCAATGTGATAAAACTGAAAGGATTCAAAGGCTGATATCAAGTGCCAAAGAGTCACCAATGCGGTAAGTTCCTATAAACTCGTCTTGATATGGAGGCAATAGTTATAAAGTGATGAAAATGCAGCCGTCTCCCACCTGTATTTCATGCCCGTGTGCTTGCCGGTGGACTCTTTGAGCGAGATGTGGCGCGGGGTGAAAGAGCCAAAGCTTCGCGCGATGATGGCCACAGTTCTGAACTTTGCCCTGGCCTGGTTGACCACATTGGGGCTGGTGGCGTTCTGCTTCCCGTGATCTCCATTGCCCCTCTTCAGGTTGTGGTCCGTGCAGGCTATAGACACCTGCATGTCGCCTCAGAAGTTGTCAAAAGCTTAAAAAGAAAAGAAATCAGAATCCTTTTTTTGAATCTAGTTGTGGAGTTGCGCGCTCGTCTGCATGGCTTTGATCTTGTAAAACTCTCAGTGGAAGTCTTCCATTTGTCAGATCGGTCTTCAAAAAGGTGGGGAAAGGAACAAAGCCTCTTCAGTTCTTGGGCGTCCGGCGTGTGATGCTGAGGGGGAGTTTGGAGGGAAGGCTGCGGACTGGCAAACGGAGAGTGTGCCGAGCGGAGGAGAGAAGAGAGAGAAAAGCAGCGTGGAGCCTCGCCGGTGTGACTGAGGCGCACTGGTCGGACTGAGCGCAGAGGAGAGAGGGTGCGCGGGAGGGAGAGAGAGAGAGAGAGAGAGAGAGAGAGAGAGAGAGGAGGAGGGTCAGGCTGAGTGTGGGGAATCAGCAGGGCGCACTGTCACACTTAGCACCTTGTCCTGTGAATTCGGTTGTCATTTTGTTTTGTTTTTCATGCACGCGAGTTCTTTGCCAATGTTTTGTAAAAGATGAATGGTCACACTGAATGGCCAATGATGTATACTTGTACACCTACTCAAATCACCTAGACACAAGAGACGAAGCAGGTGTCGTCTTGCTCAAGGACACAAAGGCAGAATGACAGCAGCATGGTTAGTACTTTAGAAAGTGGGCAGACCTCTCTTCCACTATTGCCATATTTAGAATAAACAACGAATCCCAGGGAGAGCATACACAAGGAAAGTCCTTTCCAAAATCCAACAACTGTCGGTATCTACAATTTTTGGGGAAATACTGGAATCTAAAAAGACTCACAGAAACAGAGCCGCATTAAAAGACAGTGAATCAACGGTATGAAATACTGTGCATGGCTGTGATGAATGTACGAAGGAGAGTCTTTCCCCAGAGTTTAGACACTGGTGGTGGTCAGTGGACGATGACCTGAGGCGAGCAGAGTATAGAGATGAGGCCATGTAGAGGAGGGGTGGAGGAAGGTCGCAGCACACTGGGAAACGGTCAAGGCAGTGAATGAGGGACTTAAGAGGGGAATCCTGGGAAATTATTGGTTGAAGAAGGTGATGCAGGCAGCATCATTGCCTATATGAATTTATGCTAATTTCATGAACATGACCTGTATCCCCAGTAAACATGTTCAAATCTCATATTGGTTTTACAGATAACAATTTCAATGTTTATGTATTAAGTCTTTTTAGTCGTTGAGTTTGTAAATATGTAAATATTGTTTCTGTTTTCATGTTCTTTAGACAAGGGGGATGGTCACTACTTGTTACATGACCACCTCTTATGGTGCCACTTTTAAATTGTTTGCCCTGAGGAAGACTGATATGTGGTCAAAACACGGGGTTCCTATCCTAAAATAAAGGACTTTGTTTTGATGGTTTGAGTGTCTTTTGTTATCCTCTGTTTTTAGGCTTTTTTTCTTTTTCTTTTTTTTGAGAAACCACAATGAGCCACACACTTTGGGTTGCCAGAACCATTTGCAGTAAATCTAAAAGGACTCTCACTACCAAAAGCCTCAATCATGTCCGAGTTTAGTGCTAATGCAGGACTTTACTTAAAGCTCACGGACTGAATTCTGGAGGTTCTGAATTTGCCTTTAATATATTTATGGAATAATAAAATGGCCAATGGCTTCATCACCAGTGTTCAGTACTATTTATTTATTCATGTAAACGTTAATTTGAAAAAACAGATAAGCGTCATTGAAAGAACTCAATGTATGCTTGAAAGTTTCTCTTTACTTAGCAGTATTTTTCATTGCCAGGTCTGTTTCAGTGCAATTAAAATATAAGGTCCCTAGTTCTTAATCAAATTTACACAATTTTAGTTTCACTAGTGTCATCTGTAGAGTACAGAAACAAATATCCCTAAAAAATTATTAAAAATATTCAAAACAGAGCTATCTGCTTTTGCAACTGAACTCTTCATATGTTTTATTGTCTAAACGTAAAGGTACTTCTCTTTGTTCAACGGATCAGTTGCCACTCAAACCACATACTGCACGTTTCCTCTGAGCATCTTAACAACTGAGTCGAGTGTTGGCAGCTCTCAGAGGACTCATTTCTCCCTTTTGTTCTCCTCTTTACTTGATATTGGCACAAAGAACACATGCTCCTACATCCTTGCGCTGTAACTGTGCCGTTCAGAGCCAGCAGGTTTTGCATAACACTTTGCATTCTCAGATTCAATTAAGGTTTTTCACGCCTGAACATATTTGCTGATAACATTCCTATGTCCCAAAATCCCAGCGCACACTACAGTACACCCCCCTCCCCTCTCTCCCCATGGGCAGCTGCAAATCAAAGCGGAGCGCGAAACGGGGATGGGGGAGGTGAGCAAGAAACAGTAGCAAGAAGGCAGCAAGTTGAGGCACTCAGAAAGCTAAACTAAAAGCAAATACAGTAATAAAACCAAAACAAAATCAACCAAATATAAGGAATGACACTCCTCCTGGAACCGCCACCATAATGTGGTGGAGGGGTTTGAGCACCTGAATGATCGGGGGCTTCGTGCCCCTGGTAGGGTCTCCCATGGCAAACAGGTCCTCGGTGATGGGTCAGACAAAGATCGGTTCAGAAGCCGCTTATGAGAGACCAACAGGCCCGGTTAGAATCGTGAGACCGTCCTTCTCTGGACCCACCACCTGCAGGAGGAGCCATAGGGGCTGGTGCAATGTGATATGGGCAGCTCCAACAGCTGCCCCCACGACCCGGCAACGGACAAGTGGAAGAGGATGGATGGATGGATGGATGGATGGATGGATGGATGGATGGATGGATGGATGGATGGATGGATGGATGGATGGATGGATGGATGGATGGATGGATAAGGAATGACTATTAATGATTGTAGATGAATCAAAAATGGTCAACTAAATGATATGTTTAAAGATTTGTGGCAGGTGCGGGGGCCAAAAAATTTAATCTCCATTCATTAAATTGGGTCATGCTATACGGTCCTACCATCTTTGGCTCTCAGGCACTGTATGTTTAGGCTTACATATCAGTAAGAAAGTGCTTTATTGTCATTGTACAAGCGTACAACGAAATAGTGTTCAGGTGTCAGTCCTGAGCCGCGCTGCCACTGTGTGTCAATCTGTAGTACGCGGAGTAAAGGCTGCCCTCTGTCTCCTCTGGTCCTCCGGTGCAGCCCCTGCTGGGTTCGTCTCAGAGCGTGGTGTCCTGCACTGGTCAGCTACACCTCCTGCTTCCCCTTCCTTCTGCAGCTCCCTCCGCTCCACAACAGTCTTTCACCATCTCCTCGTTTGTCCCTTTCCTTGTTTCCTGTAGCTCCTCTAGTGACGCCTCCATTGTGCTGCAGGTGTGGGGGCTCTTGGTGCCTCTTCAGTGTCTCAGAAGAAGAAATTTGTAGGTCTCAAATGAGTTTAGCTGATTTAGCTTTTGTTTACCTTTAAAAAGCTGCTTTCTTCAGGACAGTTTTGGACTTTCAAACAAATCCACCAAACCTCCACAAAAACGCAGCATAGACATACAAAAGTATCCAGAAAAACAATGTGGAACAGAAACCATGTGCAGTTCGCAGAAAAAGGTAAAAAATTAAGCTGTATCAGGAGAGAGGGAGGTTGCTTCCTGTTTTCACATCATCACAGTATGACGCACAACAGAGGTTAATTATCCCTCTTCATGTGTAAGCACGGCCAATGGTCAGACAAGCAAAATTTCTTGGGTTCATCTATGTGTCCAGCACTGACGGTAAACAAACTTGCTTAACCTCTTTAGCCCTCCTTAAAGGGTTGGCCATTTTTACTCATTTTATATTTTGTCACAATGTCATCCCCTCCCCCTCTGTACGCAACCTCGACATCATATAATAGACTCCACCCTCTCATACAAAACACACATCAACAACATCACTAAAACATCCTTCTTCCACCTCCGCAACATTGCCCGCCTCCGCCCCTCCCTTACCCAGTCTACAGCTGAAATCCTCATCCACGCATTCATCACTTCCAGACTCGACTACTGCAATAGCCTCTCTACGGACTTCCCACCACTCATCTCCAAAAACTGCAATACATCCAAAACTCTGCTGCCCGCCTCCTCACCCACACCCGGTCCAGAGAACACATCACCCCCGTCCTCCAACAGCTCCACTGGCTCCCCCTTCAATATCGTATTCAGTACAAGCTCCTCCTCCTCACTTATAAATCCCTCCATAACCTGGCCCCGCCCAACCTCACCGAGCTCCTGCAACAACACCAACCCACCCGCCGCCTCTGCTCAGCCGGCTCCAACCACCTCACTCCAATCAGCCACACTAACCCCCGGACCTTGGGGGACCGAGCTATTGCCGCCCCCCACTCTCTGGAACTCACTCCCACAGCCCATTAGAAACTCTGACTCACTACCAACCTTCAAATCAGTGCTCAAAACCCACCTGTTCAAACTAGCTTTTTCTTAAACCCCCCTTTTTGTATTGTTTTATCCCCCATGTAAAGCGTCTTTGAGTGTCCAAAAAAGCGCTATACAAGTCTGATGTATTATTATTATTATTATTATTATTATTACTCACTACTGCCACCTCAGGTCATATGTGTAACTGAACCTTCTATATTAAGCTCGTGCAGCCCGAAGTTGTCCATGCCCGTGGTCATAGAGGCCACGGGCATGGACAACAAACGCGACATGTAAACCCCCCCGTACAGCCACCGGGTCACTGAAAGCTCAAATACGTACAAATATCAACTTTTTTCTGTGTAAAAAGTTACTTAATGCACCTTTAAGACATCCAGACAGAAATTTGATTCAAACTGACAGTAAATGTAACTTTTGTTGGAAATGACATTGCACATTTTACTGCATAAGTTCATAAACAAAAACCAAAATGATGGTCCAGCTGCAGTTTTAGCTGAAATGGTGATTCTTTTCTCAGTCAAAAATATCTTGAGAAAGTAAATATGTACAGATTTTTTGCAGTTGTGGCATTCAAGTTATAGTATTATTACAATGTCATAAACCTATGTCGTAAATCAACAGAAAAATATGGATGCTATCTTGAGGAGTGTATGTTTTAACATCCCCAATAGTTTTGTTAAAATGTGCTAGAATTTTGACGACGCATCCCAAGCACTCTCTCTCTTGCATGTGAGCGTAAAACTAAACGGTTTTGAGTCTTGTACGGTGGTGTGACTGCGAGAGAAGTGTCAGGAGGAGGTGAGGGAGTTTGCTGCAGGCGAATCCTTTATCACTCTTCGTGCATATTTCTGGTTGAGTACGTGATGATGCAAATGTCAGCACTGCGGCCCTGCACATGCTCAAAATAGCACCGCCAGCAAACTGTAAATGCCCTGTTTGTTTTGCCAATCATTTCACCAGCAGAGGGGGATGGTTTGATCGGCCGAGGAAGTACAAATGTGAGGCCTGTAATGATCAAAGTGTATGTTCCCATAAACATAAAGTGGACATATAATGCATTATGAACGCTCAGAATTTATATTGTGTGTTTTGAAATTTGCAACCAGGCAAAGACAGTAAGGAGTGAGATTGGGCTGGGTCAGGATTTTGAAAATTCCCTCCAGAACCCTCTGCAGGTAGCAGCATAACACGTGACAGAACAGTTAATTGGAGCTTTCTCTTCAAGCCAGCTTAGCATGTTAGAAAACCGATGTCACCGCGATTAACACAATGAGCGAAGAACTGCTCATAACGTGTCCGGTGATGGAGAATGGGCTTCAAATGTTCCATCTACTATGACACAACTAATGTGCATGGAATACCCAAAAAGTGTCCATTTACATTTCGTATGACTCCAGTATACATGCGTTTCCAATGACATCACGCATAGTTCCGGCCGCCATTTTGAATACCATCCATCCATCCATCCATTTTCTTCCGCTTTATCCGGGGCCGGGTCGCGGGGGCAGCAGTCTCAGCAGAGATGCCCAGACTTCCCGATCCACACACACCTCCTCCAGCTGTTCTGGGGGGACCCCGAGGCGACACCAGGCCAGCTCGGAGACATAGTTGGCATAGTTTTGAATAGCGAAGTAGAATAATGCTGTACTACAACATGTAACAATATCTCTACTCAGGATGCAAAAGAAAGACATCTGATTGAAAGTGGCATTTTTATGTATTTGTAATCATCGCTCAAGAAGATAACAGTTAAAACACGGCCCCAGAGACGCACGTTTATATGATATAACCAGCAAATGTGGCACAGAGGTAGCAGCTCTGTCCGTCGAGCTACAGCAGGATTTACTAAAGATCTGCTTCACTCCTCAGACTACATTAACACATTAAAGTGGAAACAGATTTGAACAGTCAGTGTTTAAGCTGCTCAAGACGTTAGCATGCTACCGGTTAGCAACTGTCAACAATCAACTGTCAATGGCTACAACACGATAAAAACATGTGTGGCTCACATCTATGAACACTGAGGAAATACTACAGTAACAGCTCAGCTCTGACCCCTGTCACATGTTGTATCCAAGGTTTGGAGTGTGGTTCAGAGCTTTCACTTGGAGAGGTCGGAGCTGAGCTGTTGAAGCTAAATGCTAGGATGCTAGCGTGTTGAGCAACTTAACACTGACTCATTGTTTCTTCACATAAACGTGTGCTCTCTGGGACCGTGTTTTTACTCCTATCTTCTTGAGCAATGATTACGAGCGCATAGAAATGCTACTGTCAATTGGTTGCCTTTCATTTTGAGTAGAGATGTTACATGTTGTAGTACTGCATAATTCTACTTCGGTATTCAAAATGTAGCGTCCGAGAGACCACTGTGATGGAAAGTAAAGGCGCCATGCTGACCACTCATACAGTCTCTGGGTCACTACAAGGTCAAATACACACAAATATCGATTTTTTTCCCCCCACATAACAAGTTGCATAATGTATATGTATGTATAAGTAAACATTTTACGAAGCAACTTTTACTTTATTAAGGTATCTTTACTTTAACTCAAGTAATGAAATCAAGTACTTTGATCACCACTGCTCTCTAGTCAAAACCTTGAATAATAATTCCTGGTTTGCACACATTTCTCTAAACTCCTACTGCATATTTGTCAGAGCACTGGGAAAATTCTCACTTTTTTTGAACACAAGGTCATTCAAAGCCAACATGCAGCAAAAGAAATGAATTAGCAATTGGAATTTCATACTCTTTTGTGCTCTTTTGTGCTTGGACAATTTGAAAAATATGTGCTATGCCGTGTCCCGTCAAACGATACATGCTGTATTATGCCCTGCAGGTCCAGATTGAGGTGTGGGGTAAAGTGCAGGCCCCTCTGTCCTGGTTCATGGTCCTATAGGCTGTATGTGTAAAGCAGGTAACCAAATGCCCTCTGTATCTGAAAATACAAGCTCATTCCACTTCTTTGTCAGTGCTGCGTTCCTAGAATGTTATCCTGTCTGCCTCCTGGGCAAAAAAAAAAAAATCATATTACAACCCAGAGTATGCACCGTTTTGCTTCAACACCACGGCTGAAATGCAATCTTCGATCTGAATAGAGCTGGGTACAGTCAGTGCATTCATTCTTTGGCAGAAAAAAATGGGCTGTGCAGAAGCAGCGCCACGGCTCCAGGTAATTTTTTATGTCTGTGCGAGCCATTTTATAATAGAGGCTATTGTTGTGCCAAACTACCATAGCGCATCGATTTGACTTCTATAGCAACAGAAGCTTATCATCAAATCCTCGCCTTTAGCCACTTTATTGTTTGTTGCTTGAAAACTCATCGATCAAATCCTGCCTGCTTCCCTGTAAAGCTTTACTGTGTAAAAAATAGGGCTTGGATAATATATCAGATGGGATGGGCGGCAGGGTGGCGAGTGCTCTTGCCTTACATCTAGAACAGGGGTGTCAAACCTGCCCTGTAGAGCATAAATTCCAGAGTATGTAAAAAAAAAGTAAGTCTCTAGCCCATTCCTGTGCAGAGTTATGAATTTTTAAAGAATAACCAGAATGCTCATTCTAGCCACTAGGGGGCATTAAATAATTTTAAAAAAGGATAGATTTCCACACGTGTCCAGCAGAGGGCACTGACATAAAAAGAGCTCAGGATATGAACAACACATTATATAGCCATGTGGTAAATGGACAGTCTGCCCCAGGGCGTCTGTGGCTTCAATAACAGTTTACCACCACCAAGTGAATGAATAAAGACTACTGCACTTTCAGGAACTTGTGACACAGGCTTGTAAAGTGCAATACAAGTGTAAGCCGCTGTCATTAATGAAGCTGCAGTCAAGTTGGGGCTTTGATCAAATCACTGCTTATTATTATTCTCAGCTAGTCTTCACATTTGATATTCTGAGATTATGAGTGATTACAAAGAAATGTCCAACCCGTCACACAGTTCGGCTGTAGACCAGTGGTTCCCAACCCATTCCAAAAACTATGGCCACTACAAATGTTTACTCACATAGTTCTTTGTTTCGGCATAAGCCTTCCTCAGAGCGTTTACAGTCAGGCTGGTTGCTCAGACTTATATAGCCTTAGTGTCTACCAGGTATACATGGGACCCAATTACAGGACGACTGAATGATGATTTTAGTTTAAAATGTTTTCTGGGTTGAATATGCACCTTCTTATTGTCTATGTATAGAGCACTGTGAGTTGATTGGTTCACCTGTAATTGGGTTACTACTTTACTTAATGTTGCAGACAAATAAAGAACTATGTGAGCATCTCTGTCTGGATATATGAACTACATCGATGTGATTTACATTCTTTCTAAAGGAAAACAAACTTATTTCATGAAGTGTTCCTTAATTCTAGATTGTGTTTTGCAATGTACACACTATGAAGAAGTTGGTAATGCTTTGGTAAATACTTTATAAAACATGTAGGCTACAGTTTTATTAACCTTTATATGAATAGATGCCATAATGCATTCTGAACAGTTGTTACATAATGCGATGTTATGACCAAAAGCGTTTCTACAATCCCTCAAAGTAAACTTGTTTTTGTTCCCCCTGTCCCCAACCGTCCCGCAGCTAATGGAAGCGTACGTCTTTGTTTCCAGATCGATGCTCGGGCTTCTCCTCCGGGACGCCGCAGATTCCCAAACAATTCCGCGCGGGGGGATTGAGGCGGGTTTAGGTTTCCGCCGAGGCCCTAATCCCGCGCTCCTAATGGGAAGCAGGAAAGTGCTGAGTGAAAGAAGTGGGTGTACGGTTGCAGAGAGTAACAGTGCAAGTGGCGCTGTCTGATCTCCATCCATCACTGTCCAGTGTGGGGCTGGAGGAGCGGGAGACAGGTCAGTAAACACTGGCCCGGCAGGTTAACTCTCCTGTCTCTGTGGGTAAAGCACTGTTTTCCCATCGCATCTTCCCTGGCAGCTGGTTTGAACTCATTTGTAGTTCAAATTCGGACAATAGCACTATTGTTTTAGAGTTTTTAAGCACTGATAAAACACTTCTCCAGCACAAAGCACAAAGAGTTTCCCTGAACACAGCACAATATTCTTTTACAGGACAAATTCTACAAAGCAAATGTGCTTTAAAACAGAAAGAGTAGCGTCAGTATAACTACTTCTACAAATAACTAAGGATTCATTTTGGCAATATTTTAACAGTTGAAAGTGTCTTATTATTCAAAAAATGTCCGATATTTAGAAAAACAACCAAAAGCTACAAAGTCTGGGGGAAACACCAACATTATTTTGAGTTTATCTTGGCTAAAGCAAGGAATAATGTGGTCCATTGTTGATTCTGTGGGAAACAAGATGTTCGCAACTAAGTAAAGAAACTAGTAATCAGATTTCTTCTCAATTATCTCCATTTACTGCATCATTGACATCTAACTGCCGGGGTCTACGCCTCAAAGTCCGTCTCTAAATGTGCACGTGTAGCTTTGAGCTGAGTCATGTAGCGTTGTGAAGTTGTTTGTTTGTGGCAGGTGCACAGCAAGCACTTGTAAAGACGCTCTCATATCTCAGGATGGAGGCAGTGCTTTGGCCTACTTCAGCACCTGCACCTAAGCACCGCACTGTATGTGTCCTGTACACTCTCATTGTCCTCACGTCCACCGCCAAAACTCAGGAAGCAATCAGACAAATATCAAACAAGAGGGAAATTTAACAAATAAATAACAAATAAACTGAATTATTATATCGGTTCTATACATAGATATGATATTCAAGAGATAGCATATAATGATCCAGTGTGGCCTGCGAAATTTGCATGGCTGCTCAGTCCCTAAGCCTGTTCCCTAAAAGGGCAAAAAGGCGGGAAGTCCACGCCGGATTGGCTCCGAATCATATATTTAGGCTTCAACTTTTTATTGCTGCTGGACAAAAAGCAGCTCACATGGCTCATAGCAATTTTTAGAAAAAATAACCTCTTTGGAGACAGGCTTTTAAACAGTGCAAACGAGGTCCAAAGCTACATAGGAATCCTGTTTACCAAATGTCTTTTGGAGTCGCCCCTGGCCACCAGGGGGTGGTATTACAGCAATGTCAGCTCCCCGCCATGAGGACCAAACAGAAGCGCTTTCATCACCCATTGGTACTATATCAATATATAGGCTTTTTTTAACACTTTGACCTTGATATTTTGGTATTGCAGGTAATAGTAACTGTTTAGCATGGATATATATAGAGAGATCGAGATCGAGAGAGAGCGAGAGTGAGAGAGGCAGAGAGAGAGAGCGAGACAGAGAGAGAGTGAGAGAGAGAGCGACAGAGTGAGAGACAGAGAGTGAGAGCGAGAGAGAGACAGAGAGCGAGAGAGTGTGAGAGAGAGAGAGTGAGAGAGAGCGACAGAGAGTGAGAGCGAGAGAGAGAGTGAGACAGAGAGCGAGAGAGACAGAGAGTGAGAGCGAGACAGAGAGAGTGAGAGAGAGAGACAGAGAGTGAGAGCGAGAGAGAGAGAGTGAGAGAGAGAGCGACAGAGTGAGAGACAGAGAGTGAGGGCGAGAGAGAGACAGAGAGAGACAGAGTGAGAGAGTGAGAGAGAGAGTGAGAGAGACAGAGAGCGACAGAGTGAGAGAGAGAGTGAGAGCGAGAGAGTGAGAGAGAGAGTGAGAGAGAGAGACAGAGAGTGAGAGAGTGAGAGAGAGAGTGAGAGAGAGAGACAGAGAGTGAGAGCGAGAGAGAAAGAGAGAGAGAGAGCTTTGAATTGTCATTGGTCCCATGCGTCATAATGTACATTTTCCCATAAACAATGCAAGCGGATTCTCAGTTTAAAGACATGTAGCTACTGCACACAAGCCATGAGTTTGCACAACGTGACCCAGAAAAACAAAGGAATGCCACATCAGCTGCACGACATGTCAGCCCCGCTTAGCTGGCACCTGCTAATTTAGACTTTCTGCATGCTGCATCACAATGCATTCTGTCACTCTGCTTACATGCTGAGCCGAGCATCACAACAAAGTCACAGAAAAATAACACGTCAACAGCTCCAGCGCCTCTACCGCCCCCTGCAGGATGGAGTTTATATCTTATTTCTCGTATTCCTATGGGTTACTTACCATGTAAAATAGAAGACTGTAATGAAAACCTAGCTGTATTTGGATTATAGAGTCATATGGAAACATGTCAGTATTTGTGAAAGGAGACACGATGTGACAATGCTGTAATGATTCGTAAAGGGTGATATTAAAACTAAGATGTTGAGGAAGAAAACTTTCCAAACATCCCGAAACTGACCACTGCATGAAAAATAGATGTTTTACCTGCAGTGTCTGGCCTTAAATGTGTCCATACATAATATACCGTGTATTAAAGAAAGCAGTGGCTGTAGAGCCAGAGGGACAGAGGCTGACAGGGCAGACGCTGCAGCTCCTCGGCTCGTGGCCAAAGGGCTGAGCTGGTTCCTCTGCGCTGACTGAGGAACGCCTGCAGCTGCTGAGGACAGGAGACGAGGAGAGAGGAATTTTGATCCGCCATAGAAAGATCGAAGTCAGACAAAGCATTTACTAGCTTGCCTTGACCTACACCCTGCTTTTATCAGCCTTCCTCTAATTTTAGGGAGAGCACTTTGAATGACCTTGTCTGAATTGTGCTCTTCAAATAAACTTGCCTTGTCTTGCCTCACTAAACTAACTCATCTGCTCAGGGACTGGAGATGATATCCATGTTTTTGCCCATTGTACCTTTTAAATAAACTAAACTGATTGATTGATTAAATAAACTAAACTGATTTTACCAGACCCTCGTACTTACTGCGTTTCGTACAAGGGTCTGGAACTTGAGTGAGTGAAGCAGCTATTACAACTCTGTCATAACTCTATCATATCTCTATCAAAACTCTATCATAACTCTATCATAGCTATCATATCTCTATCATATCTCTATCATATCTCTATCAAAACTCTATCATAACTCTATCACAACTCTATCATAACTCTTGGGGTCATTCCTTGCTAATTCCAAGGCTTCAATTTTAATTTCTGGATATTTGGGAGCCGAGCCAGGACGGATTGAAGAGCTTCCTTTACTTTCGTATCCGCCACCATTGCCAAACTACAACCAGCAAATCGGTGCAAATGCTTGACGTCACCTACAACACCCGCCTCCCCCGCTCGCTGAATGGTAGGTAGAAAGTCAACCAATGTAACGCGGCCACTGAGATCAAGCCCAGACGTACATGTAGGGAAATGATAATTGAGTTTACGGATGGCTAAGGCCAGGCTAGTGTAAACCACCAACTGATCAAACCCCAAAACACTGTGCAAATCTTTGTCGATTCATTGTTAATCAATTATACTTGACTATTGAGTAACTCTTTTTTTTTTTGCTAAACACAGACCCAAAAAGAGCAAAAATTACCAACTGTACTTTGTTTGTAAAGTGAGGGTATGTTGATTGTTTTGTACACTCTTATTAAACCAGTTTGGAATGGAAACTAGCTTCCCAATAATAAGCTTTCAAATGAAGAATGGCTTGCTCACAGAAATATGTGCTTGTCTTCTTATGCATCAAACCAAGTGCAGCTTTACTGACTTTCCAAAGACCTACGAGCCTCCTGCAAACATTCACTTTAAGTTCCGTCCATCAACACCACACCTGCACATCGCAGTCACACAGGCATTTCTCACCCAAGGACACAACAGCGATACGCATTTACAAAGCACTTCAGTAGCCGAGTACTTTGTAGAGCTTTGTGTGAGAGATGTGAGTCTGAAGCATCTTTCTTTGTCAGAAAAGAAAGTGCTGAGAACGGGGTCTTTTCAGGTTGTGCAAACTGCATGGATGAGATGGAATTACGATTCATGCGAGTTTGTGAGGCTGCCAGAATTTGAGCAGGTACATGAGGAAGTGTTTTACAATGAAGCTGCGCTGAGCCAAAGCAAAGAGGGAGAAAGGTCTTTAAAATGTGCACGATTCAGTTCTGACTCTGCATTACTCTTGTTTCCGAGAGAAACATCGCGATCAGAGTCACAGTTTCAGCCCTGGATAAGTTCCCAGGCCTGCATGCAAGTCTGAGGAGATTTCCTTAAAGGCTTTTCTCTAAAACGTGAGAATAAAGTAACAAAAAAGGATCACAAAAAGTAATGAAAAAGCAACACAAAACGTGACTATAAAGACCACAAAAACGTGATGAAAAAGCTACAAAAAATCCCCAAAAAGTGATGAAAAAGCTACAAAAAAGTTACAAATAAGCAGCATAAAGTTACAAAAAAGACCACAAAAACATGATGAAAAAGCTACAAAAAGTGACAAAAAAGCATCAAAAAAGTGATGAAAATTGCAACAAAAAAGTCACAAATAAGCAACATAAAAAGTTACAAAAAAGCAACAATAAAGTGATGAAAAAGTTACAAAAAGACCACAAAAAAGTGATGAAAAAGCTACAAAAAAAAATTACAAAAACTTACAAAAAAATTACTAAAAATTAGAGGTGGGCATAGATTAATTTTTTAAATCTAGATTAATCTAGATTAATTTTGAAATTTATCTAGATTAATCTAGATTAAAATGTCTCGCTTGAATTCTGCCGAAGCCATTCAGAATATGTGTGCTACCCAAATAATGACTAAAAGTAAGTCATTGAGAACGAGTTTCTCAAATCAGGCCAGGGGCTCATCTCCTGTTTCCAAAATGCATCACAAACTGCTTGAGAACGTTCTACTATGATAATTGGTGATGAAAATAATTCATGTTCAAGAAGATGCACTTGTGTTTACTAACTGTTTATTCAGTTAAACATTAATTTTGAACTGTAGGCCGACATCAGAGGTCCTGATGAACGTACACAGTTCATCAGTAGCTTTGTGTCAATCAATTTTCTGGTGACAAACTAAATCTCCTCTTCTGCAACTATGACCTGCTACAGAAAAAAGATCCGGGACTTTAATGGTGCTCTTATCGGTGCTTTAAAAGAAAAAAGAAAAACGTTAGATAGAGGCTACTGTATATAAGCAATGTAGCCTAGGCCAATATTTTGTTTTTACGCAGCGTGTCGTTCCCGTGCACACCTGTCTCACCGCGCGCACCTCACTGCGCGCACGGCTGCAGAAGGAGGCGCGGAGCGGGGCAGGTCCGACACCGCGCTCTCGTGGCTCGAGGCTTTTAGTTTATTATTTTTAGCGCGGGTGATGCGACCCCGTTAGCCCGACTGTTCTCACAGAATAAGTAAATAAACTCACTGTGGATCAGTCGTAGAACCTGCTGCTCTCGCCTCTTTATCCGATTCTCACTCGTCTGGTCATAGCGTCCATTTGGCAAAACTTAATCCATAACAAAAGTAGCTCCAGCATCCGCGTGGCAGTTGTTTTGGTTTCAGAAGAATCACGTAACAGCGAGGCTGCGTGTGAGATGCATTCATGGACCGTAAGAAGTGCGGGAAAGGCGAGTTTTTCACAAATGCGCGGAAAAACCGGACAAATAATTTGCAGTCTGATACACTTTGCTTGCGCCAGAGGCCTCGGGCCGGAATACTTTAAGCCCTGCACAAAATATCACGGTGAAAGTCATCATAGCTTGCAGGGTATAGACCCAGCTCCCAACCCAGCTTTGAGAATAGATTAACGGCAATATTTTTTTTATCGCGCGATAAGAGTCTCGCGTTAACGCAGCACGTTAACGCCGTTAACAGCCCACCACTACTAAAAATGCAAAAAAAATTTTTAGCAAAAATGCAACAAAAAATTGACAAAAACAACAATAAGTTACACAAAAGCAAAAAATAAAACGGGAGAAAAAACACAATGAGGAAACATCTTGGATGATTTTGTAGGCCTTGTCTTTCAAATACCCCTCCTGACTGATCCTGGGGGCTCTGTTGTGGGGGCCTCGTGCCCCTGGTAGGGTCTCCCATGGCAAACAGGTCCTAGGTGACGGGTCAGACAAAGAGCGGTTCAGAAGCCCCTTATGAGAGACCAACAACAGGCCCGATTAGAATCGTGAGGCCGTCCTTCAATGGACCCACCACCTGCAGGAGGCGCCATAGGGGCTGGTGCAATGTGATTTGGGCAACTCCAACAGCCGCCCCCACATCCCGGGAACGGAGAAGTGGAAGAAAATGGATGAATGGATTATTTTTCAAATGAGGCGATACACTGGCCTGTAGTCTGTAAGAAGCTTTCAGATTTGAGTGAAGCCGGACTGGAGAAAATACGCTCTGTTAAAGTGGGGGTTAAGAGGTTAACAATCCCCTGACCCGGATCACCATGAGTAACGTCAGCGTGAAGGGCACACGGTCCACTCCTCTGGGACCGAGCCTGACTGATTACCTCCTTCAGCCGGAGGTGTGTCCACTGCTGCCCAGCGGATGACGGGTCACGAAGGCCGCAGCTGCACTGATTATGGAGCCTTGGCCCGTCACTCACAGCTCTATGGGAGGTAATGTACACAGCATAAAGCCATCCATCCCCCTCACACGGCAACATCAGCACCACAGCTCAGCAGAGACGCAGCACAAAATTGAGACACTAAATCAAAGCACAGCTGTACTTTTGTGAGATGAGTTGCACTTTAGTTTACAGCACAGTGATAATAGAGTTGAACTGTCCTGGGAACTGGGGATAAAAACAGTTATACAGACTTTGCACTGGGTTTAACTAAGGATAAGGTTTGTGATGTATCATAATACCTTCATTTTCATATATAGCACATTCCAAAATCCAAAGTCAAAATACAATTTATTAATTTGGGAAAACCTTATCAAGTTCACAAATATGTGTTTAGCATATAAAATCCTTCATGGCCTCCTCCACCTCTTAGTGAATTTCTGAGTGTAAGGTCCGACACCAGTCGCCTCAGAGGAACATCCAGAAGAAACTGTGTCATTCCACTCAGGAAAACTGCATTTAGTCAGGCAACCTTCTCTTTTAAAGCTTCAATGCGACAAAACCTCAACAACACCACAAAAAGCAATGAAAATGTGACAAAAAAAGTGACAAAATCTGACGAAAACATGATTAAAAAAATGGAAAAGAGTTACGACAACAAGGCAACCACGTGAGGGAAAAGACCTGTTTGGACCCGTTTTTTTTCATAGGTCTTAGCTTTTAAAGGAGGCATTACACTGGCCAAATGACTCTCATCCAGAAGCTTTAAGATTAGGGTAAAGCTGAATTGGAGAAAATGCACTTGGTAAGAGGTTCAACTAATCCAAACCACCCCTTAATCCTAACCTTAAAGGGACTATAGTATACGGAGTTTAAAAATGTTAAAGTTAAGTATTTTCCTCCCCCTACATGTTCCAGCCATGTCCTGATGTGTAGAATGAGCTCAGACCTTTTCACCACAACTGCCTCTAAAATCCTGCACTGTCACTCAGAAAGTTGTTCATTCGGGTCTGAAGTGCCGTCATGCACGAGCTTAATATAGAAGCTGCAGTTACGCATAAGACCTGAGGTGGCAGTAGCGAGTATAAAATGACGAACTTGCATCTAGCCCCTTTAAGGATATAGTGAAGTTTACTAAAGGCGTCTTATTGAGATTCATTGAAATAAAAGTGATGACTTTTTTCTTACTTCTTTTTTTTTGGGGGGGGGGGTCAGGCAGTGTTTTACTGTGCTGTAAAGTGAAGTGTTTTATCTCTTATAACAACTTGAGAGATAACAAACCCCGCTGACCTAAAAAATCATTTGTACGATGTCTTTATTCTCACTTTAAAGCCTTTTTAGAACACTGTTTTTAATTTGTGGTTTATATTATAAAATAATGTGACGTTGACCTTTAAAAGCCGTATTCAAATACACATTTCCATTTTCCAGAGCCATTGGGCCTCATGCATGAAACAATTACACACATAAGGCATTCTTTTGAAGATTTAGGCATTCACAACATTGCTCCAAAAATGTTCATGATGTTGATTTTTTTGTGTCATTTACTCTGACCCTCCGCCTCTCAAGGGTAACATGCAGGACAGGTCAACACGAGGTCAGAATGCCCAGTGTCCATTTAGCGGCTCTCATTGTCCTCAGAGGAGCGTTAGGTTACAGCGCCACAGACTTGAGACCTCAGCTGCCGATGGAAAGGTCAGATTAGCTTCACCGCATGCTTTTAGTGCAGTACAAGTATTCACTGACTTTAATCTCAGAATCATCTACACTGAGTGTGCATATGGCAGCTTTTTGTAGCTCTCTAATTACTATACTTTGATGAGCTAAGGATAGTATTAGGCTAATTAAAGTTTTACATCAGTGAAGTGGCAATTTTAAGGAGAGAACTTTGGAAAAATGTGACAGCAACGTTTTACACCACTGCACTGTGCTTGGGATATTTAAACACATCTACAAGCATTCACATTGGAGGGGACTTCAGAGCCTGATTGCGAAGGGCTAAACTACAGGGGTAGTGGTTTAAATACACAATCAGACACCGTGGAGTGAGAACATCTTGTTGCAGAGAAATTGTTAAAGAACTGACCCGTTTCTATAAGTAGAAAAACATTATCCAGTGCCTCCCACTAGTGCTTATTTTCCCAGATAGGCCACTATGGAACAAGTGCTATGAGTTGGTGGAAAGCAAGACGGATATGTTCTGTTGTTGCAGTCGGAAATACGTTTGTTAAAATGAAAAATACAATGCTCAAGATTCTGATACACTGTATAAACATTAAAAAATGTTGCAGTTTGTCAATTTGGTGACACTGTATCTTACAGTACCCTTGATACATTGTACCTAAACCTCTAAAAATCTGTAAAAAGTTGTACCCATGGGTTAGATACACAATGGAATAATATGTATTTGTAGTTACATAATATAATAAGACATAATTCTAACTCTAACCCTAACCTTAAGCCCTAGCCCTAAGGATCTCGTGTCCTATTACATTAAGTACCTACAAAGTACTAAAACAAGTTATTTCATTGTGTATCTACAAGTTATTACAGATATTTACAGAGCACATTACATTGTACTAAATTTAATTAGGTACAATGTATAAAGGGACTGTAAAATAAAGTGATACCTTTAATTTTCACTTACATTTCAGAATTAAATTGATTATAAACAGCAAAACTGTTCAAGTCAATGCAGCTTGAATGAAAAGTAGAAGAGCAATCTTATGACATGCCCTTTACTTCACAATCACTTTACATCAGTTCTGTTATTTCTCTTTTACTTCATCTGCAACTACCATTCATCCATTTTCTTTCGCTTTATCCGGGGCCGTGTCACGGAGGCAGCAGTCTGAGCAGAGATGCCCAGACTTCCCTCTCCATGCACAAATCCTCCAGCTGTTCTAGGGGCTCGAGGCAGCACTAAGCCACAGAGACACAGTCCCTCCAGTGTGTCCTGGGTCTTCCATGTGGCCTCCTCCCAATAGGACATTCCCGGAACATCTCCCGAGGGAGGCGACCATGTGGCCTCCAAAGCAGGTGCCCAACTACCTCAGCTGGCTCCTCTCGACGTGAGGGAGCGGCGGCTCTACTCCGAGCTCCTCCCGGGTGACTGAGCTCCTCACCCTCTCTCTGAGGGTGCGCCCAGCCACCCTGCAAAGGAAACTCATTTACCTGCAATGTTGTCCTTTCGGGTCCTTACCTAGAGATGAGGGTAGAAACATAGATCGACCGGTAAATCTTGAGCTTTGCCTTTTGAAATTACCATCAAGTTCCAGATAATTATACAGTAAATCAGAATTACCTAAATCATTTTTATTTGTCCTATTGCTGGGTTGCAGGTGACATCACAGCGTTCTAAAGGCCTATACTATTATATATAGGAATATTTAATTTGTTTTTGAGGAAATGTTTGGTCTTTTACAGAGAGATCATGGACCCATTGACTGATATTAATGATCATTTTTCTTATTCATACATTTTCTTTTTAGCTATGACTTGAAAGTGTAATGCTGTTAATAAGAAAAACTGGCTCCTGCCCCCCCGCTGGGTCCGGTGACATCATCACAATCTAGAACCTAGAACCCAGCAATTCCCCTTTATATAAAAGTCAGAAAATTATATTAGATTCTGGTTGATAAAACTGCTTTCAAACAGAACTTTAATGTTGTCAAATCGAACTCTTTCTCAGTCTCTAAACATGTTTTTTTTCCCCCCACACTGTCAGGTTCGTGACACAGTCTTTAACATAAGCACTCCCTCCCACGCCGCCTGCACCAGTGCGTGCCCTTCGTAGCCCGGAGCGAGGTGGTGTTTTCAAATCCGGACACTCGAGTCATATTCAAGGGAGAGTGTGGATGGTGGATGTAGTCGACACGAGCGGCGCGCCACCATCGCTAACTGCATCGCTATGGAAACAGTATGGAGGCGTAATGTGTGTGGGAAAAGGAGCAATGAAACAACAGCGGGCCAAAATAAAGAGGACACACGGAGCAGGCAGCAGCTGGGGCACCGTGTGGTTTACGCCGCCAGCTCCGGGACGACAGGGGAAACAGGTGTTCAGTCGGCCTACATGAACACTTCAGTGATCATCAGATTGAAGACCTTATTGTCCTCAGCATTTGATACATCCTTCATCCCCTTCTTGGTCAGGAGTACCCAGCAAGAGGTTTCTATTGTGCATGTTTGGGTGGCACCTGGAGGAAATCCATCCAGACACCCACATGGCAAATGGTCTCAACTTATATAGCGCTTTTCCACCTTCATCAGGCCCAAAGCGCTTTACAGCAAGGAACCAGTCACCCATTCACTCTCTCATTCATACACCGATGTGCGCTATTAGTGGAGGCAAGGTGGGCGAAGTGTCTTGCCCAAGAACACAACAACAGTGTGCACTTGTGGGAGATGGGATTCGAACCCCCGACCTTCGGATCAACGATGAACAATGAAACAAAATGAAAGGTCTGACTGCAAATGAAAGGTCCGACTTGGGATTGAACTGCTGTGCCACCATGCAGCTATTTGTTTGCCATTAACTTTCTTAACACATTTATAGCATCCTATTTCTTAAAGGGACAGGCCACAGTTTTTCCATACTGAGATATGTTCTTACCTGAGCTTAGACGAGTTGATACGTACCTGTCTGGTTTTTGTACGCGCCCGTGGAAAAGCGCGGTAGCTTCCAAATTCAACCCGTTTGGAGCCATAGGAATACATTGGGAGAGGCCAAATGCTAATAACATCTTTGGTTGCCCTCAGTCACGCAACTCATCAAAGCTCAGGGAAGAACATATCACAGAATGGAAGAACTATGTGCCCTCAGTCTTGCAAAAAGATCAAAGCTGTTGTTAGCATTTGGCCTCTCCCAGTATATTCCTATGGCTCCAAACGGGGGTGAAGTTGGAAGCTACCACGCTCTTTCACGGGGACGCAAAGATCAGACTGGTACACATCAGCTCGTCTAAGCTCAGGTAAGAACATATCTCAGTATGGAAAAACTGTGGCCTGTTCCTTCAACATTGATGATTTTATAAGCGCGTTTCACAACTTGCAGGCTCACTTTTCAGGGTCTCGGTCACAGAAATACAAGAAAATTGGCCAGTAAGTTCATGAAATTGATACCAATGCTTTGTAATGAGATGCACAGTATTTTTCTTACAGCTTAGAATATACTAAAAAAGGACCAAAAAATGGCGTTCCACTACTACACAAAGAAATCCGGTATAGGACCTTAAATTCATTCAAACTATTCTGAGACCTTGTCCTGACAAAGGCCTACGGGGCCATTTTTATTTGATTAATCACAATTAATCACAGCTATTTCATTAACGCCTTAACTCACATTTTATAACAAACTACTATTTTGTATGTGAATAAATCCTTGTTTACAAATAATTAAATCAGCGTGTGCTCCAGATACAAGAGTTTGTTGGTAAAAAACATAAATGATGAAGTTGTGATTAAATTAGCCCTTGATTAATGCATTCATGATCTTATGATTAACCGTGACTGCTCTAGTTTTAACCAACTCGCTATGAAAAAAAAAAGGCCTTTGAACCTTTCATTGTCTTTGAAGGACTAAGTTTACTTTCTTCTGCGCTGATGAAGACCAAAACCGCAACTTGTGACTGAACCATATCGTATAACTCCTCCAGGCTTATAGTTTACACAAAGCCACTTGTCTCTTGCACTCAGACCTGTAACAGACACCTACATATTTATAACTTAAACATGCGTTGAAGTGATACTCTGTAAGTTTACAAAGTGAGGAAAAAATAGAGTGAAATTCAAAAGTAAACGGTCAAATTCCTCCCCTTTTTAACCAGAAAGCCCTTCCTAGTTTGCAAAATGAGGAAAACTCGTCTCATTGGTCGACGCGGGAGGATGCTTGTCTCTGATTAGTTGCTGAGATCTGGGAAGGAGGGACTTCACAAAAAAATAATATAGATATTTTTTTCACTTACTTTACATAAAAATGCAGGTGGTCAATTTTGCACATTTTATAAAATTTGTAATACATTTAGACTTCTAGACTATCACTTAAAGACCACAACTGACAATGAAATGTACTTGCTCTCTCTTTCATTGTTTCTAACCAAACATAATAGGGCCTTTAAAACTTTGATTAAAGGGACATTTCAGGATTTTTGACATAGGGCCTCATTTCCTAGTTATCCAGTGTTGCTGGTACCTGGAGATATTTTTTTTGTAATTCATGCAGTTCTTATGTTTGAAGAGTTTCGTGGCGCTAGGCTAGTGCAAGGCTAGCGCATTTCTATGGTATCAGCTAGCCTGCACTAAAAACAGTCTGACCCGCTCCACAAAGCACCTGAGGCAAATCACTTATAATGCCAGACTAACCATATAAATGTCTGTGTCGATAGAGTAATTTTAACCATTTTGCATTTAAAAGAACTTATATTTGAGCAGCATCAGCTTCGTGGTTGTATAAGCTACACAGCGGCGGAGGGATCTGCTAGAAAATAGTCCCTCAAAATGCGATCATTCATGTGATGCAAGGTCAGCTATATTCCAAAAATTCCTCTATCGACACAGACATTTATATGGTTAGTCTGGCGTTATAAGTGATTTGCCTCAGGTGCACTGTGGAGCGGGTCAGACTGTTTTTAATGCAGGCTAGCTGATACCATAGAAATGCGCTAGCCTTGCATTAGCCTAGCGCCACGAAACTCTTCAAACATAAGAACTGCATGAATTACAAAAAAATATCTCCAGAAATCAGCAACACTTTGGATAACTAGGAAATGAGGCCCTATGTCAAAAATCCTGAAATATCCCTTTAATATATAGATACATGTAAAGTCAGTCTCAAATGCATGTTGCTGATCATTCAAATTTGTGCCTGCATTAATGAAAGCGATTCATTCAGATCATGAGCTAGAAATGTACTAAATTGATTGTATTGCACAGCTCCAGAACATTGTGGGAAGTAGAAATCACATAAACACTGAAGTCCTCCACTATACATCACCAAACAAACCTTCATGGTGCACAGTGCTGCTTAAACAAAAGCCTAAATAATCACAAATCAGCAGCTAAAGCCACAGAGCTCCAGCAGAGTGGTTCTGGAGCACTGCAGTAATGGAACCGAAATAGAGCGCGCACCTTTATTCCCCGGGATTGGATTTGTGACCTTTATGGAGTTTGGATAATAAATTACCCTTGCAGTTGGCAGGAGCAGGAGTGAGAGGGGAAACAATCCAGTCTCTCAAAGTGGGAAGAGACTCGGAACAAAACAACAGGAAATGACCCACTTCATACATCAGACACAACTCAGGAGCAAACATGTCTTTAGATTTCTTTTATATAACGCAACTTTTTGATCATTCGTCTCTCGGGCTCTCGCACTGGGGCTTGTTCAAAATACCCATTCGAACATTCCTTAAAGTTTTAGATAAATAAAAACCTTATAGCTTATATGAACAATAATGTAAATTAAATTGAATGAAGGTTAAATAGATATTGTTTTATTTTATATTGACAGGTCTCCTGGGGAAATTACAGCTCAGAGGAGTTTGGACTTTGAAGGAGAGAAGGGAAATCTTCTTTGTGTTGAATGGTACTGGAGTCGAGAGAATCCATTAGAGCAGTGGTTCCCAAGTGGGGTCCGGGGCCCACTGGGGGGCCTCAGAGGCACTACAGGGGGCTTGTATACAAAACAAGTCCAATGATAAAAGTTCATTGTGAAAGGAAAAGTACATTTATTTGGACAAATGCACCAGTTTTAACCAGTATTTAGCCTGCTGTCATTGCTAGATGTTACTTTTCAACTCCTTTTAACTGTGAAATAATAAGAAATTCCTGTGAATGGAGTAAATTATTATGATTTGGGGACCGCGATGTCTCGGACTTTGGGAATGGCTACATTAGAGGTTTAAGATGTGCTTTGTTTTGAACTGTCTCAGCAACAATATAAGCAAAAGCACTATCTATTTGTTTTCAATATACATATACAGTAAAGAACTGAATAAGAGAAGATCAATCAATTTGAGGACAAAAATGTATTTTAAAATTCTAAATGATTGACAGTCCTAGCCTCACAATGGAGGTTGTATGGTAACTACTGACCAACATGCAAATATTTGAAATGAAAAATCTTCAAATATTTTTTAATACTATATTATATCTTCATTTATTTTCAGTTTATAAAGTTTTCCATCAATATTCTACATTAAAAAAAAATCATATCCACCTTTATTGAACTTTTTTGGAGGCTTTACAGTATTTGGAAGAATAAAACAGATGTTCATTAATTTAATATTTTAACTATCAACTTCATATTGAAATAAGCATATCATCTCCTTAGAATAATCAGGTTTTATGAGTTCACAGAAGTTCTGAGATATTTCGTTTTTTAAGTTGTGAATACTCAGCGGAAATGATTAATATGTTTTTGCTTAGAATACACCAAAATATACAAAATGCTGGTATAGAAAGTGTCCAGAGAATATGACAAAAATGTCAGATAAAGCCTTATCAGGGAACGATTTTCTGATGTTAAAGCCATTAACCGTAACCTTTTTCCAGTCCTCATCTCAATACCAGCTAAAAGTCTGCATTATATCAAACATTTTTCCAGAAAAAAAGGGAAAGCCAGGACACAGCTCCGAATCTAAGCTTAGGCCTTTTGTGGAAGAGGAGCGATGAAACTGGACAGCCTTGGCGCACATTAAGAGAAAGCATCACAATGTTCAGTGGGATGTACGAACACCTGTGCCTTTTGCTATGTGGGGCTCCCTTTTTGGTTTCATGCCCCAGTTGGTTCAGCGTTCCTGCCAAACACAATCAAATGTACTTCACATAACATTTCACCCAAGAAATTGAATATACGCAAGCATTCATTTCGGGTCTAAAACTCTACTTTATCAATCAGTTTTAATCATACTTAATCATAGTATAAGCTAACTGAGCCAAAAACGCTACATGCAGGAAGTCAGTGATTTCAGAGGTCTGTGTACAGGAAAATCCCCATCTGTTGTGAGCTGACGACACTTTCGGCTCTCATTCAGTGTCATTCATCAACACGGCAACACAGAACTCATCAGCTCTGGAGTTATTGCCAAAACTTGCTGAAAGAAAGGCAGAAGGAAATGAAAAACTAGACCCAAACATCCCATAGTTTGAGGTTTCTGCAGTTAAAATATTAGCAAATATAGGATTGTGGAAAACTCTTGACTGTAACTGTCGGGTTTTGTGAGTCAGGCTGGACATATTGGATATGGATAATGTTTCAAATGCAAAAAAGGTCAAACTGAACCTGACTTTAAAGAGGCTAGATGCAAGTTTGCCATTTTATACTCACTACTGCCACCTCAGGTCATACGTGTAACTGCACCTTCTATATCAAGCTCGTGCATGACGGCACTTTGGACTCGAATTAACACCTTTTTGAGTGACAGTGCAGGATTTTAGAGGCAGTTGTGGTGAACAGGTCTGGGCTCATTCTACACATTAGGACATGGCTGGAACATGTAGGGGGAGGAAAATACTTCATTTTTAAACTCTGTATAGTCCCTTTAAATCACAAAGCTACTAATTGCTCATCCATCACTTTTAGAGATAGATATTCATCAGTTTCTGCCCACTTTGAGTCCATGGAAAGCTGTTATCGATATCCAAGTATATGGTGCTGACTGTCCTGCGTTACCATATCAGACCATACATCAGTTTTAATAAACCGATAAATTCCTGTCACCTTTCAAGTTAACAATGTTTATGTTGTCTGTGATGCTTGATATAAGACTGTGGGCCCGATCTTGTGTCTCAAAACGCAGATGATGGCGTGACAGTAGGAGCGCAATTTGTGATCGGTGGAGACGTTGGAGACACACATTTTCCTCCAACCAGATCGACTCCGCGGCCGGGATAGGGGCAGTGGGGGGTGAATATGTGCTGTTGGAGCCATATATGCCTTTTGTATCTGTTTTAGCCTCCTGCCACTGTGTGGCGCTGTGTGTACCTTATTATAATTACCTGCCCTATATAAGCGGGGAAGGAAGGGCACACAGGTGCTGCAGTGTAGAGGTACACAGTTTTTCGACCGCGTCTATTGGCTGTGGAATCTCCTGTGTATGTTGTGGTTTGTGGATGGCTAAAGGTAATGCCAATAAAACCTCTTTTGGAACACAGTATTTTTATGGACTTTCTTGGAAGACGCGCGTCCGAGACGCCTTAAAACACTACAGCCAGAGCGGACACTGCACAGGGCATTTTGGCCGCTACATTTGTCGAAAAACTTCCTCAGGCACCGGGCGTTGGTGGCGCCTGCTGTGATTGGCACGGCACGGTTACCTGGAGCAGAGGACCCACCAACTACCGTAGCGGAGATCGTCGTAGGTCTACGGAGAGCCGGCGGACTGTTGGCGGGAGGAGGAAGGAAAGGGACGGTATCGAAGACGGTCTGCGTCCTCTATCTACAACGGTGGCGAGGCACGGAAACTGCGCGGGAGCTTCATTGATTGCAACGGAGAGGCCGCTAGCATCACGAGGAAGCAGCCCGCCCCGCAGTGAGCGCCACGCGTTTGGAGAAGGCCGCGTGGATTGTCCATGGGGTATGAAACACGCTTGCTTTGATTGTAAAGCGACTTGCCCATGATGGCGCACGGAGAGAATACGGACTTTTGGGAACGGGACTTGGTGTGCACTGTAAAAAAGAACACTGTAAAAACTGCGCACAACCCACTTCAATATAAAAATGACAAAATAAAAAGTGAAAGGTCACATAAAGACACTCGTGACAGTTTAAAGAAAATGAAAGCTTCGATGGCAGCTACGCTGGTGAAGGCAAAAGCTGAGCATGCTGCGCTAATGGTTAAAGCTTCATTTATGGAACAGCAATATGAGCTTGAAGCTAAGCAACTTGGTATTCAAAGAAGATTAAAAGAACTGGAGCTTGAAACTAAAGTAGCTGAGGTTACTGCAAAACTGGCCGTTTTAAATGCTTCTAAGAAACATAGGCCTAAATCTGCTAAATCCAGTAGGCCTACGGCTCAAGAAAAGCCCCAGCCTAAACCAAATGACACTCAAGCCTCGGCAGAAGGTGTTTCTGGTGAAACAGGGGCCGGTGACAAATTTGACGAAATGGACTGGGAGGGACCTGAGATCTATGTCCCATTGGTGATTCTTTGTGCTGATACTGGGGCCAGAGGTAAATTTGAAGAAATTGACTGGGAAGGACCAGAGATCTACGTCCCAGTGGTGGTTCCTTGTATTGATACAGGGGCCGGTAACCCCACTGAAAAGCACACTTGTACTGAATCCTCGCACAGTTCTCTACCTGCTGCTCCTGAACACCAACCGAAGGTTCAGGTTCCTGATGTGGACCTGGTGGAATCGGATTCAGTCAAATTGGACAATGAAAGCAGGTTACGTGTTGACCAGCCTCTTGCTGAGGTGGTTTTTGCAGGCTCTAAGGATGAGGAGCCTGAGAAGACTGCCATCTCGGTCACTGTGGAGGAGGACAGTGACGGGCCTGTTCCAAAATGGCTGCCGCTTGGGATAGTTAGTGGCCCATCCAAGGATGCACTGCCCACAAATTACTTCCATCTTGAAGTGGACATCACAACGGTTGTTGCGCTATCCCCACAAACTCCTGGAGAGTCAAGGAACTCTGAAAAATGTACTGTTGCTTGGATGATTTTTGCTTTGTTGCTGCTTGGTTGGCAAGCCCACAAACTGTTTCAACTAAAGAGTTACAAAGCCTTCAAAAGAAAAAGGTGGAAATGTATGTATTTATTCTAAAGTAACAAGGATGGAATGCTAATGCTAATTATGAAATATGTTGAGTATTGACAAGATTTTTGGATTGTGGATAATTGGTTTGTTTGAAAATGTGTTCCCAAGAAATGTAAAACGTACAGAATGTCAAGCTTTGTTATGGCTCCATATAAAATTTTGTATTTAATTGTTATCGCTCCAGGCTCAAACAATTAAGGGGCCGGTGTGTTGGAGCCATATATGCCTTTTGTATCTGTTTTAGCCTCCTGCCACTGTGTGGCGCTGTGTGTACCTTATTATAATTACCTGCCCTATATAAGCGGGGAAGGAAGGGCACACAGGTGCTGCAGTGTAGAGGTACACAGTTTTTCGACCGCGTCTATTGGCTGTGGAATCTCCTGTGTATGTTGTGGTTTGTGGATGGCTAAAGGTAATGCCAATAAAACCTCTTTTGGAACACAGTATTTTTATGGACTTTCTTGGAAGACGCGCGTCCGAGACGCCTTAAAACACTACAGCCAGAGCGGACACTGCACAGGGCATTTTGGCCGCTACATGTGCATTTGTTTTGTTTCGCGTTCACGCCAAGCGCAGGTCGTGTGTAGCCCACGATGGGGTAAATAAAGTTTTCAGTTTGACCTGTGAGACCCGAAGGCTTAAAGCAGCACTAAGTAACTCTTCCCCCTAGAGGCCATAAGCGCAACTGCAGGTGTAGTAGCAAGTTACGATTTTTTAATTTATTAATTGTCTTGGAGAGTAAATACTACGCTGACAGGAAAGGCGAAGGGAGAGAGGGTTACTGTGCATCCAATTATACAACGGAAATATTTTTTTTCACTCAAACTTGGCTGTAAATACTGTTTAAAGTGACGTTAGCCCGCAGTTAGCTTTGACCGTTAGCATGTTAGCTTCTTCTTCGTGATTACATTAGTGTGTATTGCTTTCTCCGGACCGGTGGCAGTCAAGTTGCAAACATGGTTTTCTGGCCAGAGACACCAGGGGGAGATGAAAGACCCTCCAATCATCCCATAAACACTTGTATTACCCCCACAGGGACTACGGAAAGGATTTATTAAGGTAAATAAGTTACTTAGTACTGCTTTAAGAAAGAACTCAAGGCAGCGCAATGTAAATGAGGAAATGAATGTCAGCGGTGTTGCCATCAGTGCAGTCACCCCTTCTTGTGACGCCCCCTCGCACGGAGTGGAAGCGAATGGCGCATAGCTCCGCCACTCGGAAAATAATTCACCAACAGCCTGCGCCCTTCTGCGCGCCACCACAAGATCTGGCCCTGTATATTTACTCAAGTAAGAGTAACGTTACTTTGAAATTATTTTAATCAAGCACAGGTGGGAGACAGAAAAAAAGGACTTCACACATCAAATACTGATGTGTGTAGGAGACGAGGGAGCCACCCACTCTACACGATCAGACAAAATCCTGTATTTTATAAGGACATTAAGTCAACATTTTGGAGCGACAGCCTTCATCAGGCAACATTGACTTAATGTTTTTATAAAATAAAATACATGTTTGCAAGTCTTTGGCTGTACACAGGATTTTTCCATTTTGTGTAATTCACTTTTGTAGTGCAACACTTCACGTAACCATATTTAAATAGGGAAAACGTGGAAGAACTTGGTGGCTTCTATCTTCACCTTGCTTGGAGCTATAGAGGAGAGGAGAGGCTAAATGCTAACGCCGTCTGTGCTGTGTTTACGTGACTGAGGGCACGCGTGAAGACCAGACAGGTACAAATGAACTCGTCTAAGCTCAGGTAAGAACATATCTCAGTATGTAAAAACAGTGGCCGATTCCTTTAATCCAGTACTTGTGCTTGAGTAAATGGAACCGACTACTACCCTCCTCTAATGCACACTGGGCTTTCTAACAGAACAATCTCCTGCATGGACAAAGAAAAGCCTCTTCCAGAACATCTGACACTAATACATTCAAACATGTTAACCCCTTGTACTTTATTCTATATTTGTTCACAAAATATGCAAGAGGAAGCATGCACATTTCAAAACTACTACTGTGGTATACACTCTAGGGCTGAAACAACTAATCGATTAATCGACAACTAATCAATTCCTAAAATAGTTGTTAACTATTTCAGTAATCGATTAATCATTTTCTAGTAAACACAGACTAAAATAGAGCAAAAAAGACATGACAATTATGTATTTTGGATGAAAACCTACTTTGTTTTTAAAGTTAGGGTCTGCAGTGTTTTGTACATTGTAAATTGCATAAACATCTGTCTATGTCTTGTCCAGTCAGAAAGCAGAATTAGCACAAAGAGCCTCCTACAAATGGTTACCTTAAAGGAATAGGCCACCGTTTTTACATACTGAGATATGTTCTTACCTAACCTTAGACGTGTTAATATATCCCCGTCTGGTCTTTGTCCGTGCGCTCTGTCACGCAAACGGAGCACATGTCATATAGCTCCAAAAAAGCTCACGATAGAAGCTACCAAGCTCTTCCACGTGTTCTCTATTTAAATAAAGTTATGTGAAGTGTTTTCATGCGAAGTATATTTACACAGAAATGTAGCATGTCGATTTTATAAGCAGATAAAAAGGGGTACTATATTGTGAGGTGTAATGATACGAGGAGCAAAACGTCCGCGCAGTAACTCCTAAAGACTTCCCCCGCTCACTTCCGTCAATAGAAGCTGCGTGACTTGTACAGAGCCTTTTACAACAAGCAGAAAATATATTTTCGGAAAGTGCTGCGCATTCCTACCTCATGGTCGAGGTCCTGAGTCCTGTGTCGTCGTCCGGGGTGAGTTGGAAATCTGTGAAACATTACTACACTATATACTTTCTGCTTGTTATCACAGCCCGGCACGATGCACGTAAAAGGCATTGTTCACAAGTTATCCACGCTTCTTCAACTGTTCTCTGCTAGCTCTCTACAAGTCACGCAGCTTCTATTGACGGAAGTGAGCGGGGGAAGTCTTTAGGAGTTACTGCGCGGACGTTTTGCTCCTCGTATCATTACGCCTCACAATATAGTACCCCTTTTTATCTGCTTATAAAATTGTCACGTTACATTTCTGTATAAATATACTTCGCATGAAAACACTTCACGTAACTTTATTTAAATAGGGAACACGTGGAAGAGCTTGGTAGCTTCTATCGTGAGCTTTTTTGGAGCTATATGACATGTGGGAGAGGCTGCGTATGTGCTCCGTTTGCGTGAAAGAGCGCACGGACAAAGACCAGACGGGGATATATTAACACGTCTAAGGTTAGGTAAGAACATATCTCAGTATGTAAAAACGGTGGCCTATTCCTTTAAGTTTACCCCATCAACATGTTTTCAAGCGGCGCCACTTTAGCTTTATGTGATACATTTTTTTTTCACTTTTCACAGTCAAGCGATTAATCAATTAATCGTAAAAATGATCGGTAGATTAATCGATTACCAAAATAATCGTAAAATAAAAGCTGCAGCCCTAATACACTCTATAATTACTTTCCTAACATTTCGACACCGCATTACTTTCGTGGTCATGTAAACAACAACAAAGCCTGTAGTAATTGAAAAAGGCTTAATAATTAATGCACACACAGCGCATAAAGATCAGCTTCAACAACACGGTGAAGGACTAAACAGAGAAAAAAAATCAAGCCTTACTTATATATTAATTATACTGTCTTGCATGTCGTCTAATTTAGTTTAATCTGTGCCCTTACCACTGCAGTCAGCCCCAGCCTGTTGTGTATGAGCACCTATGCTTGAGCTTAATGTGATTCCTATCTCCTCCTGCTCTAAGCCACTTCGTCCCTTGGTTCCTCACCTCTGCGGGACTAAAGGGGGGGCTAAAGGGAGTCCCGCTCAGCATTTTCATCAGCCTCACTTCATAGGAACTGGCAAGGACGGAAAGCTTACCACTTTATCAAATTCTCCACACACTCACCAAGAACGAGGCAGAAAACGCAGATCCAATGAGACATAAAGTTTCACCCAAGGACAAGGAAAAAGGCGGGGAGGAAGGAAGAGAGTAAAAGTGAGTGTCCAAAACGCGGATGACTGTGCAAAAAGTTGACCGAGAGTATTAGCGGTTCCCAAACCAAGGACGGCACCGATGAGTATTCAGAGAGATATAAAAATGGAAATGAGAAGAGGGGGGGGCGGGCGCACAAAGCACAAGATAATGATTTCTCCTTCCGCATTTTGTAAACAATAATTTGCAAATTGTGACGCAGCAGATGAATCACGAGGCTGTGGAGAATTGTGAATTAGATTGCTGAAGCGTGCCAAATGAGTACGTCAGTCGAGGCGTAGAAAGATATTGGCGACTTAAATGTGTGCACAACAATTTCTTCCACATTGTAAGTAAAGGCCTCCACAATCTGGGAATTAAACCTGAGAGCTTTTTTTCCACAGCAAAAAGGTTGAAGGCTTGAAGTTTCAAACATGATTTTACATTTAGGGGAGACCAGGTATGGTTGTAACATGGGGAGAGTTGTAACACCACCAATTCCACCACTCTGGGATAAGACAGGAGTCAAATGATCATATCAGTGCTTCATGCAGATTCTATAGAGAAAAAAAACATTTTCAGGTAAGAAAATACATTTTTGACCAAGTCTATATTTTGTTTAGTGCTTATACTATTGCTCATAAAACCATATGACTTAGATTAGATTAAATTGTAGTTTCTCAGGCAAAATATGATGAACATTTCCCTTGATAATCTCAAACCATTGTGCTAATACAGCTAGCTAAAAAGTGGCTGACAGGGGTGGGGATGTTTGTAAGACAATCATCCCCTATACAGTTAATAACACTTACTTCATTTTAATACTTTTACATAATGCCCGGACAGTGGAAAAGAAAGACTGACAGATTTGTGCCAGCTATTGTTTAAAAAAACAAACATCTATTGTGGTCACAAAGAAGGGCAAGATCATTAGCACATCTGCCATGTAAAACTGAGCAGATACTGTAAAACACAGCAGAAGCTGAGCGACCAGGGGTCCAGTGATCATCCCAGTGTAGGTCACTAAAGCATCAACAACATCTCTGAGGTGCAGGAGGAAGACAGCAGACCTGTATTATGGACTGACTCCACCTGAGGTTAAGCATATGACAGGTTAGAGAGAGAAGACATCGTTCTGGATAGTTCTTTTATTAATAAACCTCTCTTTGAAACACATCACATGACTTGGCCTCTGTTTTTATTTCTTTTGTTTAACTGTTACAACTTAACCCCAGCATGTGTTACAACCTACCCCGGTAGTGGGGGAGGTTGTAACAAAGGAACACCATGTATTTCACATCAGCTCACGAGGGTCTGTGATATTCTTGCAGAGGTTTGAATTGGTGCCGTCTGTAGTAAACAAATGTGGGTACTTTGTATAAAAGTTTGAGAACTCTAGCTCAAAAATCCAGTGAGTTACAGCAAAAGTGTTAAAACCATACCCGGTCTCCTCTATATCATGAAATGTGTTTGTAGATTGACTTTGAGACCGATTCTATACTTGAGTTTGGATTGTGACATCCTTAATGTTTATGCTCACGATGACAAATCCACTGCTTTAATTTGTGGGTGTAAAATGTAACCATCATACAAACATAGAAGGAGGTTTAATATCGAAATGCTTTGGCACTTCATGACAACTCTAGTCATACCACTTGTATTTGAGAGGCAACTATAGCCAGCCCTGACATTCGGGACACACTCTGCCACCTCAACATTGCCATAACTCATTGATGTGGCGTGAACAGCACTGAAAGTACTTTAGGAGGCTGCACTACTTGAAGCATGAGGCGTGTAGTTATGTGGCTTGCAGTTTCAGGAGACGACCAAAGTCACCAGTAGAGTAATAAATCTATGTACTGTATTGTCCCTGGCAACTCCAGCTGTGGCACTTCAGCGGAATGACGGTGAGTCCACAGCTCCCCCTGCTGGACAATGGCGAGACTGCCATTGCTGCGTTACAGATTCACTTGATCCTTCTGAGCACAGTGTGGCAATAGTTTGGATTTACCCAAATCTAAAAGCAACAGACAAGACAAAAATGAGACGAAAACTAGGGTGAAAATGCAACGAAACAGTGATGAAAAAGAGCTGCAGAAAAGTGACAAAAAAGCAATGGGGGAAAAAATGCGGGGAAAAAGATCCATTCAGATTAGTTCTGTAGGTCTTAGCTTTCAAATGAGGCTTTACCCTGGCTGAGACCTTATGAATTTGGGTAAAGCTGAACTGGAGAAAATGCACTCGGTGGAAGGCGGAGGTTAAGAGGTTAAAAATGTTACTTTGTTGCATCAAAAAAGGGGAAAAAAAGGAATATATCCAATTGCAATATGCTGGATTAAAAATTGTGCTTAGATTGATTGATTTTTAGGTTCTTCAGAGCACAGTATCGAATCGTTTGGCTTTACCCAAATCTAAAAGCTTCTAGAAAAAAGGTGTCAAAACAGCGACAAAAATGAGACGACAACGAAGGTGAAAATGCAACAAAAAGGTGATGAAAAAGAGTTGAAGAAAAGTGACAAAAAAGCAATGGGGGAAAAAATGCGGGGAAAAAGACCCATTCAGATTGGTTCTGTAGGTCTTAGCTTTCAAATGAGGCTTTACCCTGGCCTACTGGCTGAGACCTTATGAATTTGGGTAAAGCTGAATTGGAGAAAATGCACTTGGTGTAAGACGAGGAGGTAAAGGGGTTAAAAATGTTACTTTGTTGCATCAAAAAAGAGAAAAAAGGGAATATATCCAATCACAATATTCTGGATAAAATTGTGTGATTTTTTTTTTAGGATTCTGTTTATTAACTTGACTTTGCACACTTAAAACATGTTCAGGAGCATTAATATGTGAGAGAAGACTGGCATAAGAAGTAAATATGGAGGGTGTGGCACAAAACAACCATTTTGGTGTCGATAATACCACATTTATTTGATATTATTTTACACAATGAACAGGCTTTTTGAGGGCCCCTGACTCCTCTGCACCCGGGGTAAACAGCATCAGTCCAATACCCGTTACTGGCACACGAACCCTCTCCTAATTGTTGGATTGATTTTACAGTCTTTCAAACTGTTGTCCTGCCCCACGGGAACGTCTGTGAGTTACTGTTTCCGCACACTTGCACTCTTGAGTTAAACCCTTCTCCTCCAGGCCCTTCTCCAGATGGGACAGGACCCTTTCTGTCTGAAGCTCTGGAACTCCCTGCCCGAGGAGAAGAATTCAGCCAAAACATCAGCCATTTTGTATTCTAGCTTAGGTCTTTTTCATGGTGTGACTTTAATGTTTAAGCTTTTTGGTGAGTTTATTATGTTTTGTTGTTGGTCTGTTGTGTTTGTGTGTGCATGTTGGAAAACGCCTTGGAACTTTCAAAAGGTGCTGTACCAATAATGATAGGTTAAAAGACACCAATGCTTCTTTACATTATAGATCCTTTTCACCATTCTGCAGTGACGAGGCCTCATTGAAATATAACTCTCTGATGTTACACATGACTCATCACTGTCTGCAGGAGTTTCTTTATGAGGGTCAAGCAAGTGAAAAAGATACTTTTCAAACCATGCAACCGACTCACTCTTTTGATCTATTCTGGTAAATCCCATGACACGTTTTGAGGCATTTAGGCGCTTCCTCACTCAACAACTCTATTACTGCATAACTACTTTGGTTCATCTCAATCCGCTCTGGCCAAAATCCTTACTATAATTAATTAACTGCTGCTTTACGACTGACCTGTTCCTTGACTTAATGGGCGCTTATTGAAAAAGTTGGCTGCACATACTTTGAACGGCCGAGTCACTTTGAGAATCTGCAGATTTATAGAACGGCGTTGCAGACTTTGTAGAGGTTAATTTGCCTATTACTTAAAAGCGTGAGGAGAAATCTAAACCCCGTGTTGACAGAGTGTATCCTCAAGCGACCTTTCCTTTAAGGCAGGTGCGATAGCTCTTAAGTAGCTGCTTATCCGTCTTCATCTATTATTGACAAATACCAAAAGAGGGAGGAGTGCAGGAGACAAAGAGCAGCAGACACAAGCAGTGGCGGATCTACAGGGGTGGCATAAAGGGCGTGCCATCCCAGCTGCCACCTCATTGATGTCATGTGATTTCTCAAATCTGCTCTAGAAGCTACTTTGGTGCTTACAGAGGCTTCAGTTATTTGACAGGACAAAGAATTATAACAACTTTATAGCTAAATAAGAAGCCAGGTTCCAACTCCTGTAACTCTCGAGATGATGGTGATTTACAAAGTTTAAATTTTACCAGAGCTAGAAACCCCCCACTTATATTATGGACAATCCTACTACTCTGCCTGCATCTAAAGTGAAAAATTGCAATCAAACAAAACTTGCGTACCACCGCCATAAACATTCCAGATTGTAAAATGTGTTGCCATCCCAGACATTATGCCTGACCCTGCTTGCCACCCAGTTTGTCGCAATTGTGCATAACCTCAAATCACAACAACGGCGCCCAAGAAGTGACTTCCTGCTTCGATCCAGCACACCAAAATAAAAGCACACAGCTCATCTAATTGATTAGTTCAGCAGGTACTTTTAACATTACAAGAATATAACTAAATACACACATTTTTTGTGTTTTGTCTCTTAGTAGTTAGGCAGAAAGAAAGTTGAACAAATGAACTGCTGAACTAATGAAAAAGATGGTGCTTTTATTTTGGTGTGCTGTATCAAAACAGGAAGTCACTTCTTGGGCAGCGTTTTGCACAGAGTCAATTATGTCTAGACATAATCAGTGTCATCGGTAGCCGCAGCCATTTTTTTCCAAGGAAAATGGCGGATACTCCAACAGACCGGGAGTGATGACGTCACACTGGAACTACTTATAGATACAGACGGCATCTCGTCATAGAAGGGGGCGTGGCTTCACCGAGGGGGAAAATAGAATCTTTAGAGAAACACAATTTTCCACTCTTTTTTGCCATTTTCTGGTGGAATATCAACTTATTTATCATACACAAATAAAGTCCAGTGTAAATCGGGTCCATATGGATATTTTCTCACAGCAGATTGTTCAGTAGAAGTGAAAAAACGGCAGTTGTAGCAAGCGCTAGCTAACTGTTAGCATTAGCCCGATGCTAACATGTAGCATCAAGTTAGCATTCTCCGTTATTCATGTATTTATGGGCTGTTGAACCACTTTGCTCCTCCCCACGTCTTTGTATCATTATTTAGAAGAAAGTAAACTATGTTCATATTTCAGCATTTGTTACCATTGACAGTGGATTGCAATATACTGTCAATGTTTGTTACAGTAGTTTTTGAATAATTAGAGAAAATTTACATTTTTTCAAAATTGTTTTCCCCCTTAACTGTTTTCAAAAATGACCATATATGGGCGATTCCAGAGTTAAAACTGTAGCAAAACCACTGCATCTGTGTCATGTTGTATGTTTACTTTCATAAAACGTTAGCATCGTATGAGCTAACTGTTGTAGCCGTTTTGTTTACATACGAGTTTAATCACCTGGACTGCTCTGAGGTTCAAGTGGGAAAAATACCAGTTACCTGTTGCCAGCTGCGTTACCCTGGCAACGCAATGCTCGTCTGCTCTTTCACAACTGCTGCTGCTGCTCTGAAGCGAATGACTGCAGTTTTAACTAAATGTTAACACTACACATGCTACAGGTAAGTAAACTTGTTGTTGTTGAACAGATTTTCAAGATTTTGTTTTGATATTGGTGCCATTTATCATGATGATGAAGAAGCTAAAATCTCTCAGAGTAGCTAATCGTCAGTTAGCTAGCGTTAGCTTGTCAGGAGAGTAACTGACATTTTGTTTCTTGATTAATTTCAGAGTCCATAGACTTACTTTAACTAAAATACTAAAAACTAAACAAAAAAACTTTAACAAAAAACTAAAAATAGTGGGGGCGCGATGCCAGGAGGGCGTGTGTGACCGATTGTGTTTGCTGTGTCAAAAAACGTGGGCAGTAGAAAGCATGAAGGCAAATAAATGAAGGCATCACTTAAAGACATTACACCCCAGTAATACTGATAAGTCCCTTGAGTTTTTTCAGAAAAAACGTGCCAACAATCATCCCACTTTAGGGGAAATAATGCATATTAACTGCATTTAACTGTTACGAGAGCTCACAGTGTGTGCTCGAAATTTTGTGAAAGGGTGTTTATTTGGTGAAGATTGGTCAAATACTAGTGTAGGAAAATCAAATACTAAGGCTCCTAAATGTAAATCTAATCAGCTCAAATGTCATTGTTTCCTCTGTTTTCACTGGTTAGGGTTGACCCATCTGTGACTCTGTGAACATGTCTGGAGGCCAGATGTTCAGAGCGTTGGTGAATGAGCAGCTGGACGCGGCTGCTAAAGATATATTTACGCTGTATAAAAGAATTATCACGGAGAATGAGGAAGAATTACGTCAATCAGAGGAGGAGAACCAGAGGAAGCAGCAGCTCCTGGACCAGGCCCTGAGTCCAAGAGTTCTGCTGAACAGAGTCCGTCCTGGTCCCGGTCTGAACCAAGAAAATACTCCACGGATTAAAGAGGAGCCAGAGGAGCAGGGCGCCACACAGGAGCAAGAGCAGCTGCCAGTGTAGGTTCAACCACTTTCATACTGTTGGTAAAGTCGAGGTAGTTTCGCTTCTAGCTCTTTAGGTCAAAAAAGACATTATTACCCAAACATCCTCAACTTTACCAAACCCAGTCCAGTTGATTATTTAAACTTTCTATGATGGATACTCCCTGGATGAATGAGAGCCTTCACAAACACTTAACATTTTTATCAAAATATTTTTTCAGGCCTGTCCCTGAGTCCAGTGCACATATTCGCTCAGAGCTTCATCTCCACTACGAGGGAATCCCGGAGAACTGTGTTGACACTGACAGTAATGAAGACTGGACACGTCCACTCAGCTGGTCAGAAGCAGATACGGAAACAGAGTCTGATGGAGACGAGAACAACCAAGTCCAGATCAGGGGCAGAAGTACCAAACGCTCTACCCGAAACAGGCCTGCACCAGACCCCAGCACAACTGTCCACGCATACAAATGTAAAAGGGACACAAGATTCCCCACAGGAGAAACACCATTCAGCCGTTCATTCTGTGACAATACTTTTGCTTATAAAAATCAAAGAGTTACACATAACAGAACACACACGGGTGAAAAGCCTTACAGCTGCGCAGTTTGTGACAAAGCCTTTGCACGGTCCTCTACCTTAAAGTTACATAGCAGAACACACACAGGTGAAAAGCCTTACAGCTGCGCAGTTTGTGACAAAGCCTTTGCACGGTCCTCTACTTTAAAGTTACATAACAGAACACACACAGGTGAAAAGCCTTACAGCTGCGCAGTTTGTGACAAAGCCTTTGCATGGTCCTCTACTTTAAAGTTACATAGCAGAACACACACGGGTGAAAAGCCTTACACCTGCCCAGTTTGTCACAAAGCCTTTGCATACTCCTCTACCTTAAAGTTACATAGCAGAACACACACGGGTGAAAAGCCTTACACCTGCCCAGTTTGTGACAAAGCCTTTGTACTGTCCTCTACTTTAAAGTTACATAGCAGAACACACACGGGTGAAAAGCCTTACAGCTGCGCAGTTTGTGACAAAACCTTTGCAGACTTCTCTGCATTCAATAGACATGGCAGAACACACACAGGTGAAAAGCCTTACACCTGCCCAGTTTGTGACAAAGCCTTTGCACGGTCCTCTACTTTAAAGTTACATAACAGGACACACACAGGTGAAAAGCCTTACAGCTGCACAGTTTGTGACAAAGCTTTTGCCGACCCCTCTGCATTCAAGAAACACAACCAAACACACACAGAAGACAGACCTTAGCTATTCAGTTTGTGAGAAATAAAATATGTTTTTCGTTTGAAGACATATGAGCAGGAACCATGACATTTCAAGTGTATTTCAGTATGTAATATTTTGAATAATTGACTACATTTCCGGAGTACCCTAATTTATGTTTATACTATAAGTTTACAGTTTCATTGTGTTATAAGTAGATTTTGGTTACTTTAATGCATGATTGTTCTCCATTTATGCACAGGATTTACGACATAAATGTGTTGTGTAAAATGTTTTGCCTGATGAACGCAACGATTCCATTTATTTAAAGTTAAATGTTAAGTAACTATTTTGTAAATATTGCTTATAAATCACTATATATATACAGTATATATGTTCTTTTTGTTCAAAACACAAACCTCTGCATACTTCCAAGCAAATGTGTCAGTGTTTGTAGACGAGAGGAAAATCCCATATTTTTGACAACCTTTGATTGAGTTGTTTTGTTTTCAAATTGCGAATAAAACCTTCTAAAGACCCCATCTCTGCTGAGCATGCATTAAAAAGTCAATCTTTACACATTTAAATGTCAATCTTCTATGTGAAATTGTTACTTGAGAAGTGGAGGAACCGATAACGAAATACATTTGTCCAAAACGGCTGATAGTGTTATAAAAGCCAATAACGCGATAACTCTGTTGAGCCAAAACCGTAATAACGATTTACCAGGCGATAATGCAATAATTATTACGTTATCGGCTGGTTCTTACATTATTGGCATGACAAGATGAAAATCGCCCATACATGGTCACGTTTGAAAACAGTTAAGGGGGAAAACAATTTGGAGATAAATCAAAACTTTCTCTAATTATTTAAAAACTACTTTAACAAATGCTGAATTCTACACAATAAAGAAACAAAGACATGGAGAGGAGCAAATGGTTCAACAGCCCATAAGTACATAAATAACGGAGAATGCTAACCTGATGCAAATGTTAGCATCGTGCTAATGCTAATGCTAGCTAGCGCCAGCTACGACTGCCGTTTTTTTGCTTCTACTGAACAGTCTGCTGTGAATAAACATCCATATAGACCTGATTTACACTTGACTTTATTTGTATGTGACAGATAATTTATATTTTGCCAGAAAAAAGTGAAAAATTGTGTTTCCCAAAAGATTCTATTTTCCCTCTCAGCGAAGCCACGCCCCCTTCTGTGACGAAATGCCGTCTGTATCTATAGATAGATTTTCTTTAGTTCCTATGGCCTATGACTAAAAAAGGCTACAGCGGAATCCAAAAATAACCACATGAAACATTACAAAAATAGAAACCAGTAAATCGCCTGTAATTATCATCAGCTTGCAGCCATACACATGCAACAACGCTCATCGTAACCCGAGCTCTCCCGGCTCTTTGAACAATAGTCACTCAAGTGTTCTGAATCCCGCGGCGGTCAGCTCCTGTTTGCCGCCTCCTCTGAGTTAACCGGTCAATAGGGCAAACTCTCGCCCTATTGACCGGCCCGTCAGCTCTGCCATGGACTTCGCAAACACCCCTCCCGGCCACGTGCTCGAGCCTGTGTCCAGTCAGTCTGTGGTCATGCGCATTTCCGCCTGTGGTCTTCGATTATTGATGAGGGAGAACATGCATTAGTTACTCAATAGGCTGCTAATGAGGTGAATATGTGGGTGTGTAAAGCTTTTGAACAACGAAGCACGGAGGAGAAGCCAAAAAAATAAGTTCTTTTGGAGGATTTGTACTTTACTTGAATAGAGTTTTTGTTGGGAACTTATTTTCTATGTTTTGTTTATTTTTAAAGCCTTAAAATGCATCCTCCAGAACAATAGGTGGCGCTGATGATTGGTCGATGCCACCGACTCAAAACAAGGAAGAAGTTTTGTCCCCGTAATGTTGCCGTAGGGGTAGTGAATTCTAGCACAATTTTTATGTTTTAGAAGCTGCAAAGTTACTACTTATCTCAAGAATTGTGTACTTTATACTTTCAATACTTAAAGGAATAGGCCACCGTTTTTACATACTAAGATATGTTCTTACCTCACTTTAGACGTGTTAATATATCCCCGTCTGGTCTTTGTCCGTGCGCTCTGCCAGGCAAACGGAGCACATACGCAGCCTCTCCCACATGTCACATAGCTCCAAAAAAGCTCACGATAGAAGCTACCAAGCTCTTCCACGTGTTCCCTATTTAAATAAAGTTACGTGAAGTGTTTTCATGCGAAGTATATTTACACAGAAATGTAACATGTCGATTTTATAAGCAGATAAAAAGGGGGACTATATTGTGAGGTGTAATGATACGAGGAGCACAGCGTCCGCGTAGTAACTCCTAAAGGTTATTGACGGAAGTGAGCGGGGGAAGTCTTTAGGAGTTACTGCGCGGACGTTTTCAGCATGGCACCTTTTCTTTCGATCACGGTGGCCTCTACAACTCTTCAGGATCAATTATTTTGTTGGTTTTCTGATGAAAGGATCCGTCAGCAGTGGAAACCTACCAGAAACTCTAGAGACAATTGACCTGTAGCATCATAGAGGCCACTGTGATGGAAAATAAAAGCGCCATGCTGACCATTCATACACATTTTACATGATGGCCATTTTATACTCACTACTGCCACCTCAGGTCACATGTGTAACTGCACCTTCTATATAAAGCTCGTACATGACGGCAATTCGGACGCAAAGCAACAACTTTTTTCAGTATTTCCAAGGCAGTTGTGGTGAATAGGACATGGCTGGAACATGTAGGGGGAGGAAAATACATAATTTTAGCATTTTTAAACTCCGTATAGTCCCTTTAAGTATTTTCTGCATCAAATACTTGAGTACTTTCACTTCAGACACAATTTGGGTTAGCAATTACTCTTGACCCAAAATGATATGCACATATACTCTGACATAAACTAATGTAAAAATCCTGATATTTCCAAAGATTGAAACTTGACATCAGACCAGTTTGATTCAGGAGGGGGGAATCATTATTTAAATTAAGACAGAAAAATCTGAGTCACACTAGTTTTCTATGCTTTATTACTGTTACTTCAAAAGGTTACTCAATGCACCTGAGCAGTACCCTCCTCTGCTGCTGCTACAATAAACTGAAAGTAAACTTTGCTGACAAGGAAGGGGAGAGGCGCTAACAAGCTCCAACAAATCCTGGGCATTATATTTGTGAAACTCAGCTATGGAAATAAAAGTGTGAGCCACCGCGTCAATAAGGGCTGAATACCGACTGCCCCAATCTTTTATACAAAACTTTTTTAATTTCAAAAATATTTCCATTCGTCTTTTGCCCCAGTGACTTCTCTCATAATCTCTGCTTCACTCCGCGTCTCCCCACAGAGCACACAAGCTTTGTTTTTTAGATTTTTGGCTCTTTGTATTCTGCACAATTGGGTGGCCTGAATTTGCTGCATGTAATTAGCCCACAAACTGAGCTCCTCTCCTCGCTCCAGTCTCACTATCTGCACCCATTTATTACATGAGCGCGTCTGAGCCAAAGGTGCAACCAGATCTGTCCCGGGCTAATGCCTCCAGTGGTATGATTACAAGTACTGTACAATGTGGCCGCATAATAGCCTTTCAAGTATAGGACACTGTGGACCCTTAAAGGCACAATTCACAGACACTATGAACAATATAAGCCCATTGTGATATATATAAGAAAAAGAGGAATGTATTGTTTGTTTGTATGTATATAAATTATTTTTTACCAAATCTATTGTGCATGTTTTAGGGAGAAAAACGGACCATCCAGAGGAAATCTATACAGATAAAGGCAGTATTTTGTTGAAAGGCCTGGGAGTTGTGCCAGATTCAACTTCAACCAATACAAACTTGGACAGTATGAAATATTAACCTGTTGGTAAATACCTTTGTTGTGCTAAGTCTCAACGACCCTACTCTCAGCTGATCAGTGATCACTGCAACCGTCAAATAACAAAGTAAACAATGTAAAGACACATCACTGAACTGGATTTAATTTTTTTCATTACATTTTTTTTCATCCATGGAAAAAGTGGATTCTAAGCAAGTAAAAAATGTCTTACTTTAAGAAATAAGTTCTTATTTTTTCTCTAAAAAGTAATAATGTCTTGCCGAGCAAAGTTTTCTTGAGAAAAAAATTCTTATTTTAGGAAATAAAATCTAGCCATTTCTTGTTCAGATATATTTGCTAAAAAACATGCACATTTTCTTGTAACAAGAAAGAAAAACTTTTTGAATCTTCTTCAGCTTTAGACAAAGAATATTTTTTCTTATTTTGAGAAAAAATAAGATCACAACAACTCTTAATTTAAGAACTGATTCTCACAGATAGATAATACAATCTTTAAATTGGGCGGCACGGTAGCGCAGCGGTTAGAGCCTCAGCTTCACAGCTCAAAGGTCCCGGGTTTGATTCCCACCAGGACGGGCCTTTCTGTGTGGAGTTTGCATTCTCCCTGTGTCTGCGTACGTTTCCCCTACCACTAAAAACATGTGTAATAGGTGATTGTGACCATCAGCCTGGCTCCACATCATGGAGATGGGTCCCCGGGTGTGGGCAATATTTTCATTAAATATTAGTATTTATATTAGTATTTATTAATATTTTGCTCAAAAATGTGTGTAATTTAGAACATTTTACTTAAATCAAGCAACATTTAAGTAAAATACCCCACAATTTTTCACTAAATAAGAATGTTTTCCTTAAATTATTCCATTTTCTGAGGACATTTTGCTTAATTTTAGCTATTTATTTGCTTAAATTTAGTGTTTCTTTCTTTTATAATATGAAAAATATTCTAGAAATAAGAATTCCATTACTGCCATGTACATCAGGGGTATAGGCAGCGTCAGCCTGGTGGCAAAATCCAGCCCTTCAGCATGGAATCTCTGGCTCCAAAGATTAGAAAGATTTTGAGATAGATTATTACACAAATCAGGGGTCAAATACATGTTGAAGTGCATTAAAAAAGGCTGAAATACTTTCAATTAGGACACCCCAACACCTGGCTAACCCTTAAAAAATGTAATGCCCAAACATGGTGTCAAATCTGTTGTAAACATCTACCCATAAAACTACATAAGTTTGTATATTAAAATTAACCTTGTCTGACCAGACCAGCCCCTTGGCAGTGGTCTATACATATGTGCTTCCATAAAGTACACTTTCTCCCGTTGTGTTACACGAGCGGCCCAGCGTTTCCACGTATCATGACCTCAGACGACATCACATTTGCATAAACACATCTGCAGCAGCGCGGGCACTGTCGATGTGGATGCTTCAGCAATTAAGTATTTAGTGAGGATCCCAGCTCCTGTGTTAAATATTCACTTGTTTTCCGAGATGAATAAAGGATGAGCAATTGACGCATTTATCGGGACGTGTGGCTCGCTCTCTCTCTCTCGTTGTTTTATTTGGAAATGCCTGTTCTCTGAGTCAACACTTGGATTCGACCAGTTTCACCGAGTGTGGACCAACTCATGGACCAGGACGTTATTATTGTAAAGTAAACACATAACTAGCCATTGAAGTGCTGCTTTAACTGCTGCATTTTACAACTTTTATGCAGCCGGATCTCTCTGACTCTGCCGCTACTACTTCCTCGTCGCGCGCTCTTTATATGAGCTAATAAATAAAGCTTTGCGCTGGGAGAGCATGTCCTTAAATAGGCACGTGTCTCTTCAAACCGTCAGGGAGAACAGCTCACCCTCATGTGTGTATAATATCCTCACTTCAATTTTCCATTCGCACTGATGAAAGTACAAAGAGTCCAAAGTATAAGCCAGGTTTATGAGACACAATTCTTCCTGAAATTATGACATTAATATTCGCAAAGAGACGCAATCAGTTAAAATTTATGTACAATGTTACCCAGTGTGGGGGTGGGAGGTCCTCAGGGGGTCAGGCGGTGCTAACATGGGGGGTCCCAAGATGATTTCAAAATGTATAAAACACAAAAACATTTACCTAAATAATTGAAAACAGCATATTTTATGAACTGAGGTCAAATAACAAAGTAAAGCAAGTATAGGTTTGCACATCTGCCATATGGCTCCACAAAACACAACATTATTCAACATTCAATTAATTCATGTCCGTAGTGACAAAAAAAGACCAGTATGCACTAATGAATATTTGTACTTATGCCTCAGTTAGGCACTCAAAAATAATAGTTTTACTGTTAAATTAGTATTTGACACAATCTTTTTTTTTTTTACTATTTTTCAAAGAATATGAAAGATAACGCAGCAGTGTTAATTTCATCGACTAAAATATTTCTTAATTCTTTCTTAATTTTAGTCAAAGTGTTATTTTTGATGACTAAAACTGGACTAAAACTAGATCAAAAGTTTTTCATGAGACTATGACTATGACTAAAATGTCCAGATATTTTAGTCGACTAAAATAAGACTAAATAAAAATGAAAGGGAGAGACTAAAATCATCCAAACTTCTATTGACCGTCTGAAAGAGCCTCATATCATGTAAATTCTCTGCCAAAGGATCAGCTCTGAGCTTTGTTCATGTGGAGCAGCTCCATGAAGCAGAGGAACAAGATTAAATATGATTATAATGAATATTATCAATGCAAAGTCGACTAAAGTCTTAAATTTAGTCGACTAAATTTACTTGCAATTTTAGTCGACTAAAACTAGACTAAAATTGAAGATATTTTTTTGACTAAAACTAGAAATCGAATTACATTTTCGTCAAAAGACTAAGACTAAAACTAAACTAAAATATGTTGTCAAAATTAACACTGTAACGCAGAAAGGTTTTTTTTCTCTCATAGTTAGTGGTCGTGTGAAGCCATTTGTGATGATCCTGATCCAAAGTTTACACACCCCAGTTCTGTGTATTTCCCCCTTTAGCATCAATGACAGTTTGAAGTCTTTTGTGGTCGTTGTGGAGAAGGTTCTGTATAATCTAATGGTAAAGCGGCCCATTCCTCTTGATTATAAACTTTTGATCAGGGTCATTTTTGGTACTTTCTTTTTCATTATGATTTTAAAAAAGAGCACAAACTATGAGTTATCTTTCATATTAATTGAAAAATAGCAAAATATGTTGCCAGAGTATGCAAACTATTAAGCACAACTGTACACTGTAGAGTGAAATTTCCCTTTGTACCATCCAGCTGCAACAACACATAAGAAAAGACACAATATATAATATTACAGGAGGCGGGAGCAAGGGGTAACACTCAGCCTTATACTGTATTACTAAGCACAAATTATTTCATAACTGTGCGGTTAATTATTTTACAACTCTGCATGGTAAGTTAGGGGTGCTGCAGTCTAAACCAGGTCTAAATCACTACAATAGCTTTTTGGACTAAATTAGGTTTAAACAATGGTTTCACGAGATAAGACTACAATAAAACAGTCTAGTCTCCGTCTGGATCATTCTGGACTGAAGCAGGTCTCAGGAATGGACGTTTGTTTGTATAGCACTTTTCACACATCACCCAAAGCACTTCTGTAGTGACTGGAGTTTTGTTCTTCATTCACTCCACACACGGCGGTGGTATGCTTCGTTTGCCCTGGGGCAGACTGAGAGAAGTGTGACTGCCCACATCTGTGCCAAAGGTCCTTCTGACCACCACAATTCATTCACACACACACATCATTTATTCCTATTGTACATGATTAAGTGGTTGTGGAATCACACGGAAACAGGGAGAACATGCAAGCTCCACAGTCCACACAGAAAGGCCTCGTCCAGGGATCGAACCCAGGACCTTCTAGCTGTGAAGCATGAACGCCACCATACCGTCTCTGGTTAAACACTTATGAAAAGTAGTTTGTTTAATGCTTTCAATGAAGGTGGATAAGCTCCCTCTTTATTGTTAAATGTTAGCACAAACAATTGATTTATTTGCTATATTGTTATTCGATAGAAGACTGTACTCTGCAAAGAATTAATTCATTTTGATTAATTTCGGCCATCAAGCAGACCTCATTTTTGAACACCTTTGCCTTGATAAGACACACAGTATTCGTATTAAGAAGGCACACATTAAACAGCTTTATCTACACTGACGTCATAAAGGACCATTTAATTTATATCAGGACAATGTCAATGACAAAGCTTACATTGAGCTCGATAGCAAAGACGTTTGTAACAACAAGACGCTCATTTCCATCTGTAGTTCCTCTCAAAAAAGTCATTTGACATGAAACAAAACCTGCCGCAAAATCACATGTCACCTTTGATTATTTATCTATTCCATATTTTCATATCTACATTCAACTTGCTTGAATATGTGTCTTAAATATGATCCAAAATCTTGGCACTCGTTAGATGAATAAATCCCGGATTATGACCATTACATAAAGCATTATTGTCCATTTCATTACCTCACAGCCCAGACATCATGTAAATAGAAGCTCTGTCACTCTTCACTGCGTGTCCTCTTAGCTTCACTGACTCCGATGCCCAGGAGAGAGAACATATGCCTCCGACATGACCTTTTGCCCCCTTGGAGGTCTGCACACCCCCGCTGCCAGTCCTTCCTTACCCAGCATGCCCCTGTCTCTCTGTCCTTCCAGTAATGTCTCCTGCACTTCATGAGAGCAGGGTTGATTGAGTGCATTTGCCCACTTTACTCGGATTAGTGCTAAAAGGGGATGTACCGTATCACACAAGCTTTTCAATTACGACAGTCACGGCAAATAACCACAACCTTAAATAAATGTCTGCACTGCCACGAACGAGAGCAACCAGATAGACAGAGTTTATGGCAGCCCTCTAGTCTTAGTCTTAGTGAAAATGCTTTTAGTTTTAGTCACATTATAGTCATTTTTGTCTAGCTTTAGTCGACAAAAGGTTTTAGTTTGTTTCATTAATAAAAGTAATTAAGTACTAGCATTTCAAAAACTTAATTGAGAGGCTGTACTAAGCTTTTAACGCGTTGGTTTATTGTCACACTTTTCCGGACACTCATAGACGCTTCACATTGCATTATTCATTCACTCCATACTTGGTGGTGGTAAGCTACTATTGTAGTCACAGCTGCCATGGGGTAGACTGACAGAAGCGAGGCACCCAGTCTGCGCCATCAGCCCACTCAACCACTCACCCACTCACTACATTCACCCAGGCTTCCTGCTGCTCCCAAACAGTCCCCCATCCAAGTACCAACCAGGCCCTTCCTGCTTCTGACAGGATCAGGCACAACAAAGGCGGTGTGGCCTTTGCTTTGACAGACACACACAACAATAAGCCAAATGCCCATCTCGACTGCACATGCGTGGGTCAATCAGGCTCCTAATTTCAGCTACCAAACAAACCACTCCGCCATTGAAATGTGTGAGCGAGTTCAGGTAGCGGAGCGTGAACACTGAAGTATATTGAGCCATAACCGTGACCCATAAGGCTTACGGGCATTTGTTTAAAGACTATAAGTCTCAAGTAACATTTCCTGCAAATATTTGTTGTCAATATCTTGAAAGCGAGGGAAAAGTCAGGACGGCGGCTCCGTAGGCAGGAGCGGACCATAGTGGACCATAGTGGACAGGGGGACGACAGGACCTGGGATCTTGAAATTGCAGGGAAAGGTTTCAAAACAGTGTTGATATTAGATATAGTGGGTACATTTCCGTCTGTCAAATTAGCGATCGATTAGCCATGTTGTTCATCATCAGATCACTCGTAAAAAATACAAATACAGTCAATTTAGATGGCCTAGCCTATATGTGTACATGGATCTCTCTGGTCACAATAATAATAAAAAAAGAAATTTCATTTACTGTCCACCTCCTTATTGACAAAAAAAAGAACTCTACGTGTTTATTTCTCACCCCAATTTAAATGTTCTAAATATCGGCGACATGAGGCCACAAAACATCCTCCTGAGATGAAGTCCCAGTTTGATCGCTGTCAGTCGTGTGCTCAGACCACAGGAGCAGACTGGAGGGTATAGGGGAGAGTGAGAGGGGGACACAGTCTGCCGCGTGTGAGGTCATGTGACCACGTGCAGCGAGTGTGTTCTCCCGCTATACACTCAAGCCCTTGCTACGAACGTCTCACGAACCACTTTCTTCTGTTTTAGTCTCATCAACGAAAACTGTGAAACCTTTTGTCATGTTTTAGTCACCAAAGAGCTATTTTAGCTCATCACCGTTACGTATCGTCATTGATGATCATCAAAGATGCATCAATGAAGTGATTTCGATAAAGTCTTCGTTGACGAAAACAACACTGGTTTAGTCATGGTTTACTCTCAGTCTAGGCATAATTTAGACCCTTTTTGTCATCCATTTTCTGGATGGATGGATGGATGGATGGATGGATGGATGGATGGATGGATGGATGGATGGATGGATGGATGGATGACAGACACGTGTTTCTTTGCTGCTGAATTTAGATTCATTTTGAGACAGAAAAAAATTAAGTAAAATCCTAAGTAAAGCTTTTAAGGAATATACAGGCCTATAATGTATGCCCTGAGCTTATACATTCCTCGTATCATTAACCTACCATTAACCCACTAAGACACTATGAAAGGGGGATTTGCTCACATTACATCTACATTAGCTTCGGTGCAGCAGATGGTACAGAAGGAAAAGTGCACAGTCGAGCAGCTGCAGCCCCCGTCCATGCTCCCAAAGAAGACTGGAAATGTGACAAAAAGACCAACACAGTGACGAAAATTATGAAAAAACAAGATGCTGAATATTGAAAATGTATGTAAACTTCAAGAACATCGTGAACGCAGTCTATTTCACAACGTCAAGAGGCTAATACCCTTAACGCTTGACGTGCACTGCCTTTTTGCTGACTCTTTTTGGTGGCTGCTCTTCCCCCACATGCTTGACTAACACAGCCGCAGCATCCAGTCCCGGCTTGATAGTAATTAGCGGAAAGATTTGTCACATTTGCCCAGCGGCGATGGTGGAATGCATATGTTCGCAAACAGGAAGCCAGAAGAGTTAATACGTTCGCGTATTAACGTCACGATGAACATGCGGCGCTCGGCGGAGATGCTGTTCCCTGTATTTATGAATAATGAACGAGACATGGGATGAGTTTTATCTCATATAATCTGTGATATTATCTGGCTAATATGATGTAAATGTTTGGAGGACTTTTTGAATGGTGAATCTATGCGTTTATTACATGTTAACAGCTTATTATAGCTGATTAGATGTGAGTGGAAAAGAAAAAAACCCGCCGACATTAAACAAAGCTGAATCATAAACATAGTAGCAAAGGTTTTAAATCTTGATAATGTTTAGAATTACAGATGTTGTCCTTCTCCTCAAAGCGGGTTCCTCAGTTCTTCACAGGGGCGTATCCATTTATTTTTAACAGGGCGGCCCTGGGAACTGGCCCTGCAACATGTGTATAATTTTACATTTCCCCATGTTTGTTGCTTGATTGGTAATGAATTAGTCAAATTGAAGTGAACTATTGACACCCTGTCTTTGCCCCTCTGTGTCAGGGGCATTTGAGTGGCTAATTGATTAATTGGTCGGACAACAGCACAGACATAACACTGCTATAGAATGGAGGAAAATGCATTTTGTTCTTTTTCCACTTTATTATCACGAAAATACATGTTTCCTGGTCGTTAACAGTTTTCTTACTGAGTTATGTGTAACTCTGCTATGCCACTTTCATCCTATTGCCATGGTATTTAGTCAGTGAGTGCTATTTGTACAACGAAATAGTGTTCAGGAGTTTGTCCTGAGCCGCTGCGACTTAACCGCGTTGCCATTGTGGGCCAACCTGACCAGCATGTTTTTGGAGGTAGAGGAAACCGTAGCACCCGGAGGAAACCTCATTGCTCCTCTGAAACGGTGCAGCACCTCCTGGGTTTGTCCTTTACAGGGACAATTTAGGGACAGAAGGCATGTGTGGCTTAGCTTTGAGTCTTGCCCGGATACTTCCTCCTTTGTCCCTTCCTTGTTCCCTGTAGCGCCTCTTGTGATGCCTCCACTGTGCTGCCGGTGTGGGGGGGCTTTTGGTGCCGCTTCAGTGTTTCAGGAGAAGAAATGTATAGGTCTCAGCTCATAAGCTAGCTGTTTGTTTGCTTTTAAAAAGCTGCTTTCTTCAAGACTGTAATGGACTCTCCACAGTAAAAAAAAATCTACCGATTCCCACAAAAACATGGCAAAGACGTACAAAAGCATCCAGTAAAACAATGTGGAACATTGAAAATGCAGCTTGCAGAAAAAGGCAAAAAAAGCAGCTGTCCCAAGAGAGAGGGAGGTTGCTGGTTGTTTACGTGTCGCCATATTAAGCAAGTGGTCACATTTATATAGTGCCTTTCTAGATGCTTTAGGCACTCAAAGCGCTTTACATCGAGGACCCAGTCACCCATTCACACTCTCATTCATACAGTGTGCACAGACACTGGTGTATGAATTCAAACCGTCAACCCTCCGGTCACGAGACGACTCGCTCTACTACCTGCACTACTGTGCTGTAAAAGAAAAGTGCTGCCTATTTATGTACAGTACGTACAGTATGTACAGTACGTACTAGAATATAAAGAAAGGCATTAAACACATCAATGCTACAGTACAAAACTCCACCCTCAGGTAGCGCAGGCAGCTTATTATGAATTCGCCGACTGCACATGGGCTAAATAAACCATCCAGGAATGTCTCTTTGATGCACTGAAAGGTCTAGAAAGAGGGGCTAGACAGCTGTGTAGCCTGAGGTCAAGAACAGTCAGGTCAGTCGGAATAAAAGCTCTCCGTTCTGGACTCTAGGAAGAGGTCAGTGGGTCTGGACATCCATGTAAAGAATGTAGACCTATATATCCACTGTCACATGTCACACAAGTTATCACTCAAGTTAGACAGTAAGTTCATGGAGTAATCATCAATTCAGTCCTATGTTCTTATATTAAATCTGATGCTTAAGATGTTACTTATTTATTTATCTTTGTATTCATTTATGAGTTATTTGTTTATTTAATTCATTTTTTATTAATTCAAGTGGATATTTGCACATTGATGACAACGTGATGAACACACATAGAGAACTCAAAACGGGTCCGGTGATGGATTATGGGCTTTAAAGAGGGATTTTTTTTTCTTTTCTCCACGGTGCAAAGAACAGCCACGAGAGAAGATACAAAGATTGCTCAAAGTTGTGCAAGTGGCTCCCAACACCACATCAGGTATGTTGTCAATGAGAGAGCAAAAATGCAAAAGTCACTAAACGTTTTAGGGGTTATTTTTTGTTCAAAGGTTTTTAAATGGTATTGTATTCAGGGTAATCATGATGTTTTACCAGCACAGAAAGAAACTAGGTTTTAGTATCAGCCTGCCATATGATAAAATATAGTAAATACATTTTCAAAAGGAATGAACAACTTCTTAACCCCCGCAAATCACTACAACCATAAAACAGGGCAAATATCAACACAGCGGAAGTCTACTGGTCACAATTCTCAAGTTTAACCACTGACACCACAGTGACCTGTAAAAGAGCAGCATTTTCTCCAGTTTCCAAGACAAAAGCACAACAAAACTATACCCACGTCAGCGATCCATGATGCCCTGGCCGTTACCTTTTGTGCACTGTGGTCTGCTAATAGACTGCCTTAAGCGCAGCTAAAGCCGAATAGGCCCTTGTTTTGTTTGTAATTTAATCCAAATACTCACTAATTCTGAGGCTTAGAGGTGGGATGACTAAAATAAATACAGTTCATGGAAATGCTAAGCCCTCCCTCTCCAAATATAAAGTACACATGGGGCCTGGGTGTCATACACTTTTCACCCTTTAGTTGGTACACATACTGCTATTGTATTCAAGGAGTGTGACCTTTTTTGGGTTAGTGGTTGGAGGTCCCCTTTTGAAATGCTTTCTTGTATTCCTCTGCAAACATTCCATTACTGCCTGACCACCTGGATTTATCCAGCTGTTCTGATCTGGGTCAAATCTGGTCAGGTCTATGTTCAGCATCACTATGTACCCAAAGAATGAAATAGAGAGAAAGAAAGACGTTTGAATTTTTACAGATTTTTCCACTAATAAACAGCTTATCTCAAAACAAAACAAGGTATCAAAATCCCCCCTGAAAAAAGTCTTTGTCACGTCGAAAGGAGCCAGCTGAGGTGGCTAGGGCATCTGTTTTGGATCCCTCCTGGTCCCCTCCTGCGGGAGGTGTTTCAGGCATGTCCTACTGGGATGAGGCCTCGTGGAAGGCCCAGGGCACACTGGTGGGACTATGTCTCCGAGCTGGCCTGGTGTTGCCTTGGGGTCCCCCCAGAACAGCTGGAGGAGATGTGCGTGGATCGGGAAGTCTGGGCATCTCTGCTGAGACTGCTGAGACTGCTGCCCCTGCTCCCCGGCCCGGATAAAGTGGAAGAAAATGGATGGATAAAGTGGAAGAAAATGGATGTAAGGATGGATGGATGGATGGATGAATGGATGGATGGATGGATGGATTGGGACATAAACACTGGACCCATCATGAGCAGCTCTACCTTTATTACGGTGCCGACGATATGTTTGCATGCTGTAATATCCTACTTGGTTATAAAGTGTCTTTTCATACACAGACATTTTGGAGAAAGTCCCGGCTCCCCACTGTTTAAAGAAATCAACAACTACGGAAAATAATGTAGAAAGTTTTCCACTCATTTTGTCTGCTCTTGTGTTGTGCTTTTTCTGTCCAATTACATCTGTAAAAATAATTGCATTAAATTCAGTAAGAATGAGATCTGCCTCTTTTCACAAACCATTCAAACTGTCTCTGTTAAAGATTTGATTTTTGCACACACTGGTTTGATCTTCCCCTTTAGCTTAATTCAATTTAGCTCATTTCGCGTAACCAAGACCGACAACTGACCTATTCCTTCATGCACCATTTCCGTGAATAACTCATAGAGGTTGACACTTGTCTGCTACGGAGTTCTAAAGGCTCCACTGATTTGGGCTGTTGGTTAAATTTGCGCCGTGATCCCGAGGCGGAGATGGGACCCTCATGTGTTGGATGCGTTTTGCCTCTGGTTCGTCATCTGTGACTAAGCGGCGTGTTGGAGGGTTTGACTGAGTGTGATCGGGACATCGTGGATCATCGCACGGCCCCGGGGCTCGATTAAGAAGCCTCAACCGCGATATTTTGTGTGATTTGGATTTTACACTGCCTGACCAAAAAAGATCACACGCTCTAATATTTCTTTGGACCGCCGTTAGCTTTAATTACAGCAGTGGCATTGTCTCGATAAGCTTCTGTCAAATAAGACCCAGTGTTGGATTAATTTCTCATCGAGATCTTGTATTGACGATGGGAGAGTCTGACCGCTGTGCAAAGCCTTTTCCAACACAACCAAAGATTATGGCGTTATGGTCGAGACACTGCGGTGAATTTAGAGACATCAATTTGAAACTTTTGCTGTAGATTACTGGCATGAATATTGAATGACAAAAAATGTGTTGCAAATGTGTTCTGTCATTTTATGTTTTCATATGAAAATAAGGCCTTTCCCATAATAACTTCCCATATTTTCGGCGACAAAATCTGAAAAATGGATCGAGCCAGGTTTAAATGTATGGTTTTATTTTGTGACATATTTGTGACAAAGACTTTTTTCAGGGGGGATTTTGGATATCTTGTTTTGTTTTAAAGCAGTACCAAGTAACATGTTTACCTTAATAAATCCTTTTCGTAGTCCCTGTGGGGGTAATACATGTGTTGATGAAATGATTGGAGGGTCTTTCATCTCCCCCTGGTGCCTCTGGCCAGAAAACCATGCTTGCAACTTGTCTGCCACCGGACCGGAGCCACCAATACACACTAATGGAATCACGAAGACAAAGCTAACAGGCTAACGGGCAAAGCTAACTGTGGGCTAACGTCACTTTAAACAGTATTTACAGCAAAGTTAGAGTGAAAAAAAATATTTCCATTGTGTAATTGGATGTACAATATCCCTCTCTCCCTTCGCCTTTTCTGTCAGCGTAGTATTTACTCTCCAAGACAATTAATAAGTTAAAAAATTGCAAGGGGCAAGAGTAACTTAGTACTGCTTTAGATAAGCTGTTTATTAGTGGGAAAAATCAGTAAAAATGTAAATTTCACCTTTCTTTTATTTATTCAAAATTCAATAAATCAGGTGAGGGATTAGATACTTAAACAATGTCTGAAAAAACCTTCTTCAGTCTAAGGCTGGACAATTTGAAATCTGTATGTGCGCATTAGTTGCCTTGTGTACAAAATGTGCTGTATAAATAAACAGGCCTTGCCTTATGTGGAGATACAAAAAACTGATTAACTCAGTTACCTGGCAACTCGGGACCACCTTCTCTAAAATGTATTTAGCATTTTATCATCATTTAAGGTGCAAAACATTTGGGAAACACTGGTATATGGGATGCAGATGACACTTCTACAGTACAGTAATCAGGAAACACAAATTAAAGGCTTTAGCAGTAGAAGAAGAAACAAATTTAAACACTATTACTGAAGATTGTCAAGACTGTGTGAATGAGGAAATTACATTTACCAGATAAAAGCCAAAAAAAGTTGACTTTGCATTATCTGTCCCCTGCAAAAAGTCAATACAATCTTTAAAACGGCTTTTTGAAATTAGTGGACCATAAATCCCATCTCTATTTCTGACCTCATTTAGCTTTTGTTTCCAAACTAATCCTCTCTACAGCCAATCACTTTAATGCACTGTCTCTCCCTTACACTTTCCCATTGCCTTATCTCCCCAAGTTCAAATGAGGGATTGCTTGATTGTGAATAAAAAAATAAAAAAAATCACACAGAAGAGTGACAAAAAGCGCCATTTCCTGTCAAATCAAGCAGGCGAAGCATTAGATAATCAGATAAGGTTATAAAAGTTGTCCCTTAGTGAGAGGAAATGTCTTCTACAGCAATTGGGAGATGCGCTACAATTAAATGGCTGTGTTTGGACCTTCACAGCTGTGGTAAGAGTGTAAATGAGTGGCTAAATGAGTGAGATTCGGGAAGGTTTGACAGCTAAGAAGCTATTAAGGAAACTTTCTTCACCAAAACAAAGCATTCTCTTATGCTATCATCTCCATTCTTCTCCGGTCTATCTGCAATATCATGTGCTGAATTCTCTTTCTCAACGTAAATTTCCTATTCACAATGCCGTCTGTTTAAAAACTACTATCTTAAACCCTCACGCTGATTAAGGATTGAGAAATAAGTGAAGCGTGGATTAAAATTGTCTCCAAAGATCACTGCACTTCAGTCGTACAGATCAGAGGAAGCAGGGGATTTATCCACTGGTATTGTTATAATGGTTGCCATGGTCACAACTCATGTTTTCTGCATACCGTTACAAAACTACCATAACAGAGAAGAGAAATGGCTTCTCAAAGTCCCTGCTCCCGATCAAAACAAGTCGTGGTCCAAACACAGTGACACCTTTCCTAATGCATTCCAAACATCCTGATTTTTCATAGGGATAAGTTTATAAGCACGTCTTACGCTTTTCAGGGATCAGAGCGACACAGTAATGTTTAAAATGTGCCTGTAATATGCTACTCTTTCAGTGTTAGTGATACTTCCAGGTTTACATTGCTAAAAATACATGCCGTGGTCACTCTTTTGCACAGTGGGGGTTTCATTCTACGAGAAATAAAATTGATTTATGAACAAATGAGAACAATCTACCACAGCCTGCCTTAAATTAGCGACAGGATTGCCCATAAAGTCTCTGCGTTGTACACGAGTGACCACACCAGCTATGCAGAGAGGACAAAGGATAGGCAGGGGATATGCAGCCAACAGCCAACCACAGCTCTCAAAAGTTTAAGAGACAGATAAACATTAGTCTGCTGTTATTTTGAGTCTGTACAGCTGGTCGGAGGCTGCAGGGCCAGGTGCGTTTACACACAGTCCCAACTCCCACATGGGAAGTGCCGATGTGAGTTTTCATACGGATGGACATGTGCTCAACAAAAATGTGACTAAACCGTAAAAACATTTAGTGTCTTGAATACAGCAAAGCAGATTCTCGCATTAACAGCATTTCCTTTATTGATATTGACGCTTTACTATCTATGTCAAACAGTGGCCACATAGATTTTGAGGAAGTACAAGTGAACAAGCCAAAAATGCCTGTGCAGATAGTTTTGAATGAAAGTGTTTGGGGGAGTAGATATAGATGAATAGATTGATTTTGCTTATGTGTTCAGTATGCAACTAATTCTGTGTACTTTTATAATACAGTGAAATCTACCTACAAAAAAGAGCTGGGTCTTGGGGTCAGGAAGTATCCCAAACAGCAACAGAAAAGTTCTCCACATCATCACAAATTTTATCATGAGTGCATATGCAACTTCCCAAAACTTGCACACTCAAAGCGGATATCTTCATCTTGTCGTTACCTGTACACCATTCCCGTCCTGCTCTTCACCGTATCGTGCAGCGTCAGCGCGTGGAAGTTCAAAAACTCCTCCAGCTGCTTCACCTCCGAATGTCTGCTCTGTTTACTGGGCGTCCACAGCATGCAGGGCACGTACGGCTGTGGTCCCATGGGCGCAGAAGTCCGTCTCGCTAACCTCCCGTGAACCCCTCCAGGGCCCGGTAAACACGCCTGACCTCTGGAGACCCCCCCTTTCTGCTTAGGGTTAGGAATGTCCGGGCAAGTGGCCTTGTAGAGATACATAACTTCCGGCTTCTTCCGGGGCACTTAATGAAACATGCGGCGCGAGTCAAGGATGTCCTATATCCCCGCTTCTATTCGCAAGAAAGGTATATTCCGGTTAAAAACGGATTTGGGAAAGTATCCACATTAAAAAGCAATATCGTCCTCCATGTTGAAAAGCCAGGCAGACCCGCGGAATGCCCCTTATGCCCATGCTGTCACTTCTTTACCCCAGCCTGTCTACATTATAAGCTCACTTTGCTTTTGCTTCCTATTAAATGGCCTGGGAATCTGGGACATTTTTTCCCCCTCCCGCCTGCTCTCACTCACTCCCTCTCTCTCTCTCCTCTCTTCACATCTTTTTTTCCCCCCCGCTCCAACCCCCTCGTATCCATCGCTATCATCCTTCCTTTGTCTCGCAGTATTCCCCATGTCACCAAGGATTTTTTTTTTTTCACTTAACGCTCCGATATCCGCTGCAATTTCTCTCAAAGCAGTTCCTTCCTCATGTGCCCTCCTTTCTATATGTTTTTACCATCTCTCATCTCTCAAATTTACTCTCACTTTTGAAAACTCTTTGAAACTCCTTGGGGATTTTTACTTCCCGCCTTAATCTTTGCCTCTTCCCACTCCTCACCCCCCCCCAAAACAAAGTGTGCTCCGGAGTTTTGCCCACCCTTAAACACCTAAAATAATCCCACATATTTGCTCCAATTGCACCAATGGCATGCACGCACAGCCGCGCGTTATGCACAAATGCACAAAGTCTGAGAGCAGAGTTTTTTTGTAAGTAAGTGAACCACGAAATGCGACATGGGGAAGCCACTTAACATCTGATGCTACTTTTAGACGTATATACATTGAAACGGTATGGGCCCCTTTTGGGAACGCTGAGTGACATCACGTCTAGTCCTCTCTGGCCGCATTGTGGGAATCGGGAGGAATGCTGCTCTGCCATATCGGGAGAGTGAGGGTTTTGAAAACAGTCAGTGGCTCATGAACTAAGTGCAGCAGTCGCTCACAGTGACCTTTGAGTGTTGAGCCTAATGTGTGTGTGGAGTACGGGATGAAACCGCGCGCTGCAGTGACACGGGAATTAGCCAAAGACACATGACCACAACACAGCTCACATCCATGCATTTCACTGTTTAAAAACATGAGGACCGTTTCTATAGAAATTAAGACTTTAGACGCCCATAACAATTAAAAGTCACATGAATTAATTGCATGGATAAAAACTCTGCTTTCAATATATTACCATATCTTTTATGTTCAAGACATTATCAGATAGGAACCTGACTCTGCTTCATTTTTTTATAGCATGATCTACACTTGCACTTTGCAGCATTGTTTTGATGTACGTTTTGTTATTTATTTATTTTTAACCAATTTTAAAGGGGCTATACCGAGTTTAAACATTTTAAGAATTTTCCTGTCCCTACATGTTCCAGAAATGTCCAAATGTGTAGAATGAGCCCAGACCTGTTCACCACAACTGCCTCTAAAATCCTGCACTGTCACTCAAAAAGTTGCTACTTCGGGTACGAATTGCCGTCATGCACAAGCTTAATATAGAAGGTGCAGTTACACATATGACCTGAGGTGGTGGTAGTGTGTTTAAAATGGCCAACTTGCATCTAGCATCTAGCCCCTTTAATATTTAATTTTAACATATACATATAAATATTTTGCATTTCTATATGTATTTATGAGTTGTATCGATTGATTTGTTTTATTGTGTTTTTATTGTGCTTGTGTGTTTTGGGTGTTGCTGCTTGAGGCACATTGAGTTGCCTTGTGCATGAAATGTGCTGTATACATACATTTGCCTTGCCTTTTTGTTACTGTTTGAGTCCCGATTTTAAGTGACCTTCTGTCTGTGGCCAATTTTTGCATCATGGTCATGTTGTTTTTGGTGTTTCCAATAACACATTTGTGATCTGTTTGCAAACAATATACACATACAGTAGAGTATTATTTTTTTTTCTATGTTAAATTTTTTAGAATAAAACGTTGGTAAATAAAAGAGGTGCTTTCAGTGGCTTTTAGGCACCTCAACATTGATGTATTACAATTCATAACTTAAAGGAACAGGCCACCATTTTTCATGGGACGACCCATTTTACCAACTACGCCACTGTCACCCCAACTTAAAAAACAAACAAACATGTATACGGGGGAAAAAAAGACTTGATTAAAGACTGCTGTTTTGGAATCTCTTGTGTTGAGCGCCTTCCACTAGTTGCAGAGAGACAATAACCCTGATAAAAACTACTTTAAACAATTTTTGCTTACAATAACTTAGGCTCTATTGTGTTGGTAACGCTTTATATTAAGGTGTGTTCGTTAAGTATTAATCATATATTAATAAGCATGAATAATATGCTTGTAAAGTATTAACACACTGCTTATTATACTTTTATCTGTTAACATACTAATAGGCCATTAATAATGCGCTTTAATAGCCAACCCTAACCCTATCCTTAACCTTAACCCTTACCCTAAAATGATTATTAATGCTTATTAATAATTAATGAGCACACCTTAATCTCAAGCGATACCATTATGTTTATAGACATTGAACATGTGGCGGACACTTCTGAATAATATTTGAAGCTGTGCTCTAACAGTAAAAGAAGAAACATCCCATGTAAACATTTCTCAAACCTGTGTGAATGAGTTAAAACACCCTTTTGATGAGGGAACATTATACGACCTTCAATCCACAACAGAACCCCAGAAAGACTCTAAATCACGGTGTTGCCATTTTAGTCAGAATACATTTATTAAGCTTATACGAGAAGAACGCACAAACTAAAATGCCAAACAAGAACAAGAAACACATTTGTCAAGTTCTGTGGATGCACACAGACTTCCAAAGAACAATGCGTATAGATCGGGGATGACACGCGTTGGAAGGGCAGCTGTGTCTATTGTCCACGAGGCCGACTGGAAAAAGTGATGTGGGAATGTCAGCTGAGCTTATGCAACGCCAGTCGGTGCGCAGTGTATTTATAGTAGCTGTCCCTATACATGCCATGGAGAGAGGAGCGCAGGACTTTCAGGATGTTCACTTTGATTTTGGGGCGTGTTGCTCGGTGTTTACAAGTCCAAGTTCAAGCTGCTCCGCACATGGGCAGATGGGTCATAGCCAGGAGCGTCCCGAACAGAGGTCAAAGAGTTTGGCCTGAATGAAGAATAACATTGGAAACATGTTGAGCCTAAGAAATTCTGTCCAGCGCTCAAACACAACAAAATTCATTCAACTCAACCAGCAGTACCATAACCTTTCGTGGATCAGCGAACGCGCCTTTTGCATTTTTATTCAGACAAACCAAGTCATAATTTTTTCCACTGGCACAGCTCGAGGAGGATTCTGTTTTTTTCCCAAATGAGTGATCCAAAGTGTATGATTCTAGGCGCTGGTAATTATGTCAGTGATCAGCCACTCGCCCTTAGGGACTGTCCTGCTCCTGTTTAACCAGTGCTGCCCTACTTTCCCCACTATAATCCCATTGTTAACACCATTGAACTCCTGAAGCTAATGACAATCTATTAAAGACTATAGTGAAAGGTTTAAAAGAGCAGCATAAGGGCGATACAATGGTGTCCTTCAGACAAAGCAACAACGGAACTTTTTTTCAATGAGCTTAGAGCCATACTGCAAAACATTTCAATCAAGAAAAAGAGTAATTGACAAGCATTTATCTCATTACAAGTGCTTTTATGAATGAAAATGTCTCCAAAACATTGAATTAAATACAGTTCAGTGAATCAATACAGCTGGACATTTCTCGGCAAAAACAGCTGATGTTCATCCAACTCTGAGCATTTGTCTACCCGGATGTTTGATCATTCTTGTTCAGATAACTCGAGAATTTGGGCAGTGTGTTTAATGGCTTGGAGCTATTTATAAACGCTTAGGGCCCAATTTTCCGCCTAGCGCTTCCTGCTTCCTCTTTGCTCACCTCTTCTTTACGTTAAAACTGACATGGATCAGTCAAGGAGAACTATGCTCCAACATGGGCCCTGGGTCTCTATAGCCTGTCTGTCCATGGGAGTGGATCTCTCCTTCTGTGGTTCTCCCCAAGGTTTCTCTTTTCTCCCCCTGGGTTTTTGAGTTTTTCCTCACCGTGCTGGAGAGTCTAAGGCAGGGGTAGGCAAGTTTGCCTTACGGAGGGCCGATTTTCATCATGCCAAAACACCGAGGGCCGAACCTCACCATTGTAGCCTAAAGTGAAGAACCATTTTCTGTAAACAGTGGTTCTAAAGTGGTCCGGCTCCGAGACCCGCCATTACCTTAATGACAAGCTGCGACCCAAACAAAACTGTAATTTGTCATATATCATATAAAATATTGTATTTACCACACCGTTTTGTTGAACAAGCCGGAGATTTGCTTTTAAGACTGAAATTATGATCAAAACAACCCAATAATACTAATTTTAACAGAGTCCAGTGTGCTTCCGTGTAGTTTCAGATGGAAAACATTGAAAAAAAGTTCCCTATAGGCTCGTGACCCACTTTTGAGTCCCGACCCACCAGTTGAGAATCACTGTTTTACATTATATATGACCAAGTGGGATGTTCTGCAATGACATTTAAAAAATACACCATAAAAGACACTATTTCTCGCATTTCTAGCATACTTTAACAGGTATTTGATCCCTTATTTGCATAATAATATTTTTCAAAATCATATTGGGGGCCAGAGGTTCTGTGCTGGAGGGCCGGATTTGGCCCACGGACCTGACATTGCCTACCCCTGGTCTAAGGACAGGGGACACCCACGCCACTCCTCCTCACCTGCTGCTGACATTTTATTGGACATTATGTTTATGTTTGCCTGGATACTTCACTTGCCTGGACTTTACATTGTCTTATTTACTGTTTTGCTTTATTGCCTTAATGTTTGGTGCAGCCCTGTGAGGCAACTCCTGTTGTGATATTGGGCTATACAAAACCATTGATTGATTAATTGATTGCACTTATAAGCACTTACTGAACGAACTGCTATTTTCCAACTGTGAATTAAACACTATCCATCTCCCAATTATATTGATGGTTCTACTCAAATGTGCATTAATGCTTTTCGGTAATGATATTGTTACAAAGCATAATATTGGTAAATGGTCTCAACTTATGTAGCGCTTTTCTACCTTCATTAGGCCCAAAGTGCTTTACAGCAAGGAACCAGTCACCCATTCACACTATCCTTTAAACACCTATGTACGCAGACACTGGAGGCAAGGTGGGTGAAGAGTCTTGCCCAAGGACACAACAACAGTGTGCACCTTGAGGGGCTGGGATTCGAATCCCCCACCTTCCGATCATGAGACGACAAACACTCTTCAAACACTGTCGCCCCCAATATTGTGCATAACTGAGGCTCAGACACATCATTTCGGGTGCTTCAGCTTTGCTATTTGACATTTTGAAATTTTAAATAATGTCACGCCATTACCACTCTTGTCAGGCAATAGTGGCAATGGGACTAGGTCTATACAAGCTTTCACTCAACAGCCAAAAGAAGCAAAAACTATAGCACTGTGATGAACACACTTTGAGCGCAGAACGGGGGTTGTAGAGGACAGGTTTGTGTTCCATTAATGATGCAACAAAATCCAAAAAAATAGAGATTGGAGCTTCAGCAGCAGAAGAAAAAAACAACTGAAGTGAACAGGATTACTCAAAACTGTGTGAATTAACCAAAGTATTATAATCCAGAAGTGTTTTTGGACAAGGCAGCAGAATTATAATATATTTAAAAGCTCAAAAAAGTCAATGCTTGTTTTCTAATTCCATCACCACACTTGAGCGCTCTACCCAGTAAACTCTACCTGCTCAGGAGCCGGGTGAGTGCGCACAGGAAAGGCTCATGTTGCCACACCTGGGCCTCGCATCTGGTGCCAACGCAGTGGGGAAGTGTCAACCTAATCCAGAGAGTGGATTCACGGATAGGCACATGCCCCACACCGCAAAACATGCTCCTGCTTATGTTACTGCAGAGAAAATACCCTCTGCAGTAACAGTAATCTTTGAGCTTTATGTTCTTACTTAGTTAATGCTAAACAGACTTCAGCTTCTAAACAAAAACAAACCTGAATACCGTGACCGTCTCCTTCTTACGAGCTGAAATTGGTCACTAATTGATGTCAGATCACATATCACATATCTCCATTCAATTAGACTTTGTTTTGTGCAATAAGAGAGGACTATTAGATGGCAAATCAAGCTGAGTTGTCCGGCTCTTATTTCCAAACTGGTTTGAGTCAAGAAACTCAATTGGTTTGAGCTCATAAACGTCATCATGTTGTGCTGCGTGTTTCCCCATTTCAGTTGTCGTGGCATGTCAGGTTTAATGCAGTGTGCAGGTAAATAGGAGGGAAAATAGTTTAGAGACATCTTATGTGGGGGAAAAAATGGCCTGTAATCACATTATTTTTCAACAAAATCAAAATAAAGGATAAAGGTCGGTTTGAATTCATGGTTTTATTTTGTTGACATACTAGCATTTTTGTTAAGTTGTTTAGTAAGCTAGTTATTATTGGAAAAAGTCTGGAAATATACAAATTTACAGACTTGAGTTGCGATGCCACGGAGCTAACCTTTTTGTGGATTATAATTTGAACACAATCATTCATGAACAGTTGGATTATTACTTCATGGAGCTGCTGGGATTGTCTGGTCTGATTTTGGGTGCATGGGAGGGCAGTCGCTTGGGTTGTAACCAGGTCTGTGGCGGGAAAAAGGCTTCGTGATTTGGACTTCATATCCACGGACTAGTAACAGACACTAAATTGTAGTTTTATGTTTGTTGTAAATGGATTCGCGCTCGAGTGCTTGTGTGGTTTACTTGCCCAACTGCCTGAATTACACGGCCGATAACCTAAGTAAGTGCTTCATTTGTCATTGTACAACCATACAATGAAATAGTGTTCAGGTGTTAGTCCTGTGCCGCTGCGGCTGAGCCGCTCCACCACTGTGGGTCAACCTGACGAGCATGTTTTTGGAGGTCAGGGAAACCATAGCACAGTCAGTCTCCTCTGTTCCACTGAAACGGTGAAGGGCCTCATGGGTTTGTCCCTGTCTCAGAGCGTGGTGTCCTGCACTGGTCAGCTCCTCAACCTCCTTCTCTTCCTCCTGCGCAGCTTCCTCCACTCCACAATTTAAGTCAAAGGAATCCAATTTGTTTGTTGGTTATTCACACCTGCTTGTAAAGAGATTCAGCCGTTATCTGAAAGTGCGCTGTAGCTTTATCGCATTGGAAAAGATCAGTGAATTGTTGCAGCTAATGTAGTTTTTTGAGATTCAAAACTGAATACATATGATTAGAAATAACATTAAAAATCTCTCCAAAGACACTTTTAAAATATTGTATGTGTCTAAAAATTGTGAAAAATGTATAGCGTTATGGTTAGAAAATGGCCCTTTATAGTTTTTTAAGGGAAAATGTAGCTTAGAGAATCAATGCAGTGTCATTTACTTGGATATTTTACCTAAACATAAACATGCTCCTATAGTGCAGTATGAGGATAACGGATCCTAAAATAGGCTACAAAAACTATAGAGCAATTTATAGTCTGAACAATCACAAGTTTCTGGGTTATTTTTAGACACGGTTAAAGCCAGGGATTTTAATCATTTCTTTCTGCCCCACTTTTTATGCAGAATCACCAGAGAGCTAAAAATGACTCCAATTGTTCAAGTGGTAATGAGCGCGGGGATATCCAGACATCGCTGTTTGGCTTTCTCATCAGGGCTGAGCGCCGAGCTGGCACACTGGCCCCGCGCCTGTCTGCGTGCACATGGGCAGGAGGGCAGACGACGAGTGGGGGACCGGGGAGATTGGCTCATAGTTTCTAGGTCAATGTGAGTGGTCGGGCTTTTAATTGGATGAATGACCCTTCATGTGAAAGGTCTATCAAATAAATGCTCCACATGTGGTTAATGGGTCGCTCTCGAAGTGTGAAGACGACGAGCCAAGGAAAAGAAATCCACTGACATGCCTACAGTATCAATAGTGGGAATTTCTTTATAAAAATACACAATATACACACGTTATTTTAACCTACTGTTTTGACAGGGTTGCTGTAGTTGGTCAGGTCTGGCTTCAGCAACACTATGAGCCCAAAGAACGACCTGAATATCCTGAATGACCTGGTTATTCCATCAATGTCACGGGCATATTCCAAGAAGACAATGCCAGGATTGATCAGGCTCACATTGTGAAAGAGTGGTTAAGGGAGCATGAGACATCATTTTGGCCGACACAGAGTCCAGATCTTAACCCCATTGAGAATCGTTGGGATGTGCTGGAGAGGCTTTACACAATGGCCACACTCTCTTATCATCAATACAAGATCTTGGTAAAAAATGAATGCAAAACTGGATCTTTTGGCATTGCAGAAGCTTATTGAAACAATGCTACAGTGAACGTGAGCTGTAAACAAAGTTAAAGGCGGTTCAATGAAATTTGACCTTTATTTTTGGTCAGGCAGTTTAATTTAAAGCAGAAGTAACTTGTTTACCTTAATAAATCCTTTTTGTAGTGTCTCTGGGGGTAATACAAATGTTAATGGGTTGATTGGGGGGTCTTTTGTCTCCCCCTGGTGTCTCTGGCCAGAAAACCACACTTACAGCTTTCCATGCTCCGACCCGGAGGCCCCAATACACACTAATGGAATCACAAAGAAGAAGCTAATAGGCTAACGGGCAAAGCTAACTGTGGGACCAAAAACCCTGGCACCACTTGAACAGTATTTACAGCCAAGTTAAAGTGAAAAAAAAGAAATGATGTACATTATTCCTCGCTCCCTTTGTCTTTTCTGTCAGTGTAGTATTTTCTCTCACGGACAATTAATGAGTAAAAAAACGCATGCTACGACACCTGCGGTGGCGCTTATGGCCTCTAGGGGCATGAGTTACTCAGTACTGCTTTAAAACAGCCAATGTCAAATATAAACTGGCAGCATAAAATTGTCAGTGCTGATCAGCTGCTGCTGGACGCTCCTCGCTCCAAGTGTGTGACCAAAGGTGACGGGACTTTCTCTGTTGCAGCTCTCAAACTGTGGAATGAACTGCCTCTCCACACTTGACCAATTTAAAACCTTCCTTAAGACACATTTGTAGTCAAAAGCTTTCACACTGTTTGGCACATGTCCTGGCCAAAATCTGAGCTGTTAGAGCTTTGCTGCTTGTGACTCATATTGCCTTTATCCTAATTTTGTACTGTAGACCTTTTTGTGGAGCACAGTTTCAAGCTATACGGTCCTGTATAAAAAGCCAAGTACTGTATTTTGTACTGTATGGATTGAGTCATGATGTATTAGGGTGGGCTCTACTTTAAATCCTCCATTGTATTGCACATACACAGTTAAGCATCAATCCATTAGAGTTTCAAAAGATATGTGTCCATTCTAATGCCTGGTGTCTTTTCCTGGTTGTGTAATGAATAATCAGAAAAGGCAGATGTTAGTGAAAAGAAACTGCAGCTAATCAGAGCAGTTTTTGCTCAAGAACTAGCCGACAAGTTGTTTTCAGCAGCATTATTGTGACAGTGATCCCAAAAAGAGACTGAAGGTTTAAAAATCTGCTTAAAAACTCATCTCTTTGGCGATGTGTTAGGAAAGTTTAAAATGAGTTATCAACAATGAAAGCATATCGCGAACAAAGCATTCTGGTAAAAGGCCACTTGATTATCGTTTAGTGCTATCACTTGAAATCTCTGTAATGGATCTCCCTGTAAGAGCATAAAGGGAGCCTGTCCGTCTAATCTTGTAGCATTCGCGCCATCATTCACACAGCCATTTTTATTGGGTCGTGATCTCGCCACACGCCAAACCAGCTCCGTAAAACACACTCATCAAATGCCACTTGCAGCTGTCAGTCTCTCAGCGCTGGCTTTTGTCATAACTTTATGTGCTCTAAATAGAGAGCACGTGGGGAGTGCACTTCAGCGGGTCGGCCAGCCAAAACAAACGAACAACCAGACAGCGCTAGAATATCAGCGCACGAACACAAGGGGAAGGTGTGTTGTATAAAAAGCATTGAGGATTAGTGTGAAATGCGCAGAGAAAGAAATGATGGCGTTTCTTTTGTGACATACAACCAGGATCAATCAAAGGCACTCATATGTATTTGTTTTTGTTTAGTATAAAAGTCAATGAGGTTGTGGTCCAAAGTCATACCTAACTTTTCACACACATTCCTGACATCCCAATTCTTCACAGTGATGAGTGTCTAATCTCATTTCACAACATTCAGGGAGCAATATTGTCACAGTGGCTACTTTTACATGGTCACAGAAATCAGATAAATACAGAAATCAGAAAGCCCAGTTCTCAGATTTGATGCGTGTCCCTTCTCGCCACATATCAGAAAACTCCAGGTTCTACATGTGCTGCAAATATCTCCCCACCTTTCATTGAGGCCCACCTGCAGAACCAGGTAGAGAATGACAGTGCCTCCATTTTTGGACTTCAATCTGCTATCCATGTGGCAGCCGCTTCTTGTGCTTGGTGCAGAGTGGATACAGCTAGGGCTGTCACGATATTACTATATCGACTTATCGTTTAATAAATAACAGATAAACGATATATTTTTGGGCTTGATATTTATCATCTGTACATTTATTAGCATTTCCCCCATTTTTTTCTTTGTAAAACTTTGCTTTTTAACTGAAGCAAATTGAGTTACATTATTTTCATGTTTATTGCAGCTTGTGTGGAATTTTAGGATATGATGATGCACTTTTAGAACAAAGGAGAGTTGATGGTATCTAGTATCGCTAGAGTCAATAATATCAATAGTTTCCTGCCTCAATATATCAAACTTTAAATTTGTAATCGTGTCAGGCCTAGATACAGCACACGTTTAGTAACTCAAAGGTCTAGGGTTCAAACTCAGTCAGCCCTGTCTTACAGTGGGGTGAATAGTAGTAGTAGTAGTAGTAGTAGTAGTAGTAGTAGCAAAGTAAAAAAGTCAGATCAAGATCAGATTTTGGTCTCCATGTAAACATAGCCAGTGATGTAAACAACGACTACAGCCCGTTGGTTCATGATCAGTAAAAAGACTTTAAACGCACACTTCCATTCAAGTTTCTGTATCTAGATTTAAAAGCAAACCTCTGTTGACCAAAGTGGGTTTCAGAAATGCGTCAATGAAACTCAATGTACTCAGGGATAGAACCAATTCCATTACCATCACTAATCATTCACGATGCTGCCAGAAATAAAAATAGAGGAGACAAATAGCTTTAGATTTAAAAAGAGATGGGGAGCACTTCATGAATCCTCATGTGAAAAAAATATCATGATAACCTGTCAGGTGCTCACTGGAAGAACAAAAGGGTGACTTCATACTTAAAACAAGTTGAAGCCAGCCAGATGGAAGACGCCGACCAACATATTTATACACCATATACAGTGCCTCTCGTAAGTATTCATACACCTTGAACATTTGCACATTTTGTCATGTTTACAACCCTAAACATAAAGATTTTATTTTGATTTTTTTACTGAACGTCCACACATAAGTAACAGACAACTGTGAAGTGAAAGCTAAATACATGATTCTGTTATTTTTCAAAAAAAAGAAAAGTGAAAAGTGGGGCGTGCATAAGTATTCATACAGCATTTTCTGAGTGCATTAAATTGCCTTTATAACATTCCTCATGACTCCAGAATGTTCACACCTTGGCCTAACCATTAAATAGAGGCCACCTGTGTGTAATCTACTCTCAGTATAATTTCAGCTGTTCTTTCAGGCCCTCAGAGCTGTGGTCGGAGTGTGTTGGTCACTAAACAACATCATGAAGATCAAGGAGCACCAGAGAGGTCAGGGATAAAGCTGTGGAGAAGTTTAAAGCAGCCTTAAGTTATACAAAGATTTCCCAAGTTTAAACATCTCCCGGAGCACTGTTCAATCCATCATTCAGAAATAGAAAGAGTAAAGCACCACTGAGAACTCACCAAGACGTGGTCATTCAGCTAAACTAACAAACCGAACAAGGAGAGCACTGGCAAGAAATACAACCAAGTGCCCCAAGTAAAAAAAATCAAAATAAAATCTTTATGTTTAGGGTTGTAAACATGACAAAATGTGCAAAAGTTCAAGGTGTATGAATACTTTCGAGAGGCACTGTATATATAGGTGTGCTCATTAAGTATTAATGAGCATGAAAAATCTCTTTAGGTCTACGGGTTATGGTTAATGTTAGGGTTACGATACACTATGAATATGAATGAATATAATGAATATAAAGCATTTCCCTCCCTGAGCAGAAACGTGTTGGAGAGTTAAAAAAAATATATATGCACAAATGAAGGCTTTACCATCAAGAATACCTTGGAGTTTGTTGGACGGCTTGTTCTTCTTACTGGCTTTAGATTTGATAGTCTTTTTATTGCTATTTTTGCTAAGCATTTCATAGTTTGCCAAAAGCCTCATAAAAAGTAAGTTCGCCTACTAGATTAAGCGCTCTGCTGATTCTTTTTTTTTCAGTATTTGGTCGTCTAAAACCTAAAACTCAGCAGGGAGTCACAGAGATGGCAAAGTGCAGGTGATAGCAGAGAGCCGTTTAGCCCGTTGAATGCGAGGCTTAGAGCTTGAATGATTGGAATAGGACACAGACGGATTAGCCCTTTCTAGAAGAAAGACGAAGACCGAAAATACCAGTGTGGGAAAATCTGAGAGGAGCGGGAGATAACGACTCGCTGAGCTGTCACCGGGGGAAAGCCGAGCGCCATCGCCGCCATAATACGGGAATCAAAACAGTTTGCGCAGACCGCCATTTGTTGTGTCACCATGGCGTTAGAAGATGTCAACACAAGCTAACGCAGCCAGACAGATGCTCGCTATTAGCATTATACGAGCAGATCGGATGACACAAGACGGAGCAGGAGGGTGATACGGCCCAGCGCACAATGTTCACCAACGAACAGAGGAGGAGAGAGGGGGCATACTTGTCTGCAGGCCCCTGAAAGTATATCACCAATAGGTTTTGTGGTTGTGGATGTGCAGCCAAAGTATTAACTCAAGTAAGAGTAATCTTCCTTAATTAAATGTTACTTCCTCTAGTGGAAGTGGAAGTAAAACTGAAGAGATTCTTGGTGAAAACACTACTGCTTTAAAGGCAGATATTTCAGTATTGCTTTATATTAAGGGGTGCTCGTTAAGTATTAAGTATTGACAAACATTAGTAATCTGTTTGGGGTTAAGGGTTAGAGTTAAGGTTAGGTTAGGCCATGAACAAGCATATTACTCATGGCCTATAAGCATGACAGTATAATGAACTGCTTATTCATATCTTTACATGCATATTATTCATAAATTATTAATACCTTATTAATACGTAATGAGTAAAAGAAATGGTTTAAAGCAGGGGTCACCAACCTTATTTCAGCTGAGGGCTAAGTTGTTTGAGGGCTACCAGTTAAAAACAAATCCTAAAGACTTAAACGTACACTGTATTATATTAAAATAGCTTTATTTTAAACTCATACTGAGTCACAAGAACCAAAATAACTGTAATTTTAAGAATTAGATTCAAGAAAATGAAGTGTTTTACGCTTTAGAAAAAGTCCCAAGGGCTACTGGACATGCCCCAAAGGGCCCCTGGGTGCCCGCGGGAACCACGTTGGTGACCCCTGGTTTAAAGGTAAGATACAAGAAAATATATATGTTTAAGGGGAGACACAAATGCACTTTTTATTTTTTCAGGTTCCGGGCCAAACTGGTCTCTTAACATAAACTTTCACCTGGAAACAAAATAATACCGAATCTCCACAATAACATGTTTAATTATTATGTTTTGCGATAGATTTAATATATATGCGAATTTTAAGCCTAATTTTATCAAAATGCATTTTTCTCTCTCTGCGACAATATCAATGTAAAAGTAGCACCGACAGACTCCAAATTTTCCAGCCTTGGACTGAACAATATTTTGAAAACTTTATTCGTAGCCTGATTTATTTATTTTTTATTTTTTTTATGTTTTCAAATAATAAACCATATATTTAAACCTCACCAGGAAATTATTTATACTGTTTTTCCTCATATTTGTGCCAGTAATCTACAGTAATCTACAGCAAAAGCTTCAAATTGATATCTCTAAATTTAAAAAGTTTCCCTGTTTACCTGCAGTGTCTCGCTTTAATGTCAGCATGAAGCTTTAGTCATTTACTCACGGTGGAAACCGTAAATGGGGTACCACTATTTCAAAACAGTGTGAAATACCTACTACTAGTACTGAGTGACAAAGCAAACCTTTGGCAACATCTGCAGGTTTGTTGCTAGCAATGTTCACAGTGTTATTCGGTAAAAAAAGCAAACAAAAGAGCAATTTGTTATAGTTTAAAATTCACAATGCACAATCCCAAGCTCTACTGTAACAACTATCTTGGGTCATTTCTATCATCGATAAGGGATTTGTAATAATACAGAGGCCTTATCAGTTCACTTTTGGTGCTGGTAAATACTATTGTGGAAACAAGACACCACCAGCAACCAGTCACTCTCACAGATAAGATGAAATGTCATGCCCAAAGACACAATAACTGAGCACCAGCAAGAACCAGAATATGAAGCACCAACCTTATGATTATATGACACTCTGAGCCATAGTCAAGTGGATTTTGAGCACTTTCTTTCCATTAGCTTAAAGAAAATGCACACACAGCAGGTCAACCTCCATTGGACAACAAACGGGGTAGTGCTAATAGTCGCTTCAGCCTGTGATGTAATAGGTCAGTCAGAAAAAGGCCCCGTGTGAGGACCATAGTGGGGTCAGACGAAGCTCAATAAATGGATCGTGGTCTATGTTTAGCACAGGGGAAAACAGAGGTTCAGAGTAAACGCTGAACAAAGCGATGACATATGGATTATCCAGCAAAACCACGACAACATAGACACTTCTATGTTGTCTTTTTGAACCTGCCAAGTTCACCTTTACTCATGTGTTGTCTGCTAGATATGCTCACTTAGCCCTTATATATACATCACAAGACATTAAACTACCTAAAAACGAATGAGGGATGTGATAAATTTTACTGTCTTTAAAATCTTGCACTCAGCACATCATGTATTCATATTGATTCATCATTTAGATTGGAGACTTGTCATCTCAGGGCAGGGCATCTTTGGCCACGCCTACTTTACGCCTTTAGTGCAGTTCTCACGAAAAATGGAGAAAGATACCTCTGTGTATGAAGGTGTATGTGGGCTGATCACACGCACAAAACCTTGGCAATCAGGAAAATGTGGAGTTCCCACCTTTTCTAAAACAAAACAAAGCTTCGGATCTGAACAAACAAAGCATCTTAGTCTTATCTCACAAGATGGCGAGTTTTCAAAAGAATTATGGTATAATTTCGAACCATAATCTCATAAATTGAACCATGAGTTTCCCAATGTCTAAACCTAATCTTGGCCATTTGTTGATTCTTATCATAATCAACAAAAACAACCTCTTCCAAAGATCATTTTCAAGCAAAATCCTCTGCACTTGGACAGAGCATTCAGTGACTTCCCATTGCGAAGTGAGACTGACCTGTAGGGCATCCCGGTCTTGTGGGCCACAGACTCCTCCTTGCCCAGTCCGAACATCCTCAGGTACCAGGTGGTCTCCATCTCCCGGATGAGCGTGGCCTTGTTGCGGGCCTGGGACTGCACTTTTGAAGCCGAGGAATTGCGCTTTTCCTGGGAGACGCGCTTGGTGCCGCTCAGGGACGCCACCGAGTGCTTGCGATGGGACTGGGGCGGCTGGACCCCGCCCCCGCTGCTCCGGGCCGCGAACATGGCCCCGAGGCTGGCGCTGCACCGTCAGGGTAAGAAGATAGAGGGGAGGAAGAAGATCCAAAATGTCTGTGCGTCTTTCAGTAGTTTCTCAATCCAATCCAGTTTAGCCTGACTGTTACGCCAACCTGTCGGAGAAGAGTAAAGTGGCAAAAATATTAACACAGGTAAGAGAAAATATTCTTTAAAGGAGAAGTATGTAACTTTTTATGCAGAAAAAAGTTTATATTTGTGCGTATTTGACTTTGTAGTGACCCAGCAGCTGTATGAGAGGTCAGCATGACAAGTTTGCTTTGGATCATGGTGGTCTCTACAACACTCCAGGATCAATTGTTTATTGGTTTTCTGGTGAGAGGGCCCGTCAGCAGAGAAAACCCTCTAAACAATTGATCCTGGAGCGTCCTGGAGACCACTATGATAGGAAGTAAACGCGCCATGCTGACCACTCATACAGCTGCTGGAACACTACAGTCAAATACACACAAATACCAACTTTTTTTCTCCACATGAAAAGTTGCCTAATGCACCTTTAAAGAATCTATTCAACTTCATGTCGGGTTCAAATCACATCTCCTGCAGGTGCCTACTGTCGTTGTGTCCTTGGGTAAGACACTTCACCCACATTGCTGTAAAACGCTTTGAGTGTGTAGGTGGAAATGCGCTATATACAGTAAGTTGAGACCATTTACCATGTGATAAAAACGTGACGAAAACGACTAAAACGTGATGACAAACACAAGGAAGAAGCTTTGTTTAGTTCTGTGAGTCTTAGCTTTCAAATGAGGCATTACACTGGCCTATAGGCTGTAAACTCCAGTCGAGAAGCTTTTAGATTTGGGTTAAACTGGAGAATATGTGCTCGGCTAAAAGGGCTGGGACGATCCACTTTTGTCACGATCCGATCTATATCACGATACCCAGGGGCCGATCCAATACGTAAGTAATTATAAATTATTTGTTGCAGCACAAAGTATTGCGATCCAAGTCCGATTTTATCTTAGCAATGTCGGTTAAGGGGGGTGGGTTAAGGGGTTAAGTTTGTTGCCCTGACAACCTTATTTCAAGACAGTCCAAACCTGCTCAGAATCAGCCTGAATTGTCGTCACTTTTAACCTCTTAACCCCCACCTGAGCTGAGAATGTTTTTTCAAGTTTGGCTTTGTACAAATCTAAAAGCTTCTTGAAAAAAGTGTCCAGGATGAAAATGCAATAACTAGCGACAAAAAAAGTGGGGGAAAAAAAGGTGAACCAGTGTCAAAAATGTGCGAGGAAAACACGACGAAAAAGCCACAAAACAGCAACAGAAAAGTAGCTAAAGATTAATAGAAAAGCAACAAAAATGTCACGAAAAAAATGGCAAAAATGTGTGAGAAACGCAACAAAAATCCACAAAACAGCAACAAAAAAGAATCAGAATTGTTAGAATTATTATAACTAGGAATGTTTCTCGTGAGACGTGCAACATTAAACATAAAAATATATAACACAGAGTTAAGATAAAAAATAAGCTATAAAACTTTAAACTATAAGACTTTAGCGGCATGCATAATAATATTTAAATAAAAAAGATTTAAAAAATAAGAGGTAAAATATGGTAAGACAAACACAATTGGCCTAGAACAACAACGGGATTGGATTTACATATGGTGTATAAAGTGATATAAAGTGCCTAAAGCGATGAAAATGTGGCAAAAATGTGACAAAAACGCTGCAAAAAAAGCAACGGGAAAAATTTTTCTAAAAAGTGACAACAACATGGCAATAACGTGAGGAAAAAGATCAGTTTAGATGAGTTTTGTAGGTCTTGTAGCTTTCAAATGAGGCGTTACTCTGGCCTATAAAGCCTATAGAGAAGCTGAACTGGAGGTTAATCTACAGAAAATAAATAAATTAGTAATTTGCTTTTTCACAATGCTATCACTCACGTATAAAAGTAGCCTACTGTGTGACAATACTCCGACAATTACTGCAAAAAGTGCAGCACGTGAGTAAATGTAACGACGTGCCACCCACCTCGGAGACCCCTGTGTTGACCTCAGCAAGCGCCAAAGCAGCCGAGAGGTCAGAGTTCAAGGCGAGGATCCAAAACAGCGGACAGTTCCTCTCTAAATACTCCCGACTTGTCCTGCGCTGACCTTAAGCCAACAGCAGCTCCTTGACACGGTTCTTTGGTGTCGGCCGGTTGTTATCTTCTCACCCCGGCGCTCGCCTTTGTGTGCGTCCGTCCGCTGCGAGCTCGGGTCTCTTATAGCCTCATTGAGCCTGAAACAAGATCCCGCGGGCTCCTTGTCCCGTCACAGCCAGCGGGGCCTAAAAGGAACGAGCCAAGTATGCCGGGGCGTCCGTAATGCCTTGACACTCTCGCACAATGCAGACGCGCTGAGGCCGTGCTCCGCGGACAATGCCCCCGAACAACGGCGGCTCTGGTGCAGCGCTGCAGGGAGAATAAACAAGTCAAGTGTTCATTTCCACGACCTCTTTAGTTCACTTTGTCTATAAGTGACTTGAAGTAACAGTGAGTATTAAAGGCTTATGTCGGAGAGTTTGTAGAGGTTCTCAGGCATCTCAGTCAAAATGTAAGACTGGGAAACACGAAAAGAACAATGAAAGAAAGCAATAAAAAGAATTACCCCAGAAACTTCTGCTTTTTTCGTAAGATATTAACCTCTTACCCCCTTATGGGCTAGTGTGATGCCTCATTTGAAAGCTAAGGCCTACAAAACTGGTTGTCGCCGCTTTTTCATCACATTATTGAAGCGTTTTTTTTCTGTGTTATCATCGCTTAAATTCGTTGCTTTTTGTCACTTTTTTATTGTGTTATTGTTGCCTTTCCATCACGTTTTTTGTCACTTTTTTTGTTGATTTCTTCCTTGTTTTCGCCACTATTTTGATGGTTGTTTTTGAAGCTTATAGATTTGGGTAATGCCAAACTAGAGAAAATGTGCTTGGTTCAGGTTAGGATACTACTGGCTTTTTAATGCACCACACTATATAGGGCAAAAAAATTATAAAAAAATAATAAAAAAAATAAAACAACCAACACTTGTACATAAAAATATTGTAGTGGCAATAGTAATGACATCAAATGTTTTATCAGGATCTTTGTGTCTAGTAAACAAGATTCCATTTAATCTCTGAATATTAAATATGCCTGTATAATAGTATAATATTGTAATAATATTATTCATTCGCAATATCTAGGATGTCATCAAAAATAATAAAACAAATAATTGTAATGATGGTAATAACATTCAAATATTAATAATAACAACAAATGCATTTGCTTGTATGATCATAATTCTCATTTTGATGTATGCAGTAGCATAAATGTAAATCTTAAACACAGTTGTATGTGCCTGGGTTTGGAATATCGAATACATGAATTCTCTTATTTTCTTATACTTGTTTAGTATCCAATAGGAAACGTAAGCTATGGAGTCTATGCGTTCCACTCATGTAATCTCATTTCCTTTTATGTGCAAACTTCTTCTTGGTTGTGGATACAGTCCTCATGTATATCTGTAAATGGTAAATGTTTATTATGTTGGATGTGGGGTAGGCGCCCATAAGCTTCTTGCTTCAGCCTACTCCTTTTGAGCATCTGTGACTGGTTGTATATGTGTATTTGTAAATCAGGAAAATGTAGTTGCTCAAATAAATTAAACTAAACTAAACTAAACTAAGTTTTGATGGCACAAGAGAAAGTTACTTGTTTACCCAGAAAAAATAAATGCATTGGAAAAAGAATAATTATCTTAAAGGAATAGGCCACTGTTTTTACATACTGAGATGTGTTCTTACCTTAGCTTAGACGAGTTCATTTGTACCTGTCTGGTCTTCACGCTTGCCCTCAGTCACGTAAACGTATTATTCACTCTATTCAACATTTTATGTCTTAAAATCATATATATAACAATAAAGAGCTTTGACTGTAGCCTGAATACGAAATCATGCACATATATTTCCAATAATAAATTCAAAATAACGCTTTGGGAGCCCCGCACTCCTCCAATATTAACTACAATAATATTTACAACAACAAAAAGTATCCTCCAGGCACCAGTACCGCCAACCAATGCCTCTTCATCTAAAAGTACTTACATTAACCGGTGATTTTTGTTTCAATCTGATGATACTCGGGTTCAGGGGCGGAGCTACAGGGGGTGGCACTGGCGCCTCCTGGAGATGAACTTCCAATGGGGTATAAATCCTCTTCTGGATGCGCTCCCCTTTCAGCTGATAAGACTTGCCGTGGTGGACAGTAATACCTCTGCATGAGACTGGTTCACTTTGTTGCCGGCGCTGACACAGGATCAGCTCTAAATTTACACCCTTGAGAGTCTTCAAGTCTTAGCGCCATTCCCTCTGCCCCGAGACCCGCTGCTGCAGTGAGAAAAACATAATTACATTGTTTGTCACGGTGAACTGGGGAGGTGGAGCCAAACAAGTGTCAATAACAGGCCGATGTTCTGTGGATCGCCTGTCGGGTCACTCATTGGTTTATTTGACATATTTGTTGATTCCATTGGGCTCTAAACATATTTATGAAACAAATTTTATACATGCCTTAAAGTACAGGAACCCAGATTAATTCTTAACAAAACTATCAAATACACACAGCGGATGTATAACAAATGAAGCTTCTGCATAACCTCAACCTGGAAGACCTGCAGCACTCATTCATTACCTCGTCACCGGCCGCTCAACCAATCATCCGATCCCATCTCAAGCACCTTCACAACAGCTAATCACCGCAGCTGTTCATTCCTGAAATGTTTATAAAAAAAAAACAAATGTGAGAACGAGTGCATGTTATTTCTGTTGTTGGGATTATGTTTGGAGTAAGTTGGAACAAGAGCTAAAGACTGTAAAACCTTAATTCAATTTCAAACAATGTTCAAGAAATAAAGTATAAAAACATATCATGAGAATGGATGTAAAATAATACGATGATGGGCTCTTTTTTTTATGTGAAGAACTGAAAATACGAACTGCAACATAAGACATTGGCAGCTGTTTCTGTTTTGTAAAATACACTGGGATTTGCCTTGCCAGCAAGCTGAATCCTTGCGGTATTTTTGAGTTTAAATGTACTCAAGAATCCATCTTGAACCGTTCCTGCCTTCATCGTTCGGACAGAACCAAAATTGTTTCTGGCAAAAAAGACACTAATAAACAAAGCAGTGATGCCAAAAAAACACAAGGTGCTATAATACAAACACACATAACTTTTTTCAAAACTAAACATTGATTTGCGGTGCTCATGATCCAATCAGCAGCAAATGCTGCTCCAAATGTGTGACCTCTCCCTGAACGATTCAAGTCTGGCGCAGTCCCAGATTGATGTCAGTGCAAATGCTATTGGCACTGTATTATAAATCTGCCTCTTGCCAGGTTACACTGGGATAGGCTTTAGCTTAAACCTACTCCATTCAGACTTTATGTGTGTTTGTCTCCCTACTTGGAAAATGCTGAAATGTCTGAATAAATTGAATGTATAATACAAGATCGATGCCAGGGATTTCCCAAAAGACTTTCTACATTTATACACTTGATGGGTCTCACTGTATCTGGACTGGACTTGACAATTAAGTCACTTTTAACATCCTTTTTTTGTTATGAGCACAATCTACAAACATTTAGGTAAATATAGAAAATAGAGGGTGAATAAAAATGGTTGTATAAAAATAGCTCACAACGTAAAAAAAAGTTTGGAAACAAACACAATTTGATTAACTGATTATGAGGTGGACTGGGGAGCCCAAACTTTCATCCTGTGAGAGGACCTTGGCCGGACAGCAATGCTAAAAAGTGTGTAAAAAGTCTGTCATTTGCAACTTCAGCTTTATCACTCCATATATTTTATTATCCTGGTGCAAATTAGAAACAGAAAAACATCCCTTTGCGTTAGATATATTACTCTGACCGAGATATACCTTTCATTCAGCTTCTCCATGTTTTATCATCAACAGTCGTCATAGCCCCTCGTTGACTGAGCTGCTGTCCGGCCTCGGCTCCTCCAGAGTCCCGCTCGTGTTCACCAGACGCCCCGACGCTGTGTCCGACAGGTCACGGTCATGATCAGTGAAGAGTGAAGAGAGTCCGCCCTGAATTATTCACTCCAGTAACGGGACCCTCATTTCACTGAGGGGCTGAGGGCCCAGACACAGGCCCGCTGATCCTGTCTGGTTCCTCGTAAACAGAGGAAAAATGAAAAAGTACCTGGGGAAATTGCTACTTGAGTACTGTGAGTGACTGTAAATCCTAGTATTTCTAAAGGAAATGCCCAAAACATGTTCTGAAGAATAAAAGCAGTGCTAAGTAACTTGTTTACCTTAATAAATCCTTTTCGTAGTCCCTCTGAGGGTAATACAAGTGTTAATGGGATGACTGGGGGAGCTAACAGGCTAACGGTCAAGCTAACTGTGAGCTAGCACCTCTTTAGCAGTATTTACAGGCAAGTTTGAGTGAAAAAAAATCTCCATTGTGTCATTGAGTTGTGGCACAATGTACAATATCCCCCTCTTCCTTTGTCTTTTCTGTCACCTTAGTATTTACTCTCACGGACAATTAATGAGTAAAAAAAAACGCAACATGCTACAACACCTGCAGTGATGCTAATAGCCTATATGGGCATGTGCTACTTAGTACTGCTTAATGGAATAGGCCACCTTTCTTAGCTTAAAAGAGTTAATTGGCTTGTTGCACAATGTGGCTACGCTAGTTCCTGTGAGCTGAAGCTGTGGGCGCTAGTACTTCCTGTTCGTATTAATTTCCATTAAGATGAGCTTAGACTTGTTCGAATCATCGCATTTCCTAGAGATCCTGTGGTGGATGTGAGTTCCTGGTAGATGATCATTTACTGCAGGTGAACGAGTTGCTGTACAGTATAAATATTTCAGTGGAGACGTCTATGTTCATAAGGATCAGTGAGTTTGTCTTGAAGCTAAAGGCTAACATTAATTTCATGCATTATACAATTTCAAATAGTGCCTCAAATATAAACTAATCTGCAGATAAACCATCTTGTCCAACTTTAATTTTTTTATTGGTATTTGTATTTATTAAAAAAAAATGTATAGCATGTTAGTGTTAGCCTTTAGCTTCAAGACAAACTATCAATCCTTTATGAACTCGCTACACCCTACATCAAGATTTGAACACAGTAAATGATCATCTACCAGGAACTCACTGCCCACCATGTAATCTTTAGAAAATATGATTATTATTCCCGCAGGTCTGAGCTCATCTCTATAGGAAAAGAATACAGACAGGAAGTACTGGCGCTCACAACTTCAGGTCAGAGGAGCTAGCATAGCCACACCGTGCAACAGGCCAATTTGTACCTGTCTGGTCTTCACACGTGCCTTCAGTCACGTAAACACAGCACAGAAGGCGTTAGCATTTAGCCTCTCCTCTTCTCCTCTATAGCTCCAAACAAGGTGAAGCTCTTCCACGTTTTCCCTTTTTAAATATGGTTAGGTGAAGTGTTACACTACAAAGTATAATTACACAAAATTAAACAATGTGGAAGGCGTAATAATACCAGGAGTAGTTCGACATCCATGCAGTAAAGTGAAGATATTACTGCGCGGATGTCGAACTGCTACTGGTATTATTACGCCTTACAATATAGTTCCCCTTTTATCCAATTTTGTGTACATGAAACACAAACTACATCTATTATACTGTATGTGTCTCATGAAGCTTTTGCCCCTTAAACATTTACTCACTGTGGAGTGAGTAACTATTTTTTTACTCAAGTAAGAGTACAGATACCTCATTATGGTAATACTCAGCGCTTTTATTACCTAAAGCACTTTGCATCAAGGAACCACTCACCCATGTAGTTACACTCATTCATACGCCAATGTACGCAGATAGTGGAGGCGAGGGGGGTGAAGTGTCTTGCCCAATGACACCATGACAGTGGGCACCGACAGGAGCCGGGATGCAAACCCCGAACCTTCAGCATGAGACGAGCTGCTCTGCCCAGCACCACTATAGCATTACTCAAGTAGAAGTAAAAAGCACCATAAGGTAAACTCTAATTACAATTACTTCAATCAAGTACATGCTTGAGTAAATGTAACTGAGTACTGAGTATTACCCACCCCTGCTCAATAGTAGCATATGTCCAGTAATCTAAAGGATCTAAAGACCTTTCTTCTGCCTTGCTTCCATTGTGTCTGTATGGTACATGAGTGAGAACATTTGTGAACAACAGCCGATATGGTATGAGTTTTTAAGATTATTCATGTTTTTTTTTGAGTCAAGACGGTTTTAATTCATCACATTTTGTAATTATCTCCCTGAAGATGCTTGAAGATTTCAGTTTGATTACCATTGCCCCAACCAAATAGACAAATCAGGCTTTTTCTTTAGGCCATTTTTTTTTTTTTAACTAGTAAAAACCTACTCCAGGGTTTCCACAGAAAAAAACCCTGGCAGCTTATTGGAATAATATTTGACCAATATTTGTACTTTTACTCAAGTTATCAAATCAAGTACTTTGACCAACACTGAGCATTATCCACATGCCTCTGGTGGACTCTCGGTTCCCAGAGGCTGCAGTGACAGAGAACTCAATCGGATCATCTGTAACGTCAGTAAGAGAGAAACTCAAGCATGAGCAAAATCAATCATTCAAGTCCTTTATCCCAAAGCCTGAGCGAGACGCAAGCTGATACACATGTGCGCTCACTTTATAAGGCTGGGCTTTTCCTCTCTCTGAGGCACCTCGATTAGTCTAATTGTCTGGCAGGACGTCCCACAGGTCATTCAATCGCATCAGGGCAGGATTCTGAGCAGAAAACAGGAAAATATAGTAACATTTTATTGCAATGCGCTAGAAGTTTGAGGCTTTATGTTGTGGAAATAAAGAAAGACCAACCAAACCTTACCTTTGGGAGGCACAGAAGAGGCACTTCACAAGTAGAAGGTTTGGGTTTGATTCCCACCTGGACGGGGCCTTTCTGTGTGGAGTTTGCATGTCCTCTCCGTGCTGTGTAGGCTCCCCTACAACTAAAACATGTACAACAGGCCAGGATGAATTATATGTGTGAATGTATGGTGGTGATCGGAGGGACCGTTGGCGCAGATGTGTGTCTGAACTTGTACGTATTGTCTCATTGTAAAGCGCTTTGTGACCATGTCTGTGAAAGGCGCTATATGTGTGTTTCATCACGCATAGATCCGGCGGCCATTTTGAATATCAAAGTAGTACTATGCAGTACAACAACATGTAACAATATCTCTACTCAGGATGAAAGTGAAAGACAACTGATCATTGCTTAAGAAGAAAACAGTTAAAACACGGACCCAGAGACGCACAACGTTTATGTGATATAAGCAGCAGATGTGGCACAGATGTTGCAGCTCTGTCTGTGGAGCTACAGCAGGATTTACTAAAGATCTGCTTCACTCTGAAGACTAAATGAACACATCAAAGAGAAAACAGAAAACCTTTCTCTGTGATTTTTACAGTTTTTCATGTTGACAGAGTCTCAGTCTGAGTCAGTGTTTCAGCTGCTCAAGATGCTAGCATGCTACCGGTTAGCAACAGTCAATCAACTGTCAATGACTTCAACACGATAAACACATGTGTGACATCTATGAACCATGAGGAAATACTACAGTAACAGCTCTGACCTCTGTCACATGTTGTATCCAAGACTAGATGTTTGTGGTTCAGGGCTTTCTTGTCTTGGAGAGGTCAGAGCTGAGCTGTTGAAGCTAAATGCTAACCAGTAGCATGCTAACGTCTTAAGCACTGACTCACTGGTTTCTGCGCATAAACGTGCGTCTCTGGGGCCATTTTCTTCTTGAGCAAAGATTACGAGTTCATAAAAATGCCACTGTCTATCTGTTGTCCTTCATTTATATCCTGAGTTGAGATATTGTTACATGTACTACTGGATAATTCTAATTCGGTATTCAAGATGGCCACCATAACAACAAAGGTCACATGACTGAAAAGCATGTATACAAATAAAGTAAACTGTAGGCATGCTCATGTTGTTTGCCTAAGATCTCAGTTGTCCATAGGTTTTCCAAAAGGCTCTTAATACATCTTTTAGATCTGGGTAAAGCCAAACTGCAGAAAATGTGCTCGGTTCAGGTGGGGGTTAAGAGGTTAATATCACTATGGATCATGTCCTTAAAGAGTAACTAAACACCAAATCCACTTTTTTTTGCTGATAAACGGTCTAAATGGTTGTTGAATAGAGTTAGCTACATGTCCCAGTCAATATGTTGACATTTGGTGCAAACGTGTTCAAAATCTCACTTTAGTGTCTAAAACCGCATGGTTAACGCCCCCTACTGGTTTCAAGCAGCAACTACATTTGATATTTTGTGGTTGGAGGAGAGTGTGTCCACGGCGTCCACAAAACGTCATCAGTTCTGCCTCTGTGCCTCTGTGGCCCCGCCCACACACGCCTCCGCCTCCGTCACGCAGCAACCAGGACACGCGTCGCGCAGTCAAACCAGTAGATGGCGCCCCTGCGATGCTCACACTTCGGCTGAGGTGGTGTAGAGGAATAAATCCCTTAGAAAAGCTACTGTGCGATGCTCTCTCTCTGTTCGCAGTCACTGACAGCGAGCGAGTAGATCTTTTTTTTTTTTTAGTAAGATAGTTGCTACTAGTGATGCGCGGGTTGCGGGTTCCACCGTCGTCTTTACAGCAGGTTTTTGGCGTAAATATACGTCGGATTTTCATAAAACAAGCAGCGTTTTGCAGCTTGTGATCCAGGGAACGCTTTTGTGGAGCTCATATCTCCTATTTTCCACCGTATGTGCGACTGTGTGTGACTTCGCGCTAGGCCTATCTCTGCTCTCTTCCTCTCTCCCTCTTGCCCAGCGCTCTTCGGAGGGAGAGAGAAAGCGAGAGCGCGCGTGATGACACGCCGGTGCTGTTCATACGGATCATATTTGTAACGCGTAATATTTAATGGTTGCGGGTGCGGGTGCGGGTGCGGGGCGGGTTGTAAAAATAGAACAACGTTGCGGGGCGGGCTGGGTCGGGTTAGAACCTGCTCCAGATGCGGGACCCGCGGGTTGAAAAAAAATCCTGACCCGCATCACTAGTTGCTACATCAAGCAATCACAAGTCATGAGAATGTACCAACTCTTGCGCACAGTGGTGACAGCGGTAACAGCAGTCTGTCAGTCCTGTCAGATCTAGGGGCTTGGTCTGAGACTGTCAACAGAGCAGACCCCGCCCACACACTCACCCCCCTCGTCTCCCCCAAAGCCTCCGAGACCACCCCTTTCTCAGCACTTTTTGACTTGTGTTTGTGGGTGGGGAAAGGCTCTGCCACGCCCGTTTAGTTGCACTTTAATAAAGGTTCTTAATAAAGATCAATGAATTAATAAAACAAGTCTAAATATCTTAATGCGCTTAGTAAATCTATATTTACTTGAAATAATAAAAACGTCTCACTCCATTGGCAGATTATTTTACTTGGCCCATCAGAATCACTCAAACTCGGGTTAAATAGAAGTTGACTCATCAGAACCATGTCTTCATATTTATATATTTATTCATTTATTTCTTCATTTCCATAAAACTGCACTGACCTCGCCACTACAAATCAAGGCACACTGCATAACATCTTTAAATAAACCGTGAGGAGCTTGAACAACACCGTCTTATTTTACTTTGTGTTGACAACCGAGTTATGAAGGAACTCGTCCTCAGCCTCGTTTTAAATATTCTCTGATGAAAACTATTCGAAAACAGCGAAAAGACAAGTTGGAGGCAGCTGAGGCGGTAAACAGAGCAGCTGACGACAGATCCTGCAGATACAGACCGGACAAACACAGAGGACATTTTCATTTCTTTAACATATTTTCTGTGTTTTGATAAACAGCTGTGTTCATTTAAGTCACTGTGCAAAAATACTGAGGATTCAATACAATTATCTTTATACTTTAAATCTATATTGTTTCAAGCATTTTATTGTGTATTATCAAAATGTATTATATTTATTAGATATTAAAATATAATCTGTTCTGTTATTGTGGAAGAAAAAACTAATTTAAACTAAAATAAAGGAACCCGGTGCAGAGCAGAGGAACAAAAGACACTAGTATTTTGTTTTATATATTTATTAGTGCCTAAAATTTGTAAGATAATGTAATGTCTATTTACATTTTGATTATACTGAACAAATCAATGCACAAATATAACAGCAATAGTTTGAATGTTAATCTCTCCCTGACCGAACTAAACAAAGTCCAGCTTGATTTTGCTATTATTGGATCTTCCAGCTCAAGTCAAGAGTTTGTCGCCCTCTGCTGGCCACAGTGGGAAGTCGAGCAAACAGGACATTGAAACATCAAAATGCATTTTCTCAAGTTCAGCTTCACCCAAATCTAAAACTGTACAGACTCTAGGCCAGTGTAACGCCTCATTTAAAATCAGACCTACTAAACTCATCTTTTTCTTGCTGTTGTTTGTCGCTTTTTGTCACTTTTCTGTTGCTGTTTTGTGACTTTTTGTTCGTCACATATTTTTCTCACTTTTTCACGTTTCTGACTCTTTTGTTGCATTTTAGTCACTCATTTTTGTCACTATTTTGGCGCTTTAAGGTTTGGGTAAAGCCAAACTGGAGAAAATGTGTTCAGTTCAGGTGGGAGTTCATATCCAAAGACATTAAAGGGACTATACAGAGTTTAAAAATGTTTAGTAGTATTTTCCTCCCCCTACATGTTCCAGCCATGTCCTAATGTGTAGAATTCACCACAACTGCCTCTAAAATCCTGCACTGTCACTCAAAAACTTGTTTCTTCGGGTCCAAAGTGCCGACATGCACAAGCTTAATATAGAGACTGCAGTTACGCATAAGACCTGAGGTGGCAGTAGTGAGTATAAAATGACCAACTTGCATCCAGTCTCTTTAAGTTACATTATTTAAGTGTCATAACTCATTGTACAACACAAGCAATTTATGGTTTCTCTTTATAGTGACTGCATTTGTATCTTATTTCATTATTTCTACAACATTTACAAAGCTTTCCTTATGATTTGTTAATCAGTTATAAGCACCTAACTAGTGAATATCTTTGTCAGGCCATAAATAAAAGACGTTATTACTGATGTTTTACAAATGGCTTCGTAGTGAGTTACCAAATTTGTTATAAAATGCTATAAAAATGTGGTTTTATTTTACAATAAAGGAAAAATGCTATTATATTTCAAAGCGTTATAACAAAATAAGATCTGTTTGTGGTTGATATTGCTCTTATTAATCATCGATGGCGGTGGAGGCGGTGGTGGAGTTGATTTCTGTGGCCGTGGTGCCGAGAGACGCCGAGGTCCCGGTCAGAGTGGAGTCCCGTTGTTTGGAGCGCGCTCGGATCAGCTCCTCGGTGTTACGTTCAGGCTTGACGAGAATTATGTAGCATTTCGGTAAAAAGATGCACGTCAGGAGTCCAAAGCTGGAGGCGAGGATGGCGAAAATCTGAACGGCCACCATGAACTTTCCCCTCGTGCTGAGGTACGCCGGGACGAAGGAGATCCACACGATGAAGAACACCAGCATCCCAAATGTCACGCACTTCGCTTCGCTGGGAAACGGGTTTAAACATGAAATGAATATACAGTAACACAGAAGTGGCAAGAGCGGCTCCTACCTGAAGTGGTCCTCCAGTTTCCGGGCGATGAAGGCGAAAATGAAAGCCACCAGAGCCAGGAGGATGTCGTAGGCGAAGATGCAGCAGATGAAGATCACGTTGCCTTCGTGACACTCCAGGATGATCTTGATGTCCTGGGCTGACGTGTTCTTGATGGGATGAGGGGGCAGCGTGAGCAGCCACACGGTGCACCCGATGGCCTGTGGGACGAGGTGGCAAAGTTAAACAGAGACGATAAACTGGACAGAGCTTTATATTGTAACGTAGTCAATAATGAAGCAGGTATTACACTTATACCTCTCAATTTGTTACTAGAGACTGGTCTGATCAAAATGTAAAATTAAAGGGGCTAGATGCAAGTTTGCCAATTAATACTCACTACTGCCACCTCAGGTCATACGTGTAACTGTACTTTCTATATTAAGCTCGTGCATGACCGCACTTTGGACCCGAATTAACACCTTTTTTAGTGACAGTGCAGGATTTTAGAGGCAGTTGTGGTAAATATATCTGGGCTCATTCTACACATTAGGACATTGTTGAAACATGCAGGCTACATCACAAGACATTGTTTTGTTTTTTTTATCTTGTCCTCTAAAACCTGGAGTGTCATTGTAAGCAACTTGTTTTTGTTTATTGTTTTTTTTTTTTCTTTTTTTTTTACATCAAATCTAAAACTAAATCAAGACCTCAACAAAATTAAAAGAAGACATGAGGAAAGTTATGAGTAAAACTACATTTTTGTGTCAAAAGTGTGTATGAGTGCTACTTGGATGTAAAGTCTTTGTTTAGTGTATCTATGCTCTAGTATTTTGTCCATAATTGTGTGAAGCACTTTGAGCTGCCTGGGCATTAAAGTGAACTAACCTGTATTTAATTTGTTTTTGTTTTAGGCTGTGTGTGTAAATCTAAGAGATTCTTTGACATCATGGCCTCTTCCGATATGGATATTGTGATTATAATAATTATTTGGCGATATCTTCTGCAGACCTTCACTGCTTTACCGTTACCTGTATTAAAGTAGCGAGAGCAGCCATCGCCCTCTGGTGGCCACAGGTGAGTTTGTCTTTCTCTGGGAACCCGCTCTGGTCGCTGATGTTGTGCATGTTGCTCATGATGACGTCTGGACTGCCGCTGTTGGCCGCTGCCTCGGCTGCAGCTTTAGCAGCTTTGGCAGCGGCTTTAGATCTGGCTCGCGACGCCTTCACAGCCAGAGCCCGCAGCATGAGCACTGACGCCTTACCTGACCACAAACACAAGGAAAACGTCCAATCATGTGACCCTATGTCATTGTCATTGAGATTTTTAGTCCTACAGCTTTGTGCGATGAACAGAGCAAACTGATTTACAGTGTTGGGTGTTACTTAAAAAATTTAATATATTCTATATTAGTGATTACAGCTTTAAAAATGTAATAAGTTTGTATTTACATATAACTGTTTCAAAAATGTAGCTGAGTTACACGACTTTGAGTTACTTTTGAGTTACTTTTGGCAAATTATAAACTGAAAAAAGTAATAATACCACCGAGCAAAAGCGCAGATTTCCTTTTCCTTCCAAATTCTCTTGTGTTTTGTTCTGAGGACATTAACTGCAGACTGCAGATCTTATACACCAGTGTCCAACTGGATTTGGTGCTGCATTTTATTTGGGGGGAGTTTGGCATTTTTTTGTTCATACATTAAATGCTCTTGTAACTCAAGTTACTTGAAATGTAAAAACTAATATATTCCCGTATTTTGTGTAAGTAATTTGTTATATTCCTTAGTAACTGAAAAAAGTAAGTAAGTTTTTGTAACACATTGCTTTTGTAATACGTTACCCCAACACTGCTAATTTATACTTCAATTAATACAGAGACTCATTTGCAAAGGTATCGATACTTTGCAGTCATTTGTAAATCAGATCTTTTATGAAGAGTTTACAGTCTATAGGCCAGTGTAGAGACTCATTTGAAAGCTAAGACCTTCAAAACTGATCTAAGCTTCTTCTCTTTTGGCCACATTTAGGGTTTTTTGTGTTCTGTAACTGTGATCAAACCACAAAAATGTGACAAGAAAATCATCATGAAAACAACCAAAAAGGACGAAGTCTGTCTATCAATACAATTATATTTATAGTTTGTGGACACAGTGTGTCCACAAATGTGTGAATGCCAGAGTTCACAATAGGAATACTACGTCAATGCACCTTTATGCTCAATCTTCACACTTCAGTATTAAGTATCGGCTTTGAACTTCAAGCATCGTGACCGCACTGACTCTTACCCATGATGGAGGACAGGCAGAGCGCGAAGCCCAGAGCCAGGGCCACTTGGCTGGTCATGCAGCTCCAGTGCTGAGGCTGCCCCAGGAAGACGATGGAGCAGAGGAACGTCACCACCAGACCGAAGAGCAGGCTGAAACTCAGCAAGGGGTCATTGGCCTTCACCAGAGGAGTGTTGACGTTCACCATGAACACCACCTGGGCACAGAAAATTACAATGCGTCTGTGATCAGGGCTGCACAAGTCACATCAAGCTGTTTTGACACAACTTCATAAACGAATAATACATTTCTGTTTAAAGACGGGGTATTATGCTTGTTTGTAGATATTGGGTCATAATCTCAAACATATCGTGAACACAATCTTACACTTGGTTGATTACAAAATGCTGCAATAACCACAAATACTCCCTTAGCTATTTCTCCCTGATTCAAAGAGTCTCACCCCGACAGCGATGGTGAGGAGAGCTCCAAATGCAGAGATGACGATGAGGGTGATGCCGAGGGGCTCCTCAAAGGCCAAGAACTCAATGATCTTCAGCACACACTCGTCATGGGCTTCATTGGACCAGTAGTCTTCATGACACAGGATGCATTCACGAGCGTCTGGAAGGAGATTAAAGCGGACGTAACATGCAGAACTGTGGCACCTCAGCAAAATACAAGTCACAATTACTAGCTATTGGATACAAATGGATGGAGCCGTAAAAGATGTAGTTTGGTGGCGAACTGCTCAGAAAGGGGGCGGTTTATGGACTTTAAAAGTGGGTGCTGAACCTGTCAGATCTCAAAAAGCTAAGCAGGGTTAGTACATGGATGGGAGACTGTGTGTTAAGCGAGTGAGTGGCTGGTTGTGGTCGTTGGTGAAGATGTCTACAGCCGTTCTTCTGTCAGTCAATGTCCCGCTGTCGCTACATTACGTTAACCACCACCAGGTATGGAGAGAATGAAAAATTGTCCCTTGTGAAGAGCTTTGGGCGACTTGAGTCATGTGAAAAGCACTGTACAAAGATTCCCTTGAGCGGGCAATGCATGGTGACTTTTAAGTATGGCTTCCTTGTTTCATAAAATCTCCCTGTATGCCCTGATGACCCCCCTCCACTTGCTCTCCTTTGTTGAGCAGCTGTTTCATTGGAGAGAAAAGCCAAAAAGGGAGTGTTTTTACTTTGAGCTTGAGTTTTTACTTTTAGCAAAAGATGCAGAGGTGAGGAAAAGATTTAATGCAGAAGTAGGACCTCACTTTTGCTCTCCATCTATCTCGGATTGCATCTGCAGTGGAGGAAGAAACAACTAAAGTCAACAGGATTACTCAAAACTGCGCGATGGAAACAAAATGGTGCTCCAGACGAAGGAACAATGTTATATCACGGTTAAAGGCTGAAAAGAAGCCAATGTTGTGTTATATAGCCTTCTTCTTCTTTTAATAAAAACATTATCCATTTCTCACTGCTCCAAAGTATTCGCAGTATTAACTTAGTGAATTACAAACGTAAAGTGGCACTGACTGGTGAGGTTGCTGATCTCTCCGTCAGCGCACGGGATACAGTCGAAGCAGCAGACTGGCTCTCCCTGACGGATTCCTTTCCGGGTGCCTGGCTGACAGTTCTCACTGCAAATCGACCTGGGAGGCTAAAAAAAAACAATTCAAACACATTATTATGATTACTGAATATACCGGTAGTTAGATTCTTTCAGTACCTTTCACGCATCACAACAACACAAATAGAAATAGTTATTCCGACTTATAATAACAATAGTTTGGTCCTGTATAGGATTTCTTCACAAAGTTCTATGAATTCAACCATTTACAAGACATTAATCATTTATTCACAGTCATTGTTGGCAAGGGATCCTCTGGCCTAAACGGTATTGAACATTTTTTTGGGAAAATAGGAAGAAAAAGTACTTTAGGGTTATAACATGTCTTTAAGTTAGTAAGTAATTGCTTATAAAACAATTATACATTAGGTTTACAGGCTTAAGGCTGTTTGGAAGTTCAGTGATTAGAAAGTAGAATGAAAGAAAAATCTAAATTTGCCCCAAAAAATGACCCAAATATCTAAAAAAAGTGCGTCAGAGGCGGAGCTGACCGTGGTTTCCTGGTTGTTCCAAATGATGGAGTCGTTCCTGACGGTCATGCTGTTTTCGGCTGAAGCTCTGTACTGTCCCACGGTCACGTACGAGATCTCCCCGAGGTCGTCCACCTGCCAGTTCAGGATGTCGTAATAGCCCTCCACGTCGCCATCTTCGAAGTAGATCCTCTCCCCGGTGTGAGGCACTGTGTAGTTCACATTCTTCATGTAGTACATTAGCTGAGACAACACAGAAACATGTTAGGAGGAACTAGCACACACGGTTCATAGATTAGCATCAGTATAGAAAGGAGACACAGAACTACTCTTAGTGTTTTAAGTGATTTCAGAGGAATTATACAAATCAATACATCATCTGACAGTATTCAGGACGGTAAAACAAAGCTCAAATCTTTGTTTAACTAGAGCGACCCCTCAAGTGTCCTCCTGAGTTAGCACATATTGCCAGAGATATAGATTTTAGATGATTTTAACCTCTGTATCAAACATTTTAGTGTGACACTGACCTGGTATTAATAACATTATAACATTCTGTGCCTCTACTGCTAACAAACAACTGGATTTATTGGCCACGTCTTACTTTAAGCTTCTTTATTGTTCTGTGTATCAATAAAATAAAGAAAAACATGGTCTAAAACGGGGTCTACAACCTTTATTACCCTGTGAGGTTCTTTTACGTAACAAAAACGGCAAAGAGCTTAAACTTCAAAAGCAATTGTGCGATGTAGGCAGATTTTAGTCTTAAGAGTTTGTGGGCAAGATGATATTTCAATGAAGTAAAAGAAAATTAGTTGAGTTAGGGCTGGGCGATAAATCAAATTAATTCATGCTTTTAAAAACAGACGATTTGGAAAATGGCTAAATTGTAAAATTGAGTCTGTCGCTCCATGTCCCACCAACATGACACCAGCAGAGAAGCAGCGACTTTCTGACAATCTCTGCTTCACAGAGGCCGTGTTCTTTCAAATGAAGTCAGGAGACTTTTTAAAGTTTATTTCAAATAAAATCAATTAAAATCGTAATCGTCCAAACGCCCAGCCCCTAGCATCTAATATGGGGGAGCTACTTAGAAAAGGGCTGGAGGATCGAGGTATTTTTCAACTCAAATGTTGAATATGGCCAGAGAGAGTAAAAGAGTTTCTCGCCATAATAGAAATCAATCTCATGGCTCGTGTTAATGTCAAACCCTGTACATTATAAGCCGTACCTGCCATGGTTCAAAGTTGGATATATTTGCACACGTTTTCCCAGTGAAAGGCCCACTGCCGTCCTCACAGTGCTCCAGGTTGTGCAGAGCGTGGGCCACAGCATAAACCGCTTTGTAGACACTGTGGAATATATCACAATGAAATATAAGAGACATTCAGGATTACATAAACACACAGCTCTTCTCTTATGCACTGTGAGCTAAAACGTACTTGTAAGTGATCCGCAGCTGTGAAACATCCCAGTATGTGTTGTTGATTCTGGTGAGGGGCTCCTTCCCTGAGCACATTCCTTCAGGCTGCCCAGCCCGGGACAGAGAGTCGCTGGCTTTCAGGTGGGACTGACTCAGAGCTCGGCTGATGTGCAGTGTGCAGTTAAAGTACTGCAGGACACAATCTGTATTAGACCAGATATCTTCATAAAGTGTTCTTAAAACAGTTCATGGGGAAACTCCCTTGACATCTTGAAATAAGTGTCATTTTCTTGAAATAAGTACTTTTGTCCTTAATTTGAGAGTCTAATTTCAAGAACTCTGTCCATGGGGCAAGATATTTACACTTCAATTAAGATCAATTAATATCACTGCTCTCAAAACTAGATAAACATTCTTCATTTACTTGAAATAAAACTGTTGTAGTTGTTTTATCATGAATGAAGTGTAAATATCTTGCTCCATGGACAGATTCCTTGAAATTAGACTCTCAAATTGATGATAAATGTACTTATTTCAAGAGAAAAGTCTGTGTACACGCTTACATGAGTTACAAAAACTAAATGAAGGCATCCAGATTGCACATTTCACCATGGAAATTAAAGATAGTGCAGCAAATGCAGCTTCCAATGAACTTGCTGCAGTTTCCAAACCAACAATGATTCACTGTCAGCTCGTTTTTAAAGTAAGTCCAGTTGTTTTGATTCACCCTTTTTTGAGTCGAATTAACTACCTGGATGACAGAGAAACTACATTGTTTTATCAAATGATTCACAGCGTTTTATCGCTTCTGTTCATGATGCACAGAACAAAGAGAAGCTCCACACATCCGAGATGAAAGATGAAAATTAGCAGCTGGATTGTGCCTAATGCATTGATGCACTTGTTCTTTGTTACATCTTTACATAATCATGACATCAAAGCCTTCCTGGTCAGAATAGAAAGTACTTCCTCAGCCCCAGTTCTCCCTGTGGTTCCTCTGGTCATGTGGCTAAAGGGATAGAGAGTAAAGTACACACCGTTTCCCAGAATTCCTCTGTGAGCAGCTCGTATGGGTCCAGATCCAGCAGATACTCCTGGAGACCCGGGATGTCAGCTCTTTTCACTGCAAACCCCAACGTCCCGCCAAGCAAAGAGCCCACCTAGTCACAGAGATCCAGGAAACACAAACACGTCGGGCACTTTTGTATCTACTTCAAATAACAAAGCAGTTATTCATGGCCTTAGTTTATCGTTTAACAAGTGAATCCAGGTCCAACAGAGGGTGCTGTGTAAAATATTCCTATAAGAGCAAAGAGAACAACAGTTGCATGGCCTGCTCTCACCCCCGGCTGGTTGATGAGAGCGGAGGTGACCCAGGCTTCGCTGGCGATCCATGTCCGGTTGGTGACGTTGTGGCGCAGCAGTTCTCCGATCAGAGGGCTGAGGTCCACGTCGGACGAAAACACCACGATGATCTTGGCGGTGGACTCCACGACAGTCTCCACAATGCGCTGGATGTCCTCGGGAGAGTGCACCTGAAGACACAGAGGACTATTACGCCTCGGAATCTGGAGATGATTCTTTGTCTTGAACTATCTATTCTCAAAAGGGGTGAGGGCCTCCTGGAACCCCAAAAAGTACAGATCGGGATATAAACAAGAAGTTTAGCTCAAGCTTGTATGTTTCAATTAGTAATGAGCCCTGCCCAGCCACTGTGTTGCACGTGACGTCACAGTGGCTTAGTGGTTAGTAGAAGAGGGCAATATATCACCTACAAGATAATATCAAAACTGCTGTTTGCACAATATCGAGATTATCTCCAGTGTCAATAAATGACGACAAAATGGGGGGAAATTGGTAGAAAAAAGGGCGAAATGGGGAGGAAAGTGCAAGAAAAATTGCCCAAAAAAAAGAAAGAAAAAAGGGTAAAAATAATTTTCAAAAAAGAAAAAATGTGGAAGAAATTGGAAAAAATTAAGAACAAAATTGGAAAAAATTGGGAAAAACTTTTGGATAAATGGAGGGAAAAAAGTGTTTTTTCTGCCCTTTCTCTTTTTGAGTGACAAAGCAATGTAAATTTAGATGTTTGCCAGCTCATTTTTGCATATTTCTGATGGTTTGCAAACATATAATTACCATACCATACCATACCAACTTTATTTATAAAGCACTTTAAGAACTGTACAGTTGGCCAAAGTGCCGCACACAGAAACAGATACAAATATTGAAAGAAAGTCCCCAAAATATTGAGATATTCATTAACCTAGAATGAAGTAAATCACATGGAGCAAATAAAAGCAACTGGTCATTAAATTTTAAGTTGATCTTTGTTATATTCATTTATGTATTGTTTTGTTGAAGAATTTGACAAAAAAAATAAGCACAAAAAAAAAAATCTACTATCGGTACTTTAAAACAGTTTTTAGCATTTAGTGGTAGTTCTGTCTGTATATCTTTGGACTGGGTGTCCTTTTTCAGATGGGTGGGAAGTGTTGACATGCAGGCGAGACATGTTTTATGAGAATCTTGTGGCAAAGCAATAATAGCAGACACTGCAGGGAAAGCTAAAATGACTGCCGTGTCCAATCTGCAAAACAATGTGTTTATTATTCCACGGAATGAAATGTACTCTATATATTCGTACAGGCAATTATCATTTTAACAGCCATATTTTTAAAAGGCATTTTTCTGTCTATGGACTATAATGCACTTTTTGTCGTACAGCAGTGTCTTGCCTTAACATATTCAGTAATACAAAGGTCTTATAAAACATTTGCACGGTGAAACAAAGGGTCGATGTGTGAACCTTGGGCAGAGTCTCCGAGAAGGAGATGCAGACGCCCGCCTCCTCCACCAGCTCTTTGAAATCCTTGATGCCGTATTTGCCGTAGTCGTCGTCCGCGGCGATGGTGCCCACCCAGGTCCAGCCGAAGTGCAGCACCAGGCGGGCCATGGCTCTGGACTGGTGCTCGTCGTTCGGGGCCGTTCTCAGGAAAGTGGGGAACTGGAACTTGCTGTTGAGGGCGCTGCAGGTCGAGCAGTAACTGACCTGCAAGAGCAACAGGATTTAGGTTTGTTCAGTCGAGAAAATATAACCGTCCTCGTCTTTAACTCTTCAGTTCTGCTTTACCCAAATCTAAAAGCTTCTTGACTGGTGTGTACAGCCTATAGGCCAGTGTAATGCCCTATTTGAAAGTGAATAGTCTAAATGGATTGCTTTGTTGACTTTTGACTATTTTTGTCACATTTTTGTCGCTCTTTTGTTGCGTTTTGGTCACTTTTTTTGCTGCTATTTGTCCGTTTTTGGTCCTGTGTTTTTGATTTTTTTTTTGTTCTCGTCACTTTTTTTGTCATGTTTTTCTCGCTATTTTGTTGCTTTTTTTCTCTGCATTTTGTTGCTTTTTTTGTCACATTTTCAGAACTTTTTTGTGTCTTTTTTGTCTCGTTTTGGTCGCTATTTTTTTCAAGAAGCTTTTCGATTTGGGGAAAGCCAAACTGGAAAAAATGTGCTCAGTTCAGGAGGGGGTTAAGAGGTTAAAAAGAGAACGTCTTGTATTTCATAAATGTTGCATAAATGTGTTTCTCCAGATATGAAGTAAGCATTTAAAAATCAAATATTATGATGATTGGTATTAGTTAAGTAATGTACTTGAGCTATATAACGCTTATTATAATTAAGTATTTATACTTTTGCTTGAGTAAAAAAAATATAAATGTAGTTCCAGTTCGCCCAATTTGAGATATTTTATGGCATTTTCACTGTAACACACTGAAACCTGAAACCATACTTACTTTTGCTTGTGTTGTAGAACCTTTTGTGAACCACTAGAGGGCAGCCTACGACACCCATTACCGCTAATGCTTCCTCATTGTTGATTTTAAGACATCAGAAGTATTATTAGGTGGGCAATGTATTATCCTTGTGTGGAAATTGGCAGTGAGTAAAACATTCTTCCACAGAAATGTAGACTTGGGTGTTTCCCAGTTGTCAGGATCGTTCCTCCCTTGGGAGTCGCCTCCTCTAAAACAGAACCAGTGTCCTGCTGCTGCCACCACATCATGAGGCGTCACGTGTAGGGCTGGTACTGTTACATTTCTTCCTATACCAGTACTTTAAAAGGAACAGGCCACCGTTTTTCCATACTGAGATATGTTCTTACCTGGGCTTAGATGAGTTGATGTGTACCCTCAGTCACGCAAAACGACCAAAGATGTTGTTAGCATTTGGCCTCTCCCAGTGTATTCCTATAGCTCCAGATGGGGTGGAGTTGGAAGCGACCACGCTCTTCCACGGGCACAAAGACCAAACAGGAACACATCAACTCGTCTAAACTCGGGTAAGAACATATGGTAAATGGTAAATGGTCTGAACTTATATAGCGCTTTTCCACCTACATTAGGCACTCAAAGCGCTTTACAGCAAGGATCCACTCACCCATTCATACTCATTCATACACCAATGTACGCAGACACTGGGGGCAATGTGGGTGAGGTGTCTTGCCCAAGGACACAACGACAATGTGCACTTTCAGGAGGTGCACATTGTCTCAGTATGGAAAAACGGTGGCCTGTTCCTTTAATTATATTTGGTTTATGATACCGACACCTGAACGATACCTTTTCAATACCTTTACTAAAATATTTGTCATATAACCATAAAACAGAACAATAAAGTTAATTTATTCCTACTCCAATTTAAGCCTAGGCCATTTTTTTTTTTCTGATGTCAAACAACCAAGCAACAGGCATCCAAATCTGGTCTCTAAAGATATATTTATTTCGATACCTGCTTTCTATACTTTTATTTTTCGATACCAGTAGTTGTAGCTAAACTTTCCAGTTCCATACTGGTATTGCTTAACTGTACCCAGCCCTGGTCACATGTCAAATTAAATATTAATCTAAAAACAACTGTTTTATGAGTGGAAAGGGGCCAGAAAGCCATTTTTACTGCTTGAACATTTTGGTTTCATAAGAAAAAACAAAAAAGATGACAAAGAATTCAAACATTAAATGCGTAGCAGACTTACATTACACAAATATATACGTCTTCATTCTGAATAAATTATTTAAAAAACGTATTAATCCCCACCAGAACCGAGCACATTTCCTCCAGTCCGAATTCAACCAAATCAAAAAGCTTCTTGAAACATTTGTCAAAATAGTGACAAAAACAAGACAAAAATGAGAATGAAAAGGTCATACAAACAAAAAAAGTGACAATAAAGTTATAAAAAAGTGATGAAAAAGTGAGTGTGTAACCTTTTAGATGTTGGTAAAGGGTGGGGGTTAAGAACAAATAATAGAAACGAGCTAAGTTTTACAAAATGTCAAGTTTTTTTTATTTATTTAAGGGCAAAAAACTATCCTTATTATAAAACTGCAGCCAAACCTTCACCCTCGTCATATTTGTGAGATAACTGATGAATATAAAAGTCTTTCTAATTTACCTGTGGGAAATGGTACAGTCCCATGATCCTGGCTGTGGCGATGGAAAGGTCTGACCCTCCGGCGCCCACCAGGGCCCCCAGGGGGGCGCCGTTGCCGCAGCGGTAGTTGGGCACCGCCTCGTCTTGGCCGGTCAGGTAGGTGAGGGTGCCCTCCACGGCTTTGGAGATGGTGAAGCAGGAGTCGTAGATGACGTAGCCCAGGTCTGTGTCCGGGAGCAGGTCCGGGCTTTTGTTGATCTCGTCGATGGCAAAAAGCATCGTCTGGGTCCAGCGGAAAGTGCGGAAGTTAAAGCTGAGGATGTGAGAAGAAAATGAACAGGAATTAAAAGTTAAAAATTAAAAGTTAGTCCATTTGCAGCATTAAAAACATTGTTTATGGACTTTAATCTCTTCATAAACCCCCACCTGAACCAAGCACATTTTCTCCAGTTTGATTTTACCCAAATCTAAAAGCTTCTTGGCTGGTGTGTACAGCCTATAGGCCAGGGTGACGGCTCATTTGAAAGCTAAGGTGTAGAAAAACTGATGTTAGCAGATCTTTGTTGCCGTATTGTCGCACCCTTTTCACGTTCTTTTCCATCTAATTTTTGCCACTTTTTGTTGCTCATCTTATTGTGCTTTTGATGTCTTTTTGATCACTTTTTGGTTGTGTTTTTGTTGATTTTTGACATGTTTTTTGCTGCTTTTTAAAAAAAAATGTAACTTTTTTGTTGTACTTTTAGAGTTTTTTGTCACTTTTTTCATCCTTGTTTTCTTCTCGTCTGTTTTGATGCCTTATTCCAAGAAGCTTTTAGCTTTGGGTAATGCCAAACTGGAGAAAATGCGCTCAGTTAAGACAAGGAGCAAGACGTTCAAATGGCTTTAAAACGCAATAAATTTGACATCCTGCTACCTATATAGACTCTGTAAACTTCACAGCTATAACACTTCACCCACAAAATACAAGCATTTATTTTATTTGTAGATGGGTTCATTATTTTAAAAAAGTAAATATAAATATGTATCTTGACAAGGAGTGAGCTCATCTTAGAAAGTGTTTCTCATAATGAGTAAGCCACACTAATTTTATTGGTTTACTTCTGTTAAACATTGATCAGGTGTATTTTATTATATAGGCCAGTGGTTCTGGGTCAGGACCTTAAATTTCCAGTGGGTTGCAGAACTTAAAGATTGGACTCAAATATTAAAGATGTCAAAACACAAAATAGCTAACCTCTTAACCCCCATGTATACAAGCAAATTCTCTCCTGTTAGTCCCAAATCTAAAAACTTCCTGAAAAAAGCGTCAAAATAGAGATGAAAACGAGACGTAAATGAGGATGAAAAAGAAACAAAAACACAACAAATAAGATGACAACGTGGCAACAACACATAGAAACACGAAGAACAGGTCTTAGCTTTCAAATGAGGCACCACTCCATTAAAGTGGGGGTGACTTTAAATGAATGTCCTTTTAGTCGTGGCTCATTATGAAGCGTTGGAGTTGGGTCGTGAAGCTCATCAGAATAACATCTTACAGAAAAAAACAAATGAGTATATCTGTACATCGTGGTATATTTTACACATAAGTGATTTTAAATAAATATAAAAAATCATTAGTGTTGCATAAAAGGTCAATCTTGATAATAACATTTGCTGCTGCTGCTAATTGGCCGCAGGGGAGCCGCCCTGTAGTAACACCAAGTCCGACATTTCCAAGTTCTGTTTTAATACAGATACAAACAAAACAATCTATCATCATGAGACAAACCTGATTGTTGTTAAATAATAAAAAGATTGGTCTAATCTTCTGTAAATTGAGGCTTATCCAAATTTGGTTTAATAAAAGATATTGCAATAGTGGCTACACTTAAATAACAGATTTGGGGCCTTAATACTGTAATACAGGCAACATGAAACGGTAAATGAAGTAAAACATGCTAACACAGAAGCATGTTTTGTTTTTCAGCTTTCACTCACTATTTAGTAGGGCCGGGACAAAAAATCGGATCGGACTTGGATCGCAATACTTTGTGCTGCAATACCAAGGATCGATACTTTATCAAGTATCGCAAGTAATCTTTCAATACATGTGTTTGGAGGCATTTTCATCACACACTGCTTTGTTTTACAGTTACAGCACTTGTGTTAATTCACTTTTCAATCTAAACACTTTAGTAAATGTCAAATGGCATTTGGTTTATAAACTTTAGACACATGAATTTTACACATTTTAAGGTCAACATATCCCTATCATAATTATTTACCGTATCACTATACAGATCGGATCGGCCCCTGGGTATCGTGATATGTATCGGATCGTCCCAGCCCTACTATTTAGTACTTGCCTCTGATAAATAGTTATTATCCCTTACTTACCTGGAGGGTGCTGCTGATTATATATAAAATGGTCAACTGAATTCAAATTTTGTCGAATTTATTCATGTATTGTGTCCAAAATAAAGGTAAATACTTCATCAAGTTGAAACGTTTAACTACAAAATGTCATTAAAATGTACTTCCCCTCGAAAATTATATTGAAATACTCAATTTAACATCCCAAGGATCACCTGCTCAGTGAGTGGTAATACAGATGCATGTTTTTGTAGAGGTTAAAACCACAGAATCAGCAGGTTTTATACACAATAAAATCATGCATATTTAAATTGATTGGGCCACTTGTTGCAGTAGTCACGCTGCTTACCCCTCGCACCCGGACGACACGGGGATCCTCGACGTGTTGCCATCACTGGAGGCTATTCGCATGTGAATGGGAAACATCCCCCCGATCACCACCTTCTTCTTCAGCACATCCTTGTACCCGCTCAGGTTGAACTTGGCCTTCAGCTTGCACGTGGCCTCGGCTGAAACGGACAGAGAAAAGTAGAAAAGAAGCCAGAGTTTCACAGCGCAGTGCCAGATTTCCATGATGAGCGTGCACTGAAGTGTTGGATGTTGGCAGGCTGTGAGGAAAAACATGCGAGGGTGACAGGTGCCCGGTGCCATCTCGGGGGAAAAGCATCGATGATACACAATGCAACAGAAACACATGGAGTTTAACAGCAGGTAATTAATATTTCATCCATTATTATATTAAGCTCCTGTGCTGCACATCATCTGGGCAACGTATGAACATCTCAGCGTTAGTATTTCAATTAACTTCATAGCTTAATATAATAGTGTCGCACAAAATAGCCAGATTCCTGTTATTGCAATATTCGGTGACTCACACTGCCTTCACACTGGCAAGGCTGGTGAGGTGTCTTGCCCAAGGACACAATGGCAGTCTGCAAAAGCGGGAGCCGAGCTTTGCCCCCTTCAAAGTAAAAACCTCAGTTGAAATCAGATTGTTGTAGATCAGGTGTAGGTTTTTTCTCCAGGGAGCCGGGCAACTCGCAGTTTAGGGCTTGTCAAACAAATACAAAATAGTCTGTAATCGCCTAAGCTTTAAATAGGGCATAAAGATAAGATAAGATAAGATAAATCTTTATTGATCTCACAAAGGAGAAATTCACTTGTTACAGTCGGCGTTACTTCACAGTCTTATTGTACAGTCTGACAGCAGTGGGGATGAAGGCTTTGCGGTAGCGCTCCGTCCTGCACTGAGGGTGTCTCAGTCTGCCACTGAGAGAGCTGCACAGCTCTTCTACAGTCCCGTGCAGTGGGTGGGAGGTGTTGTCCATAATGGAGGTGAGCTTGGCTAACACCCTCCTGTCCCTCACCTCCTCCACAGAGTCCAGGGGGCAGCCCAGGACGGAGCTGGCCCTCCTGACCAGCTTGTTCAGTCTGTTCTTGTCCCGCTCTGTGCTGCCCGGGGCCCAGCACACGGCAGCGTAGTGGAGAGCAGAGGCCACCACAGACATGACGATTATCGAGACTGACCAAAGTAGAGATCTTGATTTTGATTCAATTTTGATGAATTGTCCAGCCCTAGCTTCTAATAAGGAGCAGTTATGTATTGTATTGCCTTATACGTATCAGAAAGAACGGTGGTTTTGGTCACCTTTTTAAGCAAAGCATCATAATTGGAGGTTGCGATTCTCAGAACTGATCTAAACTGAGCCTTATGCTTCCCAGGCTGGATTAATAAGCTTAACAGCCTGCACATGGCCCCCGGGCCTTAGTCTGCCCAGCGCTGCTATCGATGCTAATTGGCAGCTGCGTGTGTCGACTTGTACAAGCTTGACGCAACATTATTGCGTTGCTACTGTTCCAAAATGGCAGGGGTCCCTCGGGTGTCGGTCTGCAGCGAGATGATGGGTGACTTGTTTTGTCACATTGAAGCCAGTCAGCAGGGACACTAATGCACACCATTTACAGTCGGCTACACCTGAACCCTGTCTGTTTATCATTATATAGGTAGATCTAAGATAAGAAAATTAAAATACACGTAAGATGAGACAGCAAAATGTTTTTTTCTTTTTTTTTTCACCCATAAACAACATAAAAAGCTTCATCTTCACAATAAGATGTTTGCAATGTTTCAGTGTTTCTCCATAGGCTTACCTGCAGTGCTTAATTTGATCCCCCAATTTTCAGTTTTTCAGGGTAAAGGATCCGGGTAATATTTAGGAGGATACGGCAAAAGAATGATCAGATATAATGGTGTTTAATGAGGGTGTTCCGGCAAATGTTTTGGCCTGTTCCCCCAATCCATCCCATCAGAACAAAAGTGTTCCTGAAAACACAAACACCTAAGAACACCAGATTTCCCAGTCTTAATTTTTCAATATCTAATACCTGGTCCATTTTTTTGAGCTTTGAACCCCCAAAAAAGCAGACATTTAAATTTGTTTACAGATTTTGTTTGATTCAAAGAAAAAATCCCATCTGAAAAACAACCCTTGCCTCTTGATATGCCAATAACAAACTCATACACTACAAAAAGTAAATATCAAGCATTGGCTTAAATGACTTGAATTGAGGAAATGTATCTTGTTTTGAGTGGTTTTCACTCATTTAGACACTTTTCCTGATTGGACCGAGTTTACTTTGCTTGTTTGAGGACATTTCAGACCAGTTCTAGGGTAAATCTCGCTTGAAATAAGAAAGTAAAATTGCCAATGAGATAAGACCAATTTTCTTACCCCATTGGCAAAGAAATGACCTGAAATAAGGACGAAATGTATCGAAACGAGTCAGAAACATCTCAGAACAAGTGAAATAATCTAGGACAAATGCCCAAGAACTTCTTAACTAGTCAAAACAACTAAAATTTGGATTATTATGCTCAAATTGAGATGTTTATACTGATCTAGTTAAATACTTTTTGCAGTGTAGTCAAAGCTGGCTCCACATAACTTGAAACTAACAGATTTGAAGCTATATTGTTCTGCATGTACCTGTGCTCTCTCTCTCCTGTGGCCTCACAGCCTCTACACCTGCTCTGGTCTTTGGATGGATGCATGGTTTTCCTTCTGCTTCCACAATTATCTGAACAAAACATGCAATCTTTTTAGTCAATCTATTCGCAATGAACATAATGTGATTCTATATTTGCAAACCCACCTCTTGTGTTCGTACAGCTTGTCTTTGAAAAGTGAAGATTGCGCAAAATGGTGTTGCGCAATTCACAAATAACAGTCCATTACACTTTTTAAAGGTCGAGATTTTGGCATGGAGTGAGCAGAAATAAGTCCAGTGAAAGAAAATAGGCCAGTGTTACGTTTCAACATGGAGATCTTTATTAAAGCTCAGTTTTTCTTTGTACAAATGTCACTGTAGTTGAAACTGCATGCAGTGGCTTGGTTTGAGGCACGTTACTAAGGAGAACATAGTTGAAAAATATGACATTAGACATTATTTGCATAACTTAATTTCTTTCTTTTTTTTTTCTCAATATTGCAGTTAATCTTTGACTACAAAATCATGAACTTGTCAAGCCAACGATTTCCATGAAGATAACAAAATAAACATGTGAGGAGAATGAAAAAGAACACTTAAAATAGCAGTTAAGACATGTTAGGAAGTTAATTAATTTCCATTTTGCCGTTGTTCCGACATAAAGGGTGTAGAACGTGGGGCGACGGGCTCAAAAAACTACTACGGAGGAATGAGATTTCAAGTTAACCTGTACATTTAGCTGTGCCCAGTTAAACCTGAGCACTCAGAGGTCTGACGGAAAGAGGAGCGGGGGTGACGGAATCGTGAAGCTAAAAATGTCTTTAAGAGAAACGCAGCGGAGCTTTGTTCGAGCCATATCAACCACCTGACCACAAGCCAGTAACAAAATACAAAATATATGTACGGGAAGTAGTTCTCAACCGGTGGAACACGGGAACATTTTTCAGTGGGTGGGGAAAACGGAGTAGTCCGAGAGGGTGTAGATGGAAAACAAAGCAGGAAGCAGTGTTGTTGTAATAGCTTAACTGTGCATTCTCACATCCAATCAATGTGTAGCCACGCATGACAGGTCTTTCCCACACGACAAACTGGTCCAGCAAGAAAACCGCTTCAGCCCAATCGCAAAAGTGGCCCGAGGAAGGAGGGGCTTGGACCCTCAAGTATGATAAATACCAGTTTGATTTTATTCTCTTAAGGCTTAACTAACTCGTGCCCCTAGGCCGGCCACAAGCGCCACTGCACATGTCGTAGCATGTTGTTTTTTTTTACTCATTAATTGTCCGTGAGAGTAAATACTACGCTGACAGAAAAGACAAAGGGAGAGAGGGATATTATACGTCGTGCCACTACACAATGGAGATAATTGTTTTCAGTCAAACTTGGCTGTAAACACTGCTAAAGTGGCGCTAGCCCCTAGTCAGCTTTGCCCGCTAGCCTGTTAGCTTCGTCTTCATGATTCTATTAGTGTGTATTGGGGCCTCCTACCCGGTGCAGGGAAATTTGCAAGGGTGGTTTTCTGGCCAAAGGCACCGGGGGAAATGAAGACCCACCAATCATCACACTTGTATTACCCCCAGAGGGACTACGGAAATGATTCATAAAGGTAAACTTCTTCAAAACCTTTTGCCAAAAACTGCTAATTTTGTGTTTTTTTATTTGCTTTGTTTTTTTTTGGTGTTCATAGGTCGACCGTGTGTCCGACAACAGTTGAGAACCACTGAGCTGGGGAAGAACAGGGGTCAATGCAAACTTTAAAGATGTGCAAAAAATGCCTCTGCACATAAAGGGGCAGCAACGGAAAACACCAAGCATACTGAACTTTTACTTTACACAATACTCTTACTTACGATAAAGGCCCTGTACCAGACGTTTTTCCCTCTTTTTTCTCCCCTCATTCCCAACATCAAAATTCTTCACTTAAATGGAGTTAAAAGTATCTGTGCAGTAATGTCGACAACTAGTCTGCTCACAGTGCATCAGCTCTACTCCCTGATTTTCGATGGCTTAAGTAGTTCATAATATGATAGGGCATCTCGTTTTTCACAAATGTCTACGAATACAACATATGGCAAGAGATTAGATCAAATTTCACTTGACTTGATGGATGAAAAACTCGGTACAGGACCTTTAATATCTAATGTCTGTTAAAGGTTTCACCACTTGCCAAATTCACTCTTTATGAAACAATTGCAGCATAAAAGAGACAGTACTGGAGCTTTTCCAGATCAAGTTAGGCCACGTAACTCTGAAAGTAAGACAACACAAAAACAAACAGGCACATCCCGAATAGCGCCATCTGGCTGAGCACCTGGGCCTCTCGGTGACGGTCAGCCAGAGTCATCACTGCCGACAAGTAACTCATCACAGCATTCTCCACGTTTGGCAAAAAATTAGCTCATGTAGATTGGTCACATGGGTTTTCTGTTCAGGTTTCCTTACACCTGACAGGCTACGCAGAACACAGGCAGAAAGAGGGTAATCTCAGGCGGAGAACGTTGTCATGTAACCAAAACAAAGAAAAAGAATGAGAGCTTGCCTTTGTCAAGTTTTAAAACTGTCCTACTGTATATGTCGTAATAGATGTTTTTTTAAGATTTTCTGCTCTTCTCAGAGGCTTCTTGCTCAACTGTTCAATCTTGGCAATCCAGATTATTAGCAGATAAGATGCACTTAAAAACAAACGGTATACATGACATTTTAAGTCTTCTGTTCTCAGTCTATTAGGGTTAAGGTTCCTTCGTGGTCATTATACGATATCTCCAGATGTGGAGCATGGCTAATGGTGTGAATATGATAGGCCATTTTAGTGTAAATCAGATTAATTACTGTTATTGCTGCTGGGGAAGGTGAGACATTGAACTGGAATTTAGATTTTTCTATTTATGCATCCGATCAACACGGTAGCAAAACTAACGGCACTATCGAAGACAAAACTATCTGATAAATTGTCAGGCTGTGGTTGGCACTGTTCATTGTGTCTCAGACTGCGCCCCTGGATTGTTCTAGTTTACCTCCTTTTTTTTTTTTTAACTGTGGATGTGAGCAGAGCTTAAAATGTAGCGTTTAGATACAATTTAAACTCACTACGTTTTTGTTTATTCTATGCCAGTTCCCAACCACTTAACCGAGCTGGAGAAACCAAAAGGCCGTCATACACCTAATTTGAATTACCAGGGCTCTGCTGTTTCTGTGTCTACATATGGAACAGATGAGTATGACGAAGCCTCTGGGAAGAGGGGCAGAACACAGTGCATTTGACAACCTTGAGAACCTCTCCTATGATGGGAAACTATTGGACGACTGAGAGCACAAACATACTGTATATACCTAGCTTTAATAAATCACACATCTCACAATCTGAGGCACAACATCAAAGTCAACTTTCTGAGCCTTCACAGTCGTATGACCTTTACGGAAGCAGCAGTTTTCAGAGAAATAATTGTCGCACGTGAATAAAATACAATAGTAATCAATAATAACTAACAATATTCAATTCTTATTGGCAAAATATTAAGACCCAGAAGATGTGGCGTCAGAGCAGAGTCGTCTTCGTCACAGTACAGTCTGCCTTCCATGGGAATGTTGAAGAGCGGGGTTTTGGAGTGGACAGAGGGAGGAAGGACAGAGGAGAGGACAGCCCTCTCTGAGATCAGTGTTTGTGCATCGTGTTGGGGCGGGGTGTAGGGCTGCACAATATAACGCCAGATTATCCTTACATGACATTAGTTGATCGCAAAAAGCCACAATATAATCGCAAAATCACAAGGTCTTCCATCTGACAGAGATTCACACATTTTTTTGCTAAGATGGCTTAAAACAATACTAGGTGGTAACATAAAAATGTGCCATGTTATGTTTGGTCAGGATTTGATTTAGCCTCATTTTTAAAGAAATTGTTTACAATAAACTAACAAACTGTTGAAATGGTTTGCGCAAAATTCAAGAGTTGTCTTTTTTCTCGTGTTGTGCAGCCCTAGTGTTGTATGTGTGTGTGTGTGTGTGTGTGTGTGTGTCTTCCTCTAAACATCAGGTGTGCTCTATTCCCACTCTGTGGTACCAGGAGGTTTGGAGGTCAGGTCATACATCACTCTGGAGATGCCTGGGATCTTTTTGATTTCATTTACCATTTTCAGCACCACCTGAAACACAAAATACAGATATAAGAAATTCCATTGCCTCCTTTTTGTGTCATTATTTTTAACACCTAAGCGCTGATATTTTACATTAAAAGTAACATCTACAGTATGTACAGAAAAGACATCGTGGCAGAGATTTCCAAATATTGTCGACTGGACTGGGTTGGTTGAGTTAAGGATGCTTCACTTGAATCACTTCAAGTCAAAAAAGGCCAGTCGTCCATATTTGAAAATCTCTACTACGATTGGTGAACGACTGAGAGTCTACATAAACCAATGGAAAAGACAGTTTATGAGAGGGCTCTTGGTCATTTCTGAATTGGAGTGCCCTCTGCAGTAAATCAAAACATACATTCAATTTTACTTCTCATTTTTAGCTAGTAGCAGGCTAACAAATCAATTGCACCGTAATGAACAGACTTTGAACGCAGACGTGTTCAGGATTGATTTGTGGAGGTAATGTAGAGGACAGTTCTTGGTTTTATCTATTTTGCAATAAAATCTATGAAATCCTTTATTCTGCCGAAGAAGAAACAGCCTCAACATGATTACTGAAATAAGCTTGAGATAATATACTCCGGGTCTGTTGTTATTGAGGGAACATTACGGCTCAAAAAGGGAAATCGTATATGATATATTGGTCTTAACCCTCAAACAGTCAACCATTTTGTATTCTCTGTTGCGTCTGTGTACCTCCTCTGGGATCTGGTTGCCCGGCGTGGCAGGAATCCCAGTCATGAAGTCGCTGGTGATGAAGGTGCGGACCACCACAGAGCGCCGGCAGGAGGGCTGCTTCTGCAGAGGGTCGCGGTCAAAGTGCAGCGGGGTTAAAATCACTGGCATCTGGCTGATCTTACCAGAGTAGCCTAATAAAATAAGAAAGGCAAATGTATTGTTATTGTAATGCTTCAGACGGGTTTGGTTAATCTCGTAACAAACACTTGCATTCATTATCCCCACACTTACCAGACTCTCTGAGAATAGAGTGAGCTACAAAGTCAGCCTGTCTGAGCGTGCTCAGGACGCCTGTGGTCAGGAAGGTGGGTGTAATGTCTGTGGGAGGCTCCTTTACATGCGACCCAAAAACATACACCACTCTGGAAAGGACAGACAGAAAGTGCAGTGAGCCATTGTGAAAACCAGCAGCAGCCTGTGACCGACAGAACTGTACCTGTTGATGCTATGGCACATGCGAGGGATGAGTCTGGCCAGGAACATGAGAGACTCCCAGTGCGGAGACTCTTTACTTGTGACTCCACAGACATAACTGTATGATCTGCAGTCACCCTGCATAAGGAGGCAACAAAGTCACACATTAGAAGAAATCTCACGGATAAAATGCGAGGTCTGGCTTTCTCTTTCATTTCAAATAAGTGCAGCATTATTCTGAGAAGCTGCAACTGAAACCAGAAGTTTTTATAGACTATATAAAAAAAAATGTCTCCACTGAATGACGTCAAATCAAAACAAACATTCTTAAAAGAGATTTTTTTTAAACAATTTTCTTTCCCCTAGAAGAGACACCCTGCTAGTAACTAATATTAAAGAAAGTTGTTGCTTAGTACTTTTCAAGCAGACCACAAAAAAACTTCTTTGTTTGACGTCTGAGAGTGGTAAAAAAAAAAAAAAGGAGAGACTTGTTTTTGTACAGCCTGTAAACTTTTGGTTCTTTGCCGCCGTCTTGTGCCTGACTCACAGTTTGAGGTTAAAGCCAAATTTAAACGTCTGGAAAAGGCAAAAAGCAACAGGAACACACCCACTGCACACTCACAGCAGTGTTTGGGTGAGAGCTAGGATTTCCACAGGGCAACATTCAGCTACAAGTGAATTCATCCTATTATCATTGTGACATCAGCTCCTACAACTGCTCGTTTAGACACAAGAGAAATGAGAGGGGATGATTAGTGGGTGCGGCCAGTGGGTAAACCACTATAGTAATTTGGACACAAACACTCGTCTGTACTATTTCAAAACTAACATCACTCAGACTCAGTGGAAAGTGAACAGACAAATGCTTCTAACTGAGATAAAAGTAAAGAAAGAAGCATTGGGATTCAAGTTGATTCTTTAGGGTCAAGTGCCTCATGTTGAAGACTTTGTTAGCATACGTTTTGTCTTTGTTCTAGGATTATTTTTTATTCATTTCTGTCACTTTCTCAGACAATATTAGACTCTTATCGTTCACATTTAGATCAGATTTGGTCATGAATATCAGTGCAAGTGAAGGACACACTTTACCTGGACACCGACAGTTTTGATGGGCAACAGGAAGGCATTGAGTGAATGAAGGCTGGTGATCTGCATTAGCTTCTCCTCCTCCTCGTCTGATATGCACGACTTGACTCTCTGCAGCAAGGCATGGGGCTGGAGCAAACAAACGCGGATTTATATGTGCACACTGGACAACAGGCAGGTAAACAAGGCCAGAATTCTTGGATACTGTAAGTGAGAAAACAGCATTGCCTCAAGTGAGGAACATTCATGACTAAAGTTTTGAACAAGCCTGGTGCAAAACTAGGATTATTGGTTTAATCCCACTAACAGACAGAAATGTGAACCCAGTTATGTGCCCTTTATCCTCGTTATACAGCTGTTTCCTAATCAAAAAGCTTGTGCTATGTTTTATTCATGCATCTTTGAATAATCCTGCATAAAGACTGGTAGGTATATGTTGTAAGTTGCCCCATTAGTAATATTAAATGGCCTGAATAATGCATGACAAAAAGCCTTGCAGAAAAACGCTACCTTTTTGACACTGGCTGAAAAGTCTGTGATAATTTTGAGGATGTTGTTTGTCTCAGCAAAGTCTTTGCAGATGTAAGGCTCCTCGGCACAGATCACTCGGATTGACAGCCCAGGGCCTACAGACAAAAAGGACAAACTCAAAAATAGCAAAGGGAGCAGTGGAGGTGCTGGGATATCAGCTCTGGAGATAACAGCAGGAGAAATGGCAAGCTTTCACATTAAGATTTGACAAAAGATTAAAGCACATCGTTGCGTTATACAGATGCAATAATGTTTTATACCTACCAGGGAAAGGGTGTCGACAGACGATTTCCTCAGGCAGGCCGAGCTCTCTTCCCAAAGCTCGAACCTCATCTTTATGGAAATCTTTAAGCGGCTCAATGACTTTTCCCTGATTGTAAAAGCAGTAACAATTAGAAGGGGAAATACAGAGGAGAACAATGGAGTAGAGTTCGTAAATGAAGATTATTTTTCAATCAAGAAAAGAAGGCAAGTAGCATTAGAAGGCTGTCCTACCTCGTCTCTGAGTTTTCGGACGAGCTCTGTGTCGTTGTGATGAGTTTTGATGACCTCTGCTTTACCACTGGCCAAATGAGACGCACTCTCGATCAGGTCAGGCCTTAAGGTGCCCTGGGCCAGGAAGACCTCCTCTGGCTTCAAATTCATCTCCCCGATTACTTCATTGGCCACCTACAAATCACACGAACATTTACTTAAAAAGGAAAATACAGTACAAATAAAATCCCAAAACATCCAGGTAGATCAATTTTTTTATTACACAGCTGGACCTTTTGCATCTACATGGATATTTCAGAATTCCTCTTGTTTGAATCAATTAGAATTTGGCTGCCTCAAGACGGATTGTAAACATCTATGTCACTGATACATGTTGGGGAGCCTCAGGGACTGTTAACACCACTACAAAACAGCGGAGCGGTGGTATTGGACGCACATATCTTTTACACTATGCACATCGTGTCCCCTGACACCGGCTCCACTGAAAACTCAAGGGGTAGTTTCCTTTTTCAGCAGGAGGTTTCTCAGCCGCTCGGCCTCATGTCGACAAGAGGAAGCATTTAGAACAGTCATGTCACAGCCCGGTCTGAACACTGAGTGGCTGACTCATGAAGGCAAATGTGTGTGTTTTCTGGGTTTACTCATTTATATATAATTAAATAGGAGGGTTTAAATAATTTGTAGTGACTTACATTTCCTTTGGGATGCACCAGAGTTTCCCCAGAAAGTCAAAACAACAATAAGTGAGATCGGTAGATGAAACCTCTTCTTCGTACTATTCCCTGCCTGTGCAAAGCTTGTGTTTTGTGCACACTTTGTAAAAGGGAATGGGGAGAGAATGTGACCGCTGTGTTATCCTGGGGACTATGTGCCTGTAAACAGCTTCTCAGTCACCAATAGAAACCTGATAATGCATCTTACTTAATTAGTATGTTGGCTTTTTTGAGCAAGTCCAACAGTTTCAATTGATCAGACTTTACCTTAACAAATGTGTCTCCAATGATTTTTCTTTTCTCCTCCGGGTTGGTGGTCATATTTAGCGTCTTGCTGATCCGCTTCCGTGGTGTTCTGTCCTCATCTGAGATGGGAAGGGTGGTTGTTCCATTGTAGAAGGTATGTGCTGCATTCACCACTACAAAACAACACAACATTTAAATGCTATGTATATGCTATTATAACTCCTATACCCATACACTTAACTTTATTACCTCTGAGTTTAATTCCAAGCTTTGTGAGGGCCTCTTCCACACTCTGGCTCTCTCGCTTTCTCATGAAGCCGTTGTCGATGTGAACAGCTATAACTTGTTCTTGGTTCAGTGCTTTGTTAAGGAGCGCTGTGCACACGGTCGAGTCCACACCTCCACTAAGCAGCACCTGGGGGTAAGTAAATGTTGGTGCACAATTAAACACTAGAAACAAAACATTCCTCAACACTTTTAAAGCTTAATGACCAGTTTTACACAGAGAAAGTTGGAGGTAGCAGATATCAAAGGAAAGCCATCGATTCTACCGTGTTAGCAATCAATAAAAGTCAGCTGTATCTATACTAGCAGTGCATCTCTGCACAAGAAATGTACTTAATTAAACAGGAACCCAAGCTTTAATCGTTTAATCATAGTAAAGCACATGATACTGAACTCATTGCTGAGGATTTTTACTCAAAGCTTTTACTCTGTATTTTACCATTTCAAAGATATTACACAGTATGTATATGGTCTATGTAATCTATGTAAAAAAAAAAAGTAAGCAATCTCATAACTGACAAGTATTACTGCCAAATGCTTGACAGCGCGGTTATATATTCATATATATATATTTATTTATTTATTTTTATTTTTTTCTTTAGACATTTGTTTTAAATGTATTTGTAAAAAAAATATATCACTGAGTAATTTACAGGAGATACAGTGTACATCCAGGTGTGAAATCGGCCATATCTGCAAAATTTTGGCTGACATTTCTTTGAGTCTACAATAAGCCCATTATATGATCAACATATTTGCCAGGCAATACTGTTAATAGCACCTAGTAAATACAATACTTTACTTTAAATTACACAAGAGAAGTTACAGAAATACTAAAACTCACAAGGACTTTTGACGTGCCAACTTTCTCCTTGATCTCATTGATGCAGTGTTGTTCACGGTTCAACACAGTAAAGTTATTTGTGCATCCCGCGATGTCAAACAGGAAGTTTTTCAACATGACCATGCCCCGCTCCGTCAAGTCTACTTCCGGGTGAAATTGTGTTCCATAAAGTTTCTTCTGTTCGTTGGCAATACCTGAGGAGCAAAAAAAAGGAAGACTTGTTTGTACTGTACAGCACAATGTCAGAATTATGCAAAATGAACGTTTTATCACCAGCAATTATGTTTCCAGACTGAGCGACCACTTTAAAGCCATCAGCCACTTTGTCCACACTGTCCCCGTGGGTGAGGAGGACCAGTTCCTCCTTTTGAAGGCCTCTGATTAAGGAAAAGTTAAATTTAGATAACATATTTTGACACGTGTGATTGTAATACTAAAATGACAGTAGTGTAAAAATGTTGTTCTTAAGCATGGTTTGATCCGGGTTAGGAGTTTGAAACAATCAGGATGTATTGCTCACTGCCATGCTGTTGCGATGTTAAGACATGACACACATATTCTCTATTGCATTTTGTCATCACATTACTGCCTAAGCTCACAAGGGTCAGATCTGATCTATAGTCAAAGCACAATTAATCGCCAAACGCACACGCAGAATTACCTGAAGAGAGAGCATGTGTTATCCAAGTTAATACTAAACACGCCATCTTCACGGACACTCTTTTTTTGTACCGCACCACCAAAAACTTTATTCAGCATCTGTAATTAAAACAATTGACATGCATTTATTTTGATACAGTTCAACTCTAACAGATTACGAAAAACTATATTAATACATGTTGACTAACAATCAATGTAAATTAAAAAAAGTATAGTATAATACTTATACTATAAAGTATAATACCTGCATCCCATAACAAATTCCTAAAACAGGCTTTCCAATTGTGAATATGGCAGGGTCAAACCACGGGGCATCTTCTGCATATACGGAGGCTGGACCACCAGATATTATGATAGCTCTAGTGCGGAAAAGAACACAAGATTAAAATACAGTCAGAATAAAAATAGACACTTATGCAATTGTGCTATTTCTCACCTGTAGCCTTGCTCTCGTAGGGCAAAGGCTGGAGTCTCTAAGGGGAGAATCTCTGAGCGCACGCACAGCTCTCGCACCCTTCTGTCAATGACCTTACCATACTGGGCCCCTGCATCCAGGATAGCCACTGCCCCCTCGCATGAACCATTCTGCTCTGCCGGGCTGATCTCCAGCTATAGACAGAAAAATACATTCAGTATTTGACAGTAAGATGTCTACACATCATGTGACAGGAAGCCTGCAGTCTAAAGTCACGCAGCTTGAAAATTTGTGTGAAATCAGGTAAAAGCCCTAACCCAATTATGCACATGTGAGCATCACTACAATCCTGAATTACTGAGTAAAATCACATGAAACCACAAGTCACAATCAGTCAAATGTGGACTGGTTGACTATCAAATTAAATGTCATACAGCCAGCTATGAGTTTAAATCTGACAGATAAACTGTTATAAGAAGCATGTCCTGTCCTCAGCGTTGTCAATTCCAGACTGACAATTTGCTGCCCCTTTGCACCTTGAGTGAACTGTCCTGTCAAATAAAGCCCTACCAGCCAAAAAACACTTTCAACATGGACAGAGAAACTGAAACTTGAGTGAAGAAATGTCAGTGTGTAATCATTGACAGTTATGGGAGCAGAGAAGTGGAAACAAGAGCCCACGTGGTTTGTGGAAAACTTCCGCCGTGGTTTTACTCCTGCCCCGTAGAAACTTGAAGTAAAGAATCGATCTTATCGTTTTAAAAGACACAAAACAGTAGTCAGCGTAAGGAGACGACCCCACTCAGCCTGCATTAAAACTACAAAGGTACTTGAAGACACTGCCAAACACCCCACTGAAGCGTGTGTGTTGTCAAACCGGTCTGATCATGGATGTATAAGTATCCCACTGATAAACTATAACTCAAAGTGAAAGTGACATTCGCGCGAGTCACGCCACCGTTGTATTTTCTCCTCTTTCCGTCAACATCGGTGCATCTTTCTGTAGCTTTATTTCGTTATTTGACACGCCGCTGCCCTTGTACGCTTTATTTTGACAGCTCGGCTAAATCTAGCTACGCACTAACACGTTAGCATGCTAGCTCACGGGTAGGTAAACAGTAGTAATCAACGTTAGCACGTTAGCTCCAGGCAGATAGCCGAGCTAAGCTAAACCCACGCGGTGGTGTAAAGGGGGAAAGGGTGGTGTTGCCAGTCCCCGTTAGAGAAATACAATCGAGTGGACTGAGCCTATGTGTGAAATTCTTCAGTTTAACTGAGAATCACTGAAACACTCGCAGGTTTATCAGCCTCAACAGAACATCATGTTTATGTGGCGTTAACACTGCAACAGGCTTAACGTTTCTCCAACGGACTCCCTCAGCCTGAGCCCTTCATACAACACAACTTTCCCTTGAGATACACAGGCCATCATTTACCCTGGGAAACCTACAGTACTCGGGCTTAAAGTCAGCCGAGCTGTCGGCACCAGGTCTGTTTTCTTCCTGTCTTTCTGCACTGACCTTGCTCTCTCCGTTGCACAGAGCCATGGAGGACTGACGTGTGGAAGGAGCTCTCCGTGAGAGCGCAGAGACGGTCCGCTTCGGGCTCAGCACGCCGACTACTGTTGCGAAAGAGCAGCGGTGCAGTGGACACTGGACAGACAGGCAGCTGTTCTTCTCTTGTTTGGAAAATAACTTTCACATTGCAAACATGTGCATAAATGTGACTCTGTTTAAGGGGTGGAGCACAAGATCACAAAAAATAGTTTCAGAGAGCTCCTCCTGGGGCAGGGCTTCACTTGGGTGAAAATATTCAGCCACCTCTTCGAATAGATAAAAGCCTAAAAGATGGACTAACATTGGTTTAATTACAGAAATAGGCAATAATAGAATAATGTTACTTTATTCATCTACTCAAGTGTCAAACCCCTACTATTTATCTAATAGGTGATCTGTCAATTCTTTCATAGCAAATTGTTCTTCAGTAATTTAACATCTTAACCCCCACCTGAACCGAGGACATTTTCTCCAGTTTGGCTTTACCCAAATCTAAAAAAACAGTTTTTGAAAAAGTGTCAAAATAACGAAGAAAATGAGGATGAAAATACAACAATAAAAGTGCAACAAAAGCACAATAAACAAGCGACAAAAACATATAAATAATAAATAAATAGAGCCACAAATAAGTAACAAAAGAGCATAAAAAGCAAGGGGGGGAAAGCGACGAAAAAAGCAATAAAAAAAACAGACAAAAAGAAAACAAAAAACAGACTAAAAAGAGATGAAAAACACAACACGCCTATAGGCTGCAGTTGAGAAGCTTTTATATTTGGGTCAGGCCGAACTGGAGTAAATACGCTTGTTTCAGGTGAGGGTTTCAGAGGTTAAGAAATGTGTGTCCAGAGGTCGGTTGTACATTTCTTTTTATTAACTTTACTTTATGGAGTAGACTCAACACACACTCATTATCTTACTTCTACTTTCTTTTGAAATACCAGCACCCTCACCTTGAGTAAATCTCAGTATTGACATATGAAAGTGCATCAAATTTCAATGAATTGTAGTTTATTTTCTACTATATTATCTTAAACACTTTTCCTAGGGAAGCCCCAAACGGCCATAGAATAAGATGTTTATAATACAGGCTTTTTTATTGCAGAGAATAACCACAACAACAATAACAAAATACCTTTTTTTCTCACTCACTCTCTCTCTCTCTCTCTCTTTGTTTTTAAAGGTTAGAGTTGTTTTCCAAAGATGATTAAAAAAAATGCTTGTATATTATAAACATCTTATTCTATGACCCTTTAGGGCTTCTGTAGTTTTCTGTGTATATTTTTTTCCCCACATTACTTTATATTTCATCTGTCCTACACTTGACAGATCCTCAGTACTCAAGGAGTGTTTTCATTTTATTATTTCTTATAGAGTATAGTGATACTTGGCAGAAATGGCCCACAGATCTATAGTAGGTCATAATGTCTTCAGCCACACACAATACTACTGTTGTTTGAGCTTCTAAGGCAGATTAGGCCTATCGGCAAGGCAAGGCATGTTGATTTATACCGCGGATTTTGTACACAGGGCAACTCAATGCACCTATAGAGAATTTGTAAGTATTTTCACAGTTTGTAAAAGTAGCCAAGTAGTTCTAATTGTAGTCTCTTGAACAACCTTTAACTCCGAATTCTTTGAAAGCCAAAAAGGAATGTGACACCAACGGTATAAAACTGAAGCCAGTCACAAATGTTCTAACTTTCTCTCTTCTCACAGTAAGAAAAACAAGAAAAATGGGTCCGCACAGCTTGGTTTGCTCTTACAAAATGTTTAATGCTTATATCTGGGTGACGTTTTGGGCGTTCATCAGACAAAATGCGTGTCTTCCCTCTTTACATATTCTTCTCACAGTACGCCCATTGCCTATTCTAGACCATGTCAAAAATAACAAAACAAAACAAAAAATGCACTTTCATGAACCTTTGAAGACTCTTTGTAGATGCAAGTCTGACATCACATGATCTCTTTGAGGGATGTTCACGTGCACTAAATAGAGTAAAATGTTTCTATCAGGGTCATGTGAAGAAATGTCACAGAAATGACTGAAGAAATGTACACAAGCGCCCTCTTGTGGACAATCATAAATAACGATTTGACTTGACCAGACTCCCTGTATTGACCTGTATTCCTCTAACAACCTGTATTGACATGGTTAGATGTGAATTGCCTAAACAAGTGGTTTAAGAAAACCTTTTTGCAAGCTAAATAAAAATACATTACCCATCATACATATTTCCACTGAGTTGTCGATTACTAACATTAAAGATGGGTGGCACTTTGGCAGAAAGTATCACCCATCTTCTTGAAACCCCCATCTTAATGATCATAAAACTGTCAAAACAATGTATTAACAGTGTTTTGTTATGTGTGTATTTGGTAAAGAATCCCTGTCCACCGATTGGGAACCACTGCTCTGAACAGTAGTTGCACTCTTTCTCCTGCTCTGTCACATGGGTTAAGCAGCTTCACATGCACTCAGAGCAGACACAAGAAAAAGCATGTGGTCATTCATTACTCTAAACTGGTAATGCATGCATCATGACTTTTAAGGTTTTTCAGTAGTTTTGGGTCACAAGGTTTGACCCATTGTGTGAGTGGTTGGGAATGGTCAGAGGTGCAGATGGTGCAGAGTGGCACTTTGAGAAACTACACAGGCTTGTAAAGCGCGATATAAGCCATTATTATATCTCATGGCCTTTTGTTTTCATTTCAAACATTTGAATTATGGTTAGGGCTTTGTTGATGGGTAATTGCCCAGGTATTGTACAGTAATGAGATGTGGTCTTGTTACATGGCTAGGATTCACCCACATTCTATAAGAACTAGCCACATGTGCAGGAAGTAGATCTAAAATAGCCATGAAATTGGAAAGCAACTGGGATGTCCTGAAGACCTGATAATTAATTATTACTGTTTAACAGCTGCTCTCTCGTAAATGGCCTCTGTCAGTTACAAAAAATTACAACGTACTGTATGCTGTAACTTAGATCAGAGCCTCACAAACTTCACACCAAGTACCACCTGACAGATTTTGACTGTTTGACTCAAGTGCCTGGATGAATATCAAATCAGGACTAAGTCTGGTCTAACATAGATCTAAATTGTGTCTAAGTGTTACTATAAACCAGTGGATCAATTACCAACCTTTTTTGTCTTGCATACCCCTCTTCAGTCTTTCACTTCAACTCAAAGTACACCTGACCTCGAGAGTTAATCCAACTACTTAGAAAATGATCTAAATTCCAACCTTTTATAGCAAAACATTATTAAAACAAACTTTTCTTTCAAAATCTGAAACTGAAATCTGAAATACTGTTCAGTTATCAGTTTCATGAAAAATCATTGGAAATCATTCCAAGGACTGGGCCCCTGCTATTGCTTGTACCCACAGGCGTCCCCGTACCCCTGGTTGGGAAACACTGTAAACAAGAAACAGCTAACTGAGATGCATAAATGAAATAATCTTTAATTAAAATGAATGGAAAATTACAAATTACTGACAACCCTGTAGTTACCACCTGCGATCTATAATCTATAAAATTTCTTTGGACCTCCATTTTTTTTTTTTTTATTGTACACGAGATACCTTAATCGTTTAATTTTGACTTATTTGCACATAGATTTGACATACAACAAACTGCGGAAAGCGGAACGTTTGTGAGCTCGGTTTAGACACGTCATCTGTGCCCCGTCGGACGCCGTTTAGTGTTACACTTTCACACTTCCTGAATCCTGATACTTGTTGTTGCAGGTGTTTAGTGAAGTAACCCGTTTAATTTCTCGCTGCTGCCGTTTTTCCTCTGGTTTGTAGCCTTATCTTCTACATTTAACGCACTGTTTGACTTGTAGTTGTGTGAAGTATAATTTTACCGTGGTTTTCTTGATTTGATTCGCCAGTTTGTGTTGATGTTGCTTAGTTTTGCTATCACCATCACCAGGTATGCATGCCGTGCTGTCGTCTTGTCTTGTAGAGAGATTGTACTTTTCCCGCATGTCTTGCCAATGACATCATGTCTTATGTTCGAAATGAATCGTTGGTGGAGATTCAGGTAAATGTAATTTAACTATATTGTGATTATTTTTTCCCTCCTCCTGCCAACAGTGCACCTGTTCATTCCAGCGCCACAAAGTCTTTTGACGTTTCATGAAATCTTTGGAAACTACATTTATCATTATCAAATGTATATATTTCCAAAGTTGTATAATGCCTGTTGTAAAAGAAACTGTCAACATGGCTTTGTGGACATTGACTGTTTAGTAGGAAGAAAAATGCTAACTGCTTTTAAAATTGTGGGGGGAAAAATACTGCAATTTTGCACTCAGATGTTCCACAGCATTTAACAAAATTTGTAAGAAAATTGTTTTCATAAAAAAATGTGTCAAAACGAGGCTTAAATAATACTTAGTCAGGTTTAAAACAAGACTAAAATGGAATGAATTTGGGAAAATTATGTAAGAAAAAAATAGAACTTTTGCACATTTTAAGGGTATGTATTATGTAACCCTACTTAATAGTTTATATTCTGGCAAAAACGGCACTATAACATTAATATTTGTTATGTTAATAATGGTTTCATCCTCTTTTCCAGATCGGAACAGAGCCCTTTGAGCCTCATGCCTGCAGCTCCACAATGGAGCACACGGACCTTCTTACGCGTACAAATGGGCGGCAGAGGAAGCCAGCTGCTGCTTCAGAAAACTTGAAGGATAGTGACAGAACTGAGATGATCTCCTCAGAGTCGGAACCGGAGGGGGAATCAGACGGTTTGATCAGATCCTCGGACTCTGAAAGCTCACACAGGAGGAATTCAAAGACACGCCCGGGTGTTCGTGACGAGCTGGGGAATATTTCTTTGCTGTTGTTTCTTTACATACTGCAGGGGATTCCTTTAGGGCTGGCTGGGAGCATCCCCCTCATTCTACAGGGTAAAAATGTTAGCTATAGAGACCAAGCGTTTTTTAGCTTTGTCTTTTGGCCCTTTAGCCTCAAGCTTTGTTGGGCCCCTCTTGTGGATGCACTCTATTTCACCAGGTTTGGTCGAAGGTAATTTACAGTTTACTGTCTTTCCTTGTATCGTCACATTAAATCCACAGTTCCCTAATCCATCTCATTTTTACAGAAAGTCATGGCTGGTGCCCACACAGTACCTTCTTGGTATCTTCATGATCTATTTATCGTTTTCTGTCAACGATCTGCTACAAAGAGAGGGAGGCCCTGACATCGTAACACTAACTGCAGTTTTCTTCATGCTCGCCTTTTTGGCCGCCACACAGGTAATTATCAAAAGCTATAAATTATCCAGGTACATTTTTATCATCGTTTTTCCTCCCTAAGGACATCGCTGTAGATGGCTGGGCCCTGACTATGTTATCCAGGGAAAACGTAGGCTACGCGTCCACCTGTAACTCTGTCGGCCAAACGGCGGGCTACTTCTTGGGCAATGTGCTCTTTTTGGCATTGGAGTCTGCTGACTTCTGCAACAAATACCTCAGGGCAGAGCCTAAGGACACAGGCATTGTCACTTTATCAGGTATACTCTTTTGGTTTTACTGCTCCGTTTTAACCCACTTCTCAACAGGTCAACCTATAACAAGTCATGACCTTCATTTAAAAAAAAAAAAAAAAGATTTCAACCTATAATAAACACAGTGGAGGAGCTGACCAGTGCAGGACGCCACGCTCTGAAACGGAGACAAACCCAGAAGGCACTGAAGGCAGCACTCTGGTTTCCCCTACCCTCAGACACGCACGGTCTGGTTGGCCCGCAAAGGCGCAGAGCTTCAGGGCTAACCCAACACAATTTGTTGTACTATTGCATATTCACAGATGAAGCACTTACTTAGTTTGCAGTTTAGCCCTGTTGCCGTATTTCATAGAGAAATGCATTATTTCACAAAGCTCTCTTGGTTCAAGCATTGATCATAAGGATAACTGTAAAGACTATTTTTGACAAAGGCCCTAACCCACCTACTTTCTGGCCTTGACCCACATGTTGAGAAACACTGATTTAGACCTTGTCCCACTTCTTCATTAATTCTTGGAAATTGTATGTGCGATGTGATTATATTATTATGATCATATTTGAAGCAGCTTGTTCTTTTAAGTGTCCAACATTGCTTGGAATGTAACACATTGCTATCCAGTTAACCTTAAGGACATTACACAGTTAACCTTAAGGACATTACAGCATGAGAAGACAATGTTTTAGATAGACTTTGCAATTTTGTGTCTGTCCAGCCCTCCATGTCCATCAAATCATGTAGCTTGTCCCACTTTTACTGCTTTATGAGGTGGTCACCATAGCCCTGAGAAGATATTATATTAAGATTATAAAAATAGATATTCATTTTCTCTGTTTACAGATTTCTTGTTTTTCTGGGGCATGGTGTTCATGGCGTCCACAACCCTGGTTGCGATTATAAAAAGGGAAAATGAACCAGGCAAAGGGAAGAAAAAGGCAAAGGAGGAAACGCAGGGCGTCATGGAGACCTACAAGTTACTTTTCACCATCATCAAGATGCCCACCGTCTTCACGTTTTGTCTCCTGCTTCTTACAGCCAAGGTATTGTACTGTGTCTAATATTCACTTCCGTCATGTTATAGCAATAGAAAATGGTGAAGCATCTTGGTTGATCCACATAGATTTTAACAACATAATATTTTATAAATGGATCTTCATTTTTAAAGCAGTTTTGGAATCCAACTTGTTCTTCAGAGCTAAATAATGAGATGTTGTCACATGACTTATGCACAGATGTTGATAATCTTGGTAGATCTAATATTACGGTCCAATTAACTGCTGAGAATGGCAATAAACTGATTCAGATTCTTTGCAACTTAATATGATTTGTTATTCATATAATGTAGGCAAAGATGTGTCAATTATATACAATGTTTTTTATAAATGTTCTAATTGTGTTCCTGTGCTTTGTCAGATTGGCTTCTCCGCTGCAGATGCAGTGACTGGGTTAAAGCTGGTGGAAGAAGGGGTTCCTAAAGAGCAGTTGGCGTTGCTGGCGGTGCCCTTGGTTCCTCTGCAGATCATGCTTCCCGTTATCATTAGTAAATACACTGCAGGACCCCGGCCGCTGGACATCTTTTACAAGGCCTTTCCTTTTAGGTCTGTTCTGAACTCGCTGAGAATGATTAAACTAAATGTGGCGAACACACTGACGCCTGTGCGTGTTTGCAGATTGCTCATCGGGCTGGAGTACGCTCTGCTCGTGTGGTGGACTCCAAGCGTCAAACATGAAAATGGATTTCCTGTTTACTACTTTGCTGTTGTAGTGTTCAGCTACGCCCTGCATCAGGTTTGCCTTTTTCCTTTCTCAAAGTTACATGAACTAACAAAAAGATAGTTAGTTTAGCTTTTTATCAGTGAAAAATGTATCAAAACACATGGTTCTGTTTCTAACTTGTAACTCATTTCCCCAGGTGGCTGTGTACAGTATGTATGTGGCCTGCATGGCTTTCCACGCCAAAGTCAGTGACCCAATGATCGGCGGGACGTACATGACGCTCCTGAACACGGTCACTAATCTGGGGGCCAACTGGCCGTCCACTGTGGCTCTGTGGCTGGTGGATCCACTCACCACGAAGGAGTGCCAGGGGGCTGCGGGACAGAGCTGTGCTTCACCTGACGCTGCAGCGGTAAGTGATGAGACTCTTTTAAATTGTGGAGTGTATCAAGGACTTTAGCCAGTAATCCATTTAGTTCCACTCTTTGACTAGTGGAATCTTACACTTGGCCCACCTAAACGTAGAGGACTGCTTTGTTCTGCTTGAGTGGTGCAGTGCAATGAACCTACATAAAACAATTTCACAAATAAACCTTGGCTAATAACTCTCACAGTAACAATCCAATGGTTTCTGAGCAAAAAAGGTAATGGGTGTTTTTGTACCAAACCCTTCTGCTCGTGTTTGGTGCCTGTGTGTGACGTCAGCGAACCAACCTGCCACTAAGCTTACAAAGTTTCAGCATGAAAAATTCATGATGGAGCGAGAAATACAGCAAGCTTTGGGAGTTTATAACAAGACAAATCCTTCAGCACAAGTTGTTGTTCTGCTGCTGTTTTTGTGACTGCACAAAGCAAAGAGAATTAATATTTTAAAGTAATTGCCAAATTCTGGTGATGGGATTTACGTCTCTTTACTAGGAGCCGTTCAAAAGACTATAACATTTTAGTGGCACCAGCCAGATAACTCACAGTATTTAAGACACGATAGATAAAGTACACACTTTTTAAAAAATTTAAATAATCTAAAATTGCAATGAGACTGATAGTTATGCTTTGTTTGTGAATAAATCTTGCGCCACAACTAATAAAAAGAGGCTACAACTGTCTGACAACCATTTTTAGTGCATGTAGTTTTCACTTTAGTGCACAAAGCTTTCACTTGTGTTGCCTGCTCCATTGTTGGGCTGATAATTGTGTTTGTTCAGAGGAGTTCTGTCGCAATTGAGATTTGATGGGTTTGAATTGTTCACCTTAAAGAGCCGTTCAAAAGAGCAGGTCAGTCATGAACGTCACATTACTACCAAATTCAATGATGTACTTGCTGTTAGAAAATAAAATTTAATGGCTGTTTATCATTTTGGGTGATGCTGTACAGTCGCACCATCTCTGTCGTGTCACTGTTGCGTTGGCTCTCAGGCGCTGTTTGGCTTGCATGTCTGTATGACGCACAACAGAGGTTATTTATTCCCTCTTAATGTGGAAGCTTAGCCAGACTTGATTGGTCAGACTTGTGCAATGTCTTGAGTTCATGTCCAGCACTGACGGCAGAAACTTCTGCATTAGACATCCAGACTCTCGTCCAGGGGTGTCAAACATACGGCGCGCGGGCCGGATATGATTTAATTTGGCCCCTACCCTGCAGAGCCCATTCCTGTGCGGAGTTAGAATAACCAGAATGCTCATTCTAGCCACTAGGGGGCATTACATTTAAAAGGGGAACGAGTTCCACATGTGTCCAGCAGAGGGAACTGACAAAAGAAGAGATTATACAGCCACGTGGTAAATGAGCAGTCTGCCCCAGGGTAGCTGTGGCTTCAATAACAGCTTACCACCACTGAGTGTGGAGTGAATGAATAATGATTACTATGTATTACTTGTGTCAAGTTGGGGCTTTGACCAAATCACAGCTTATTATAATTCATTCATTGGAAAAAAATTCTCTATTATTTGCGGCCCGCGACCCGCCACGGGAGCTGAATTTCGGCCAGCGACCCAAAATGAGTTTGACACTCCTGCTCTAGTCTATTTTTGTTCTATTCTCTTGACAAAGTTTCTTCTGTTTGCATCTACAGCTGTGCGCACAGGAAGGTGGCACTTGCGTGACGACTCTGGACGGCTACTATGTGGAGTCTGCGGTCTGTGTGGTGATCGGATTAATCTGGTGGCTGTGGCTCGGAAAGAGAATGAGGCGGCTGCAGGAAGAGAGCCCGGCGGCGTGGAGATGTCGAGTGAACGGATAAAGACTGCTGCAGTATCTGAATCCGCTGCTCTCTCCTGCACTTTAGTGAGCTGCTTTACATGCCGCCCTTCTCCACGAAGATAACGACTACCATCGTTACAAACGCATACTTGAACTTGGCCTAATAGAAGGTCATTTTTCGTATTCACTTGCCGTCTAGAAGTCTTTTTTTTTCATTATAGCAAAACCAAATCAGAGCGCAGCTTCATTGTTACAGGAATTATAATCAGCCAGTGCATCCAATTGAGATGAAAGGGGACATATCATGCACATTTTTTTTAAAGCTTTAACCATGTTACAATGTTGTTTTGTCATCAAAAAACATACCTGTAGCAGTATGTTGCTTTATTCACAGTTAATTTCCTTAATTTAGTTTCAATAGATTGATTCCAGAAGCTTCCTCATTATTATTATTATTATTATTATTATTATTATGAAAGCCCATAATAATAACCATAGAATTAAAAGGAAGCGGCATTCAATCCAAACATAATCGAACTGTTAGCAAGGCATTAACATTTAGCCATCAAGCATCGCAAATTATGAACAATTCAGATGTTTTCAGCTGTTGTCAAGCCATCGACCACATAAAAGTGAGGTCAAAGCCTAGTTAGAAATCATTAATGAATGTACAGACCTTTTGAGATTTTACTTTGAATAAGATTTAGCGTATATAAAAGTGTCCTGAGCTAAATGCTAAATCATATTCAGTGAAGTTTCTGCTTTTTGTGGGGTCAGAAACACATCCAATAGCTAATGAAGATAATATTGTAATATGTTAATGATAAAGAAACCACAGAATTATATAAATGTCATACCTTGCCATATTTTCATATAGGGTCTGGATTCTCCATACATTTAGATGGGGATAGAACGCTAAAGTCAGACAGGTCAGGGAAGCCTTAAAGCGATAGTCTGTAAGCTTGCGAGGTGAGATAAAAAGAAATTTTAAAGTAAACAATCAAATCCCTCCCCTCTTTAACCAGAAAGCTCTTCTTAGTTTGCAAAATGAGGAGAGCAGGAACAGAATTTTCAAAAGTAAATCACCAAGCTCCTCCCCCCTCCCTCCTGATTGGACGTGACAGGCTGGTTCACAGGAAAAGCCCGTCTCATTGGCCAACGTGGGAGGATACAAGAATCTGATTAGTTGCTGAAATCCGGAGAGGAGACTTTGATTCTATAAATCATCTGCGTCATGGTGCCATTGATTTGTTAGCTTATCTCTGCAAAGAAAACGGTGACTTGTATTTGTGTTTGTAGTTTTTACTTTTTAAGTGTCTTTTCCAAACACAGGCCTTCATTTAAATGTTGAAAATCCATTAGGGCCCGACCGATAGGGATTTTTGTGGTCCGATACCGATACATAGGCCGATATTTTAAGTAGTTAAATTTTCTGTAGTTTTTTTTGTACCTTTTAAAATAGCCTCCAGTTAAAGGTTTCAATCATAGAAATATATCTATTAAGGGTCGACCAATGTAGGTTTTTCTAAGGCCGATGCCGATTTTTAGGGCCTCTGTATATTCATGTTCAGTAGGTACTTCAGATTCCGAAATAATAAAGGGTAAGTATCTCTTGTGGCTCCGATATTATACGCAAAAGTCTGCGTAAAACTTGCAACCAATCTTCATCACGATGTTTCTCCCTGAAGATATCGGCCTTTTTAGCGGTTTAGGAGATGTCAACCTTTATATCTGATATTGAAAATACCCCAATATCGGCCCGATATATCGGTCAGGCCCTAACATCAATGCTGTTGAGCCCCAGTGGAGGTTTATCTGCCACAATTATGCATGATATGTCCACTTTACGTCTGCCCTGAGTGTTTCAGTAGAGCAAAGGGAAGCTTCTCTTGGTCAATTCTACCAAGAGTATCTTCCCTTTTCTCCAGCTCTGATATGAGATTGAAGGCCTTTTTTTAATGTCTGTGCCTTTGTTCACCATTATTGAAAATGTTGCACTAAATTACTTATTATTATTTGATTAAAAAAATAAATCACGTGACTATTTTCTCTTTAGAGACATTCCTCATCAAAAGAAAACCGTTGCATTATATACTGTATTTATATCGTCATGGACATTAAAACTACTTTTGAATTTCTTGAAGTCTTTTGTTCACATATGTATTTCAACACTCTCCAAACTCTGCTGGCACATTAGGTATCACTGAGTAGTAGTTTGTGTCGTGGAGGGATTATTTTCTTAAAGCTCCTTTTCCCCCCTGACAAATATTAGTTTTATACATCATGACGTAATGGGGTGTTTCGTTCAGAAATGTGACATAGACAGTATTTCCCACATTTAAGAGTACTATCATGTGTTTAGTTTCTGGTTTATGAAATATTTCAATCCATTTGTTTATGCTGGAGGGCCGGATGTGGCCCCGAGGCTTGATGCTGCCCAGCCCTGGACTATGGTCTCAACATAGTAAACAATAAAGTAAAATACTGAATACAGAAGGATACAAACAAATGTTGCATTGTCACTGTATTTGTATAGATAAGACACCAACCAATGCGGCGGTGTTAGCTATTAAAATATTAAATTTTCAGCCGTGAATGTCAAAGGCTAAAGATATGGCTTTACTTATACAGCTATGTTTTAATGGTAGACAAGGCAAAACCTTTTTTTAAGGTTTAAAGCTTCACCTGGAAACAAAATAATTATAATAATCTTACCCAATAACAATAAAAATAATATTATTAATTCTTTTTTATGTATAATAATAATAATGTATTGCACTGATACAATGTTTCTCTATAGATTTACAGTAAGGAACTCAAGTATTCTCCACTATGGCCATCAGGTACCCGTATGTAGCGTCACCTGTATCTATGCTCCCCACGGTCCAAGCGGGTCCAAGTGAGCAGAGCGGACGCCATTACGCAGTGAGTCTGACTCGTGCATCTACAATAATATCGGTCTGGCTCTCAGTGAAGGAGCCACTTCTTATGTTTCAGACACGCACTTAAAGCGCTAGTGCGTCGGAAAAGGAAGGAGGACGCGGTTTCGGAAAGGGCTAAACTACCATGGGAAAGAACAAAGAACTGTCAAAAGACACCAGAGAAAAAATTGTTGACCTCCACAAGGCTGGAAAGGGCTACGGGGCAATTGCCAAGCAGCTTGGTGAAATTAGATCAACAGTTGCATCAGTTGTTAGGAAATGGAAGATGCGAAAGATGACTGCTAATCTCCCCCGGTGTGGGGCTCCATGCAAGATCTCACCTCGAGGGGTAAGACTGATAATAAAAAAGGTGAAGGATCATCCCACAACTACACGAGAGGAGCTGGTCAATGAGCTGAAGGAGGCTGGGATCACAGTTTCAAAGGGTACAGTCGGGAGAACACTACAGCGTCATGGTTTTCGATTTTGCTATGAACGGAGGGTTTCCCTCAAGTCAAAACATGCCCAGGTCTGTCTAGACTTCCTGGATGGTATAAAGTCAGAGCACCTGGATGATCCAGAGTCAGAGCACCTGGATGGTCCAGACTCAGAGCACCTGGATGGTCCAGAGTCAGAGCACCTGGATGGTCCAGAGTCAGAGCACCTGGATGGTCTAAAGTCAGAGCACCTGGATGGTCCAGAGTCAGAGCACCTGGATGGTCCAGAGTCAGAGCACCTGGATGGTCTAAAGTCAGAGCACCTGGATGGTATAAAGTCAGAGCACCTGGATGATCCAGAGCCAGAGCACCTGGATGGTCTAAAGTCAGAACACCTGGATGGTCCAGAGTCAGAGCACCTGGATGGTCTTGAGAAAGACATGTGGTCAGATGAGACCAGCTCACTGTGTTTGGAGGGAAAAGAAGGATGAGGACCGTCCCAATAACACTATCCCTGCTGTGAAGGGGGTGGAAAACATCATGCTTTGGGGGTGCTTTTCTGCAAAGGGGACACTGTATTAAGGACATGATGAGACCTTGAGCAACAACCTCCTTCCCTCTGCTAGAGCATTGAAGATGGGCCATGGCTGGGACAATGACCCTAAAGCACAGGATAACCAAGGAGTGGCTTCGTAAGAAGCATAAGGTTCTGAAGTGGCCCAGCCAGTTTCCAGACTTAAATAAAAAATTAAAAAATCTTTAGAGGGAGCTGAAACTCTGTTTCACAGCCCCAAGATCTAGAGAAGATCTGTGTGGAGGAGACGGCCAAAATCCCTGCTGCAGTGTGTGGCTGCAGTATGTGCAACCATGGTCTAGAAATACAGGAACCTTTGACCTCTATTATAGCAAACGAAGGCTTCTGTACCTGATTTTCTTAGGTGTTCAAATACTTATGTGAAGCAAGAAAATACAATTAAATTATTTGAAAATCATGTGATCACAATGTGATGAATTATTATTATTTTTAATTCTGTCTCAGTGGAAATGCAGACCCCTCCATAATTTAAGTGGGAGAACTTGCAAAACTGCAGGTGTTCTACTTATGTTCCTCACGGATATAAGATATCCATAACTACTATATGACAAAATGAAACCATACATTTAAACCTGGCTCTCCATTATTTAGATTGTGTAGCAGTAGTAAATCTTGGCTTTTTTATTTTTTTTGCATAAAATGTATAATTTCGGAGCCATAAGACACTTAACTGTTTTTTGTTTCTGATTTTTCTCTGTCAAACAAGCTCCCTCTGAAGAACTACTGGACATGAATATACAGAGTCCCCTGCTGAGTCAGAGCACCTGGATGGTCCAGGGAAAGTCATGTGGTTGGATAACACCAATTCACCGTGTTTGGAGGAAAAAGAAAGATGAGTACCATCCCAAGAACACTATCACTACTGTGAAGCATGGGGGTGGAAACATCAAGCTTTGGGGGTGCTTTTCAATAAAGGGGACAGGATGACTGCACTGTATTAAGCAGAGGATGAGGCATTGAGCAACATCCTCCTTCCCTCTGTTAGAGCATTGAAGATGGGTCATGGCTGGGTCTTCCGACATGACAATGACCCTAAAGTACAGGATAACCGATAACCGTAAGAAGCATAAGGTTCTGGAGTGGTTTAGAAAGTCTCCAGACCTAAATCTAAAAAAAAATCTTCAGAGGGAGCTGAAACTCTGTTTCTCAGCGACAGCCCTGAAACCTGACAGATCTAGAGAAGATCTGTGTGGCGGAGCTGCAGTGTGTGCAACCATGGTCTAGAAATACAGGAACCTCTGAGCTCTGTTATAGCAAACAAAGGCTTCTGTACCTGATTTTCTTAGGAGTTCACTTATGTGCAGCAAGAAAATACAATTAAATTATTTGAAAATCATACAATGTGATATCCGGAATTATTATTTTTTATTCTGTCTCTCACAGTGGAAATGCAGACCCCTCCATAAATGAAGTGGGAGAACGTATCACTTTTTTTGTTGCAAAAAAGCCTAAAAAAGTGAAAAGAAAAAAAAAAGCCACAAAAAGTGCCTTTTTTTTAATCACTTTTTGAGTTTTTTTTGCAAAATGTAACGTAATGAGTTCAGGTGGCGTTTACGAGGTTAACTAATGAAGTGTTCATGATGAATTGTTTACTCATCATTTACTCAGGCTAAACAAGGTGTAGTTATTATAAAGTGTTACCGTCGCCCTTTCTTAGTCATGTATGCAATGATTTTTGAAATGCTCTAAAAATGATTTCATAAGGAAAGAACATGGACCCAAGGTTGTATTTAAAGAAATTTATTCTAATTTCCTTGCTTTCCAGGAACTATAAAATGTCCCATAAACAAGTTAATGCTGATGAAAACAGGCTGGAAAATGCTGCCGCAGCTGAAGTATCAAAGCCCCCCGTGTCCAGATCAACTGGCGACACGGGATTGCGTCAGAGTCCCGCTGTAATGCAGATCCACCGTGCGTTGGACAGTCCACGTCTCAACCACGTGGGCCCCGCGTTCTGGCGAGCGCGGAGCTGTTCGCTGCATCGGGCTGACTGGAGTCTGGAGATGTGTCGACCTGGCCCTGCGTGATCTGATGTCCGTAAAATCGAGATAAAGCGGTTCAACAAGGCACCCACGATACCAGCTATTTGAAACGTCCAGGCGCTCTCTCCACAAGGGCGGCACAATATATCGCCAAATTACCGTTACCGTTACCCATATCACAAGAAGCCATGATATCGAAAAATCATCTTCCATCTGACGGAGATTTACACATCTTTTTCCGAACAAGGCTTAAAACTAAATTGCGGCTTTAAAAATGAGCAAAAGTTCAGATGTGGTCACGATTTTCCTTTACTTTAACCCAATTTATGATTTTGCAAGTCTTGTTTTTCTACACGATTGAATGACAAATCAAACTGCTTTATAGATTTGACTCGAATATCGTAATTTGTTTTCTCATATTGTGCTGCCCTTCTCTTCTCTGAGGCTCTTTATGGTTTATTTATTGATGACTAACGCCCACTTTGCAACCGCACTACAGCCATTGATTCCTGAACTGCAAGTTAAACCAGGGTGATTTAAAGTCATTATTAATATTATTATTTTCACATTATATCCACCTCACCGCACACAAGAGCCAGGGAGTGGGCATTGAACTAAGAACAACCCCTCGTCTGGCTTTCTTTCAAACAGCACAAAGCCCTTCTCCTGATACTGGTATAATCCTCTCCATTTTCCCAGTTTTCTTCGGGAATTCTGCAGGAAAGTCTGAGGAAGCGTGACTCGACTGTCTGTAATGTAGTGTAAAAGGGGTATGAAGGGTGAAATTTGGAAATCCCTAGGTACAAACTATTTGGGTGGGCCCCTTACCACATGTTTTCTTAATGCACATTACGTAGGCTTTACCAAGGCCCCTTAATTGTCCTGGGTAAAACAGCACCCTTCACCCCCTGGATGTGCAATCCTGAACACTCATTGTCTGTAGCATCCACACTTTTTTTTTTTTTTGCTTGTTAAAAATATCAAAGGAAAACAAAAGTCCTGAAATGATAAACTCTCCTAAAGCAGCAGACGGTCATAGGTTCATTCGTAGATGCTCGGGCCTCTTCGCCACATTGGGGTAGGTCTGTTGCTTCATCTGGTTGAGTCCGGCGGGCTGGCGGATGGGGAGCGGAGCGGACGCCTCGGAGCTGCTGCACACGTCCATCTGCTCCGCGGACACCTCCATGGCCTGGTCCTGAGGCGGCTGGGGCGCAGCGAAGCCCACGCCCGTGAGGAGCGGGCTGCGCGTCCAGCACTCGGGGCCAGAGAACTTCACAGGGCTGAGAGCAGAGGGGGGGAGAGAAGTCGAGATATTTATTCAAGGAAGAGTAGCGCTGCTTTGAAAGCATTTTACCCGAATAGAAGTACAAAGTAGGGATGGGACGATAATGAAATTTGGGGTCACATTTATCTTGGGCCAAAATAATTGCGATTAACGATATTATCACGATATTTGCTTATGGTTTAAAAAAATCACTGAAACTGCAGAAATTATGGGGATTGGTCAATTATTCAAGTAACAGGCCACCATTTTTACATATTGAGATATGTTATTACCTGATGTTGAAACCAATGGTCCTCATCGGAGCTGACATTGCTGTAATACCTCCCCCTTGTGGCCAGGGGCGACTCCAAGAGACACTTGGAGGCATTGATTCTAATGAGACTTCCGACCTCCTAAGAACAGCTTAAAAGCCAGGCTCCAAAGAGGTTTTCTTTTTCTAAAAATCGCTATGACCCATGTGACCACGCTGGGGTACATGAAATATTTTTAACCACGCTAGTTTTCGTTTATCAGCCAGAAAATTGGAAGTATTTTCAAGGCAGTGACTGGCTCCAGAGCCTGTCAATCAAGCTCTGGAGCTCTGTGGAGGCTCCGCCCGCCCCATGAGAGCAGGGCTTCCCGCCTTTAGGCCCTTTTAAAGGAACAGGCTGGGTAGGAGGAGACAGAGCGGCCATTAAGGTTCACACAGGACTCGGGAACCTTTTCTATGAATAGGGCTGAATAGGTATTAATCTATCTCTAATTATTATATCTATGGTTGAAGAAGAATAAGAATATACTGGGAGAGGCTAAATGCTCACAACATCTTTGGTCTTTTTGCGTGACTGAGCGCACAAACAGTTGCGCATCAACTCGTCTAAACTCAGGTAAGAACATTATCTCAGTATGGAAAAACTGTGGCCTGTTCCTTGAAGTCTAGGATTTCCACATTTTTTCATAGCTCAACACATGAATCAAAGTAACGGAGTATGTCTTCAGGCAATTGGACATTATGGAGAAATGTATAGGCCGGGGCCTCCATACCTGAGAGGGGTTCTTGGGCTGCCCATGATTCGCCGAGGAGAGCGGATTTTTGGTTCAAATGAAAACCTTTCTTTGATGTTTTCCAGCACTGACGGTGCAACATAAGTAAAACCCTGGGGGGAAAAAAGAAATAATTTAAAATGGCTTTATATTGTTTATTATCATGTGAGAGATCATTTTCAGATGTTGCCTTTGAATATCTATTTAATATTGAATATCTAAAAATGTTTATTGCAGGCTGCAACTATAAAGCATATTTACTGTAAATTCTGGACTATTAAGCGCACCTGAATATAAGAAAGAAAAAGTACATATATAGGCCACACTTGTCTATAAGCCACAGGTTTCTGTCCATGTTGTAACATGAGAGCACACGGGACCGGTTATGCACACGGCGCCAACACAGGCAAGAGACCCTCCTCTTTGCTGTTTCATTCTCATCTCCTCCTTGCTGCTTTTTCTGTATTTTTACACCTTACACCAAACTATTTATTTATCCCACTGTGGGTTAAAACTGTTCTGAGAGAAGGAGCATAAAGCAATGGTCTTGGTGTAGCGCCGGTATTAAAGCACTGACCTCGCAACTTTAGAAACGTAACCGACACTCAGCATGTGCGCTCCCCCCGTAGACCAGAATCCAGACTTATTCACCACAACTGCCTCTATAATCCTGCACTGTCACTCAAAAAGGTGTTAATTGGACGAGCTTAATATGGAAGCTGCAGTTACACGTATGACCTGAGGTGGCAGTAGTGAGTATACAATGGCCAACTTGCATCTAGTCTCTTTAAGGTTATTCTTTCTATATGATACATATTTTACCATCATTATCTGATTACACGCTAACCTTGTTTTTCTCTGATTGCATATTTTATAACCATCTGCACTTTATCACTTTATGTTTAAGAGCTGCAATAACAAGTGAATGTTTCTGTTGTGAGATCATTTAAGTCACACCTTATCTAATCTTCAATCATACATAAAGGCAATACTTTATCACCATCACGCCTGAGATGAAGGTTTTCATAATTGACGGCTTTGTAGGAAGTGAATTACCAGGAAAGCCTGATTAGCGCTCTCACTCAGCGTGGAGTCGTCAGGGCTGTCCACGGGAGTTTGACTGGTGAATTTAGAGTCGAACTGACTCACGTCATCCGCTGATTGCTGAGAGGAAAGAGAGAACAGGTGAGGAGCTCGCAACCACAAGGATTCTCAGCGATAGAGTTGACTTTGTTTAGGTTTGGGTTTGTAAATACATACTGTCTGACCAAAAAGCCACAGAAAAAAAGGTCACATGCTTTAATATTTCGTGTTGCTGAACCGAGACCCCAGATAATAACAGTAAAATCCAGATGGCAACTTTTTTCTTTTCTATTTATTAAACTCCCATGTATTCACTTCATTAGACTTTGTTACTACTCACCAAAATGGGCTTGAAAGGAGGCTCTACTTTCCGGGCGAGCAATTCCTCCCAGTTAATGTGTCTAAAGAAAGGATGAGTCTGCAGCACAAGAGACATTAAGCAAAGCCATTTGCACAACATTTTCCTTAGATATATAGAAGAGATTCATTCGGACAAATATAGAGGGCCGGTAGGAACACTTGGTTATCACTCACCTGCACTTCTGTGGCATCTCCTGCACCGGCACCTAACCGCGATGATGCATTTCTTTTCAGCAACTAAAAAAACAGATAAGTATTTAAGCATAAAATACTATTCTTCACCATCAATGGACGCAAAAAAGAGGTTATTTAAGCTACCCGTTTAAGGAGATCCCGAGCTTCTTGTGTGAGGTAGGGCGGGAGGTTGAGTTTGCACTTTAAGATCTTGTCGATGGTCTTCTTTCGGTTTTCGCCAGTAAATGGGGGCTGAATGGAGAGAATGAGGTACTTCAATACTCGTTTCTTGCTTGAGAATTTTTTAAGAACAGGCCACCGTTTTTCCACACTGAGATATGTTCTTACCTAAGCCTTGACGAGTTGATGTGTACCTGTAGAAGCTCTTCCACATTTCCCCTATTTAAATACGGTTATGTGAGGAGTTACACGATCCAGTTACACAAAAGTAAACATTCACTCTAATGTTATTACTAGTGATGGGCTAAATGAGCCGAGGCACTGATACACGTGTCATGCGTTGATAGCAACACCTCGGCCGAGTTGTATCACGACTCGCGAGCGTATCGTTTTAAGAAAAGTCACATGACCAACACTTTCACTGTGTCATTTTGTGTCATGTAGTGTCCTGTGCAACGAGCAGCAGCGAGTATCAGGGCGCACCAGTTGAACAAGAGCAACACCTGGCTCATTTTGTCATGTGGGATTTATGCACCGTGCACTGATCAGTTCACATAGCTCTGTGAGGTGAGTGTCCGGTTAATAATCAGAAGGTCGTGAGTTCGAGTCAGATGATGGGCTATGATGGTTTAGTCGCTTGACTTGATATTCACTGGTAAACAAAACCAAGAATATGTTTAGTGCCCTGTTATTGTCACAAGCACAATCCTTTATTAAATCTTGGTCAGTGACTTCATTTTTAGATGGTGGTATCGCTGATGCTTCTCTCGTTAATTATCATTCGTTTATTTCTATTCTCATTATCCAAAGCAGTTTTCCTCTTTCTAAATTCACACTCTCAGCTCAATCCTGGTTCATATTTCAGAACGAGCTTTTTTCAGGCTCACTGCTGCAATGCTTGTACACCACCAGATGGCGCCTATGAGCCTACCAACACAGTGTGATACAGTGTGACACTATTTTGAAAGTGTGACACACAATGAGGTATCGTTAACCCATCCATCCATCTTCTTCCACTTTTCCATTTCCAGGTCGTGGGGGCAGCTGTCGGAGCTGCCCAAATCACATTGCACCAGCCCTTTATGGCTCCTCCTGCAGGTGGTGGGTCCACAGAAGGATGGCCTCAAGGTTCTAACCGGACCTGTTGGTCTCTCACAAGGGGCTTCTGAACCTTTGTCTGACCCGTCACCTAGAACCTGTTTGCCAAGGGAGACCCTACCAGGGGCACGAAGCCCCCGACAACAAAGCTCCAGGATCATTCGGGTGCTCAAACCCCTCCACCACGTTAAGGTGGTGGTTCCAGGAGGGGTATCGTTAACCCATCACTAGTTAATACGCCTCACAACATAGTACCCCCTTTTTATCTGCTTAGAAAATGTACACGTTAATTTTGTGTGACTTTACTTGGATCGTGTAACTCATGTAACCGTATTTAAAAAGGGAAAACTTGGAAGAGCTTCACCCCTGTTTGAGGCCAAATCCTAACAACACTTTTGGTCTTTTTGTGTGACTGAGGGCACGCGTAAAAACCGTTACGCATCAACTCGTCTAAGCTCAGGTAAGAACATATCTCTGTCTGGAAAAATGAAAAAAGTGGCTTGTACCTTTAAGTTGGCATATACTGAATAACAGCTTTGCACTGATATTTCACATTATAAAATTTAAATCATTTGATAAGTGAGGGCTGCTTGAAACTGACCGCTCCCGTTAGCATGTCATACATCAGCGCACCCAGACTCCACCAGTCGACAGCTCTGTTATGTCCACTTCGCATCAGGATTTCGGGCGCCCTGAAAGCAGCAGGAGCAAAAAATGAACGAGTCAGTCCTGTTCATGAATGTCATTGTGTGTGTGGTTTATGGGTCAGGGTTAAACCTACATGTATTCAATAGTGCCACAGAACGTATGCGTCACAGTGCCGTCATGAATGGACTCCTTACAGAGGCCAAAGTCTGTCAACTTCACGTGGCCTGAAGAGAGAGAGAGAGAGAGAGGTAAATCCAATCAAATCTACTGGTGTCTATGATAAGAAAGATTGCGTTTTATTAACCCCCACCTGAGCACATTATCTCCAGAAGTGGAGAAAATGCATTCAGTTCAGGCAGGTGGTATGAATGTGAAACTAAACTCGAGTACTCGCAGTGTAAGTTTGCCACACACCTTGGCTGTTGAGCATAATGTTCTCTGGTTTCAGGTCTCTGTAAATGATGCCATTCTGGTGCAAGTGACCCAGAGCCATGGAGATTTCAGCCAGGTAAAAACTGTGCAGGGATAATCCATTTGAGACAAATGTACCACAATAGTTATAAGAACCTGATAAAGATTTTTTGAGTATTTACCAGGCTGTGTCTTCCATGAAGATGCCCTCTCTCTCCAGCTGCATGAACAGCTCTCCGCCTGAAACAAGACACACACTGTGGATAGTGGTAGTACTAATAGCCCATTTCCTCTGTTACAGGATGAGAAGATCGAGAATCACTGACAAAGGCTCATTCAGCAGTCATCTAAGAAGACAATGTAGATTCTCAGTTATCCATGAAGAAATACTCCAAAAAGTCAGCGCTGGTTGGTAGTTTAAGAATTCGATGTTTGGACTCTCATTCAAGAGGATCATTGCGTGGCTAAACGGCCAATATACTTTTTCTTTCTGTCAGACCAGTGTGTTTTTCCTTTTTTTCCCCACACCTGACAGTTTCGAGTGCTCACTTTCTGCAGTCTTCCTCAGAGTTGGTCACATGTTGTTTCTGTGACTTGAATATATATATCAAGTACAAGGGGCTTGACTTGTAACGGCACCACCCATCTTCATTCCAACAATCATGGCACAATTTTAACCCGACTTTTTGAGTTTTCATGAGGCTCCACAAAGGAATTGATTTTAACAGGTATTGTTAGTGTAATAATATTATGCAAAATCATCAGGGGCCAGAGGTTCTATGCTGGAGAGCTGGATTTGGCGCATGGGCCTGACATAGCCAAGGCCGTGGGAACCCAGGGTGCTGAATCACCCTCTGTTGGATGGTTTGCGCATTGCAGGCAACAGTAATAGGAAATAAGCACAGAGAAGTCATTTTGGGGGCAATATGTTTCCACGGTTATGGACATAGCCTACCGCTAGGGTCTAGAATCGGGACCAAGAAGACTGCTGATTACAGAAGACTTGTTAAACCCAAGGCCTCATGGAGATTCAAAGCAGGATTTTATGTCTTCACAGAAATGGCCTTTTTCACACCTCTCTCAAAAAATCTCCTTTCTTTAGCTGCTGCACCCTCCCTGTCGTCAAAGGAGCTGACTGAGGGCCGCTAGAGCTTTCTCAGCAGTGTTGGTACAACATCTTGCGCAATTGCTGTTTAGTACCTCCAATATCATGCTTGTAACTCTTTATTTTTTTAAATTAACCTTTATTTAACCAGGAAAGTCCCATTGAGATCAAAACCTCTTTTACAAGGGAGTCCTGGCCTAGAGGCAGCAAAGGAGTTACAAATAACATACATCATTGCACTCCTCTTCTGTGAAATGACGGCTTAGAACACCTGTACGACCAAGAGCTCATACATTTTGAGTATAAAATGTCAGCAACATGTGTGTGTGTGTTTGCTCTCACCACTCAGATATTCCAGGATGAGGTAGAGTTTTCCCCCTGTCTGGAAGGCGTAGATGAGGTCAACTATAAAGGGATGCTTCACTTCCTCCAGGATGTTTCTCTCTGCCTTGGTGTGAGCCGTGTCCTTGGCATTGCGTACAATCATAGCCTAAACAGACGGCAATGTTAGAGGGGTTCTACTCGAATACATACATTTTAGGCCTTGCTTTTTAAAACACTACAGCAGCCTGTGATGAGTCTTTAATCTGTGCTTAACCTCAATTTAGTCGTATTACACAACTGCGTTCGATGGCTGCTGTTGGCGGAGTGTGTGACTTTTAGCAAACGGCTGAACAGTTAATTAGCACACTTGACACACAGCTGAGGCAAGAAGGACAAGGTGCTCAATGGATATGTCTCCACTTAAGTATTTTATGGGTAATTGTGAAAAGAAACCCGTTTACCCTCAGACTTTGCTGGCACTAGGTGACGTAGCTGTAAAAATCCTCTGGGTACATTCTTTCTCTGAGGCCTGTACGCCGATTGCATAATAATTAGAGCCAATAAGACGAAGCGCTTAGTTTGTATATGAGCCTTACTAAACACACAGCTTATAGCTTTTACTTATAGGGATATTTCAGGATTTTTGACATAGGGCCTCATTTCCCAGTTATCCAGAGTGTTGATTTCTGGAAATATATATTTTTTTTAATTCATGCAGTTCTGATATTTGAAGAGTTTCGTAGTCTGACCCGCTCCACAGAGCACCTGAGGCAAATCACTTATAACACCAGACTAACGATATAAATGTCTGTGTCGATAGAATAATTTTTGGAATATAACTGACCTTGCATCACATGAATGATCACATTTTGAGGGACTATTTTCTAGCAGATCACTCCGCCGCTGTGTAGCTTATGCAACCACGAAGCTGATGCTGCTCAAATATAAGGTATTTTAAATGCAAAATGGTTAAAATTATTCTATCGACACAGACGTTTATATGGTTAGTCTGGCGTTATAAGTGATTTGCCTCAGGTGCTCTGTGGAGTCAGACTGTTTTTAATGCAGGCTAGCTGATACCATAGACATGCGCTAGCCTTGCACTAGCCTAGCGCCACGAAACTCTTCAAACAAAAGAACTGCATGTATTACAAAAAAAATATCTCCAGAAATCAGCAACACTCTGGATAACTAGGAAATGAGGCCCTATGTGAAAAATCCTGAAATATCCCTTTAACAAATCCTGCAGCTATTTCGGTGAGCGCTTATGCTTCACAGCTAGAAGGTCCCAGGTTCGATTCCCACCTGGCCGGGGCCAGTGTGTGGAGTTTGCATGTTCTCCTTGTGTTTGCGTAGGTTTCCTCCGGGTACTCTGGTTTCCCCTACCACTAAAAACATGTACAATAGGTGAATCCTACAGCCAGGTAATTCTGACCATCAGCCTGGCTCCAAATATGGAGATGAGTCCCCAAACGCAGTACTGCCGCGCCCAATGCTCCTTACGTAAGGAGCATTGGTCCCAGCGGGTCGAAGAATAGGTCAAACGCAGAGAACAACTGCACAAATTTCATTGTGCAGTTGTTGTATAATGACAAATAAAGCACCTTATCCTTTTTCATTGTAGTTATAGATTTAATCGAATTTATATGAATTTTCTGCGTCTGAGTTAGGCGTTTTTCTACAACATAATCAAGTCCAACGTTTGCCTATTTTAGACCTGTATTAGTCCTTATTTAATTTTAATCTGCCTCGAGGTACTTGAGGGCAAATATCTTGTGATGAACCACAGGCTTAGATTATGTGTGGTACTGCTATCACTGACTTTCACCTTTTTGTTATAGTCTGTTTACTTATTATTACTGCTTATACTTTTTGTCCCAACAAAGTCTTTGGTAGTCATTGCATATAAGATATCAGTATTTACTATTAAATCGTTTTTTCCTCACATTTCCTGCCTATTTACACACACAGTGTTTCTAAGAACTGAATGTACAAGTACATTTCTCCATTGTGAGATCAATAAAGCCTATCTTATCTTATCTTACTATGAACCAATTCTGCAAGTATTTCCATAGCATCTTTAATTTGGACCATTTTAAGACAAATATTTGCCTATTTGAGACATGTGAGAGTTAAATTAGCCACAATCAACAAACAATGTTTACCTGTATTTCAAGTATGCTTCACTGTCTCCACCACATAAACAAACAGATCAGTTCATTTAAATGAGAAACCTGGATACCCTTAGTATTGCCAAGCAGCTCAACTTCAAAAACAGGTTAAGACAGGCAAAGCTTTCCTCTTATCTAAATCTTTAAAAGTCAAAAGGCAAGTATGGGCAGATTTTCAACTCTAGGAACACTTGGCCTCGATCTGCAAACTAGTTTCTAATGCACAGTGAAGCCCCGTCTGAAGCTCGACAATTGCACTGACCATGTGGGACGTCCAGTGGTTAAAGTGTCACTGAGGTCATTACAGCAAAGAAGCAGCGGCCGAAAAAAGCTAATTCTAAAAGGACCAAGGCGGGGCCAAGGCTGCAGCAGAGCAGAAATGAAACCTTACCCTTTCGCTGGCTTCAAGGACAGCCAATATTTGCAGACACAAGTACAGTAATGTTTGTTGGCAATACAAAGCGGTTTATGTGCTACAGCAGCAAGTTTGGCAAACACTTACCTTTTTTAAAACCTTCATGGCGAATATTTTGCCCGATGCTGCTCCGACAACTTTTCGGACTTGGAAAACCTAGACAAAAAGAAATTATATCAAACAAACAAGCGACTAGGACTCAATTTGTACCATTGTTTAAACATATCTGTAACAATATTGCACATTTAACACATTGAGCGCCGCTCCGTTTTTGGGATTTAGCTGTAGAGTGGCAACAATCCAGACTGTTTTTCCTGATATTTGTAGCACCACAGCTTATTCTGTTCTTATTCTGAAAGGTGAGACTCTAAGCTCCCCGTAGGTGAAAACAGTTTAAGTCTACGTGCCTCGGTTCCTGAGAAATCTAAGCTAAACAGAGGCCAATTTTGATCAAAATCACAGATCTTTTTTCTAGATTCTGAGATAATTAGTGTTTAATGCAACCCTCTCCTTTCTGATTAACTCCTCTCTCCTCCTCTCTGGACTGACACTAAGGTTATGGGAAGAGGCAAATGCCTAAATGCCTCGCTTCAAGTCAATTTTCAACTATAACATTGTTGACACGTTGTTATCGCTTTTTATGCCGTGTGCATTTAAACAGCCTGGTTCTCGGATTGAAGACTTTAACAGGATGTTTCTCAGTTGTCCTTGGACCGATTTTGACCATTTAAAAAACTCAGAGAAAACGCTAAAATCTCAACTGTGTCGATCTTTCCATGGGAAGCCGCTCTGCTTTGTGAAATGCGCTCCGCAAGTTTTTGATCGTCATTTGTTTCACTTCTGTTCATCACAGAGCAACCAAAACCACACATAAGGTGTATTAGAGTGTCTAGTTTCGTTTCCGTTTTTGGCACTCAATGTGTTAATCACAAAGTCTGCAATAATTTAGGCCTAACAATAGCCTTACCTGAACCAAGCACATTTTCTCCAGTGCCAAAATAGCAACAAAAGCGAGAATGAAAATTAAACAAAAATTCAACAAAAAGTGGCAAAAATGTGACAAAAAAGCAATGAAAAAAAAAAAAAAAATCCTCAAAAACTGATAACTCTGAGACAAGGCAAGGAAAAGGATCCATTTATATCAGTTCTGTAGGTCTTAGTTTCAAATGAGGTGTTACACTGGCCTATAGGCTGTGAACTCTCCAGTCAAGAAGCTTTTAGATTTGCTTAATACTGAACGAGAGAAAATGTGCTCAGTTAAAGCGAGTTAAGAGAATCTTGTGTTAAAACTCTGTTGCTTGTGACTCTATCATCATGTTCTGAAATCTATCGGATTTTCTCTCAGTTTAGCAGTTTGTATTTCTGTCTTCTCTCAAACTCATGCCGTTCTTTTAATACCTTTCCATATCCGCCTTTGCCCAAAACCCGCAGGAGCTCGAAGCACTCCGGTCTGATGTTCTCGGTCCCCTGGTTGACACAGTTCTCGGATATTTCAATCTTCTCACAGCCCTCCATGTTACTGAGGATACGAACCATTGCACATACACTTTAGTTCAGTGGTGGAAAGCAACAAAGTAAAAAGTACAAGTAAAAAGTACAAATTATAGATACTTTTACTTTACTTAAAGGGACTATACGGAGTTTAAAAATGTCTACATTAAGCATTTTCCTCCCCCTACATGTTCCAGCCATGTCCTAATGTGTAGAATGAGCTCAAGCTGTCACTCAAAAAGTTGTTACTGCGGGTCCGAAGTGCCGTCATGCACAAGCTTAATATAGAAGCTGCAGTTACGTGTAAGACCTGAGGTGGCAGTAGTGAGTACAAAAATCCCCAACTTGCATCCCTTTAAGTACATTTTATAATGAATACTTTATACTTTTACTTCTGATACATTTTAGAGCCTGTATCTGAACTTTCTACTCCACTTATTGAGTTAAAAGTAAAAGTTTTTTTTATTTTCAAAGTGACCTCTCTATGATGAACTGGTTTGTCCCAGTTAAGACTTGGTTTAGTGGTTTACTCCTTTAGACCTTGTTTAGATCTGGTTTAGACCTGGTTTAGTTTCTGTTTTTGACCTATGTTTGTGGTTTACTCGTTTAGACCTGGTTTGAATCAAGCTATTTAAAAAATCCTGCACATTAAACTCTCAATAATAATAATTTTACTTTTTACTTATAAAGGTTATTTTACAATGCATACGTTTATACTTTTACTTAAAGGGACTAGATGCAAGTTGGTCATTTTATACTCACTACTGCCACCTCAGGTCTTACGCGTAACTGCAGGTTCTATATTAAGCTCGTGTGTGATGGCACTTTGTGACAGTGCAGGATTTTAGTGTCAGTTGTGGTGAACAGGTCTGAGCTCATTCTACACATTAGGACATGGCTGGAACATGTAGGGGGAGGAAAATACTTAGTTTTAACATGTTTAAACTCCTTATAGTCCCTTTAAGTACATATTTTATCAGATACTTTTTTTGCTCCTGTATCTGCACATTCACTTAAGTAAGAATATTGAGTAGTTCTTCCACCATTGCTTTAGTTATTGTCATTACACATGTACATGCAAAATACAAAGAAATGCAGTTTAGCATCTAACCAGAAATGTAGTGGAAACTCTTGATTTAATACAACATTTACCATCATTATGCTATTCTAAGCAAATTACTTACATGTCAGAGCAATACATTATCATTAAGTATAGTGTGGAATGAAATAATGACCATGCAATAAACATAATTTATCTTTTACTTACAACTCAAATCCACTGCACTGGTCCATGAAGTCATTGATTTCAGCCTAGAAACAAAAGTAAAAAAAAAAAAAAAAAAGTATGACAATTTTGTGCCACAATCCAATTTGGCTCAGACATTCTGATATTGAACTAAAAATAATAAGGATTACACGTATATTCACAAACAGCTGGTTGAGTCTGACGAGCTCTTACGTAATCATTGCCCAATATTTGCAACATCCACATCAACAAGAAGCAACACGCTTACTCAAGTTTCCGTGTTTACTTCATGTTGTTTTAGACACATTCAAACAAGAATAATCTAAGAAATGAAAAGCACACAACGTCACCACTACCAGTATAAATGTTACATCTCAAAGAATGCTTCCACAGCAGAAAAGCACAGACAAAACACAGCGTACTCATTTAAAGCTCGCCTCTCACACATTAATCCGCAATTGTGGTGGAGTTGAGAAAAGGACAGAAACACGTGCACCCCATTCTGTCTAAAAATGTCAAACTAAAATAAACTGTTGCACACTGACAGAGCCACATTTGTCTCTGCAGCACTTTTGTCCAACTAAATCTGATCGGGGTTGAACGACAGTAACAGAATTTCATGGTGGCGAACCGTGTGAGCAAGACAACAACACAGTGCGCCCCCGCTTTTGTTTCTGTGCGAGTAATAGATACTTGCGAGCACTGACAGCTCTGTTGTGGTCGCTGTCAGGGCTCACGGTGCAGCATTAGCCTTAGCTGCTAAACCTGCTAACCCCGTGTAAGGCCTGACTTGCTGGGATGCAGTAGCAGGCCTTCTGTGGCTGCTGGCAGAGGACCAGGCTAAGGGCTAACTCCGCTCAGCTAATCAGGCTACTGTGCTGCAGAGTTTGTGCACTGTGCAACTATCGCAATTGTGTGTGACGTCCCGAACCAAAGTACCTCTTCGATCTCATCATCGGAAATATTATCCTCCGGCTGATCCAAATCTATGTCAAACACTCCGGCCATGGTCAGGCTTTTCTCAGACCGCTCTGTCAAACAGCACGAACTGCAGGCGACCGCCTCATGGACAAACACACTCCGCCGCCATAACCGGCTACTACACTGAGCATGCGCAGTGAGGAGATTCACGGGGGCGGCGGCGACTCAGAAATATTCACATAAATGATTTTATTTATTAACCTCTTAACCCCCAATCGAGCACATTTGCCGCAGTTTGGCTTTACTCAAATCTAAAAGCTTCTTGAAAAAGTGTCAAAATAGTGACGAAGTGAAAACGACGATGCAAATGCAACAAAAGAGCGACAAAAAGTGATAAAAATGTGACAAAAAGTGACGAAAATATGACAAAAATGGGACAAAAAAGCCTATAAAATGCCACAATAAAATCCACGAAAGAGCAACAAAAAAGTGATAAAAATAAAGTATAAAAAACGAAAAATAAAATAAAAAATAAAAGCAAAAAAAAAAAATCCGTTTAGATGAGTTTCGTTGGTCCAAGCTTTCAAATGAGGCCTTACGATAGGTGTTTAGATTTGAGTTAGGCGAAACTGGAGAAAATAGAGGTTAAAAAGAGATGCTATTCGTTTTATTTTGAAAACCGGAAGTCGTATTTTCACTTCCGTTTTGGCGCCAGCTGAGCGCACTTTCCAAACGACATTCATCCCGTGCTCAAACAGACGCCTCGTTACGCGTTGTTGCACAGTTGTCAGCGATGGGACGATGTCTGTAGTGACAGTCCAGCTGGGACAGTGCGGTAACCAAGTGGGGCATGAGTTTTTTGAGGTCATCTCCAACGACGCGCTCGAGGGTCAGAGGAAAACTTACTGCACCGCGAGCAGCGAGCGCTTCTTCCACCAAACTACGAATGGAGGTACCACAGAACATGATCATCACTCTATTATTAAACCAGGACATCCTTCTGCTTAATAATTTAGAAGTCAATTATTATTTTCTTATCATGGCAGAAGAAGCAGATTTCTTATTCAACTTCATTGCACAGCTTGTTATTCGACTAGAAAAGTAAGACTGACTGGGCAGTCGCCATAGTAACACTGACATTAACAGCAGGATTGTTTCCGGTCTGTCTTTGTCTCCAGATTTGACATGAAGGTTCAAATCAAGCATTATGTACTAACAGCAATTGTAATTTTCATGTATTCACAAATACAAAAACAATTTACCAGATGTAAGTGAGAAGAAGATCCAGTCATAAAGCAGAAAGAGATGCTATTGCCAAAACCAGTTTGCATTTAACCTCTCAACCCCCGCCTTAACCAAGCACATTACCCAAATCTAAAAGCTATTTCCACTGGAGCTTCATTTGAAAGCTAAGACCTACATTTTTGCATTTCTATAGCTTTTTTGTTGCGTTTTATGTTCACTATCATCACTGTTTTGTCATGTTTTTGTTGCCTGTTTTGACGCTTTTTTTGCTGCGTTTTCATCCCCATTTATGTCTCATATTTGTCGCCATTTTGATCCTTTTTTCAAGAAGCTTTTTAGATTTAGATAAAGTCGAACTGAAGAAAATACACTTGGTTCAGGCGGAGGGTAAGAGGTTAAAACATAAAAGGGCTGTCTTCTCACTACTAAAATCCCAGCACCTGCACTTGCACTAATTTGGAGTCAGTGACCGACTTCTGGAGGTTGTATTTACAGTACCTTATATTACCTTTTTATAAAGTTAAAGTTAGCGAGTTAAAGCAGATGCTACACACTGATAATACATAGGAATTGTTTGTCTTATTCCTTGATTCTGTACATTAATCTACATCTTGTGTCCATTATCCAGAGCTTGAGGCCAGGGCGGTGCTCATCGACATGGAGCCCAAAGTCATCAGCCACAGCATGACGAAGGCTGCGAGGTCCGGCAAGTGGAGATACAGTGAAAAATCCTCCTTCAGTCAAAAGCAGGGCTGTGGGAACAACTGGGCAAATGGGTAATGATCAAAAAGTCTATAGAGTTTGACCTATTCCTCTGTGAATCTTTAAGTTAAGTCTAATCTCTGTTCTAGATACTGTGTCCACGGCCCCCGCCACAGGGAGGTCATGGAGGAGCTGTTGAGGAGAGAGGTGGAGCGCTGTGACCGACTGGCTGGACTCGTGCCCATAATGAGTGTGGCAGGAGGCACCGGGTCCGGAGTGGGCACCTACGTAACGCAACAGCTGAAGGACGTTTTCCCCAAGAGCTTCATTCTCAATCATCTCACGTGGCCGTACGGCACAGGGGAGGTAACCTGCTTATGTTGAACAACCACAACAAGAGAGCAGGGCAACACTGGGAACATGGGCCCTCTACATTTACTCCAACCTTTAACCTCTTAACCCCTGCCTTAACCGAGCACATTTTCTCCAGTTCACCCAAATCTAAAGCTTCTTGTAAAAAGCACCAAAATAGCAACAAAAACAAAAATGAGGATGAGAACGCAACAAAAAACACGGTAAAAAGTGACAAAAAATGCAACAAAAGAGCAACAGAAATGTGACAAAGAAGCAATAAAAAAGTGATGATTTTAAAAAGTAAAAAAAGTGACAGCAACACGGCAACAACGTGAGGAAAAAGATCCATTTAGATCAGTTTTGTTGCTTTCAGTTGAGGCGTGTCACCGGTCTATAGGCTGTCAGCTCCAGTCGAGAAGCTTTTTAGATTTGAGCAAAGCCGAACTGGAGAAAATGTGCCCGGTTAAGGCGGGGCTTAAGAGGTTAATTAAAACGTAGGATAAGTCATTAAACAAAAACGACATTGCTTGACTGTATTTTCTGCCAGTTTTGAACACTTTTTTTGCTCTTTGAATCCAGTTTGCTTTGAATATCAAAGTTTCCTTGGTTTGATCGAATGTAGGGATTGGACAATAATGAAATTTAGAGTCATGATTATCTTTGTGAAAATAATTGCAATTAATATTATCCCGATATTTGCCTATGGTTTAAAAAAATCACTGAAACTGCAACTGATTTTACAGAAATTATGGGAATTGGGTACAAAATATTCCTCTTCATTATCTCCTATAAATGTCATATTGAGTGAGACCTAATAAATTAAACTCAAAACTCATCAAAAGAAAACAAAATTTCTGTAAATTAAAAAACATAGAACGAAAACCAGCTAATCTTTAGCCATAATGGAGAGAAAGTCATTGTTGCTGGTTGTATAACGTCGCACTACATGGTGAATTTAACGATTATCTTCATTTGTATCTCAAATTTTTTTGTCGCGATTAACGATATTATTGTTTATTGTCCTATCCTTAATTGAATGTTGGCAATAAAAGGTATATATTAAAATCGCATTAATGCATTACATTAGACTTTGTGCTTCCTGTATGAACACTGTTTTACGTCAAAGGGGGAAACTAGAAGACCCGGGGCAAACGTTCCAAAAATCCTGACAGAAAAGCCTCACACAGAAACAGCAGCTCCAATCCAGGACCTTCTTGTTTTGCAGCGAGAGCGCTAACCACTCAGCTGCTTTTTAATCCAAAATATAACAGAAAAGAAAAATGAGACAAAAATGACAAGTCAGTTCCTCTACCATTTTCATTGAATCTAATTTTGACTTCCTTGTGTTTTCAGGTGATTGTCCAGAACTATAACTCGGTGCTGACTCTGGCTAAACTCTACCGTCTGTCGGACGCCATCGTGGTGCACGAGAACGACACGGTGCACAGGATCTGCGCTCAACTGCTGAACATCAAGAACATCACCTTCAACGACGTGAACAGAGTCATCGCACATCAGCTCGGCAGCGTCCTCCAGCCGGCGCTCTCCCCCGACTCCTACGGGACCTACAGCAGAAATCCTTTGGGTAACGAACAGCGCCGCGTGATTGTGGAGGAAACGTGTGTGGATTTAGATTGTTGCAGTCGAGGTCAAAGTTCTTGATTTTGTTACTTGAGTTACTTTAGTATTACTCCATTAACAGTTGCTCAGTCAAATTTTTACTGGAGTGGAAGTACTGAAGCACCACCTACTGTTCGGAAGTGTGCATTATAAGGCTTAACATCGGTCAAAATGTATGGCCAACTTTTGCTTTATACTTTTCTTGGAAATGTCGTGAAGGAGAAAGTCTTTATTTATCTTTCAAAAGTAGTGAAGTAAAAGTAATAAGTTCTCACCAAAAAGACAACTCAAGTAAAGTACAGATACTCAAACAGATCTTCAATCTCTACCAAACATCTTAACCCCCAACTGAACTGAGCACATTTTCTCCAGTTTTGCTTTACCCAAATCTTAAAGCTTCTCAAAAAAAGCAACAAAAGAACAACAAAAAGGAGACAAAATGCAACAAAAGAGCGAGAAAAAAGCGATGAAAAAGTTGAAAAAAATATGTCACAAAACAACAAAAAAGCCACAAAAACGCAGCAAAAAATGTGACAAAAATGTGGTGACAATTAGAGCAGCACTTAACGATTATTTTGTCATCGATTAATCTATCGATTATTTTTACGATTAATCGCTTGGCTTTGAATGGTGTAGGATAATTGGATTAAAAAAAAAAATGTTTTCACATAAAGCTAAAGTGGCATCGCTTGAGGACGTGTGGATGGAGTAAATTTAAAGTAAATGCTTGTTGGAGGCTCTTGGTGCTAATTCTGCTTCTGATTGGATGAGACACAGACAGATATTCATGAAATTTAAAATGTACAAAACACTACATACATTTGCCAAGAAAAACAAAGTAGGTTTTCATCAAAAATAATACATTTTCATGTAATTTTTGCTCTATTTGAGTCTGTGTGAACCAGAAAACGATCAATCGATTTCTAAAATAGTTGTCGACTATTTCAATAATCGATTAGTCGGCGATTCATCGATTAGCCGTTTCAGCCCTAGTGACAATGCGAGGAAAATGATCCGTTTAGATGAGTTATGTAGATTTAAGTAATGTTAAGGTGAAGTAAATTTCTAAGTCTGGGAGGATGCATTTTTGTCACGATACAAAACAATGCGTATTGCGGTACAAACTACTGTACTATAATTTTTGTGATTGCAAAGAACTGCAATAGTTTACTCTGAATTAATTGAATAAGAAAGTACAAGTTAAATTTCCAAAAGTTATTAATTAAATATAAATATAAAGTCGGAAGAACATATTGAAAAGTGGCAAAGGCAGTATGGCTCTTTTTTTTTTAATTGCATTTTCATCACATTATTGCCACTTTTTTGCTGAAATTTCTTTGTTTTTTTGTCACTTTATTGCCATAGTTTTGTTGTTAATTTTTTATGCTTTCTTCATTGTGTTTTCATTTTCGTTATTGTCTCATTTATGTTGCGATTTTGACACGTTTTTTTCCACGAAGCTTTAAGATTTGGGTAATCAGTCACAAACTGGAGAAAATGTGCTTGGTTGAGATGTTACTTTGCCTCTTGTCTTCTGCTTTTCCCTCTTCCTTCTTTTTGACCTCTCCTTTGAAGCTGTGCATGGTTACAGATCACTACTACACTGCTCACCCATAACCTACAACAGTATTCCCTTGTTATTTGCCTCCTGTAGGTGAGCTGGTGAGCGCCCTGAGCTGCCACCCAGAGTATAAGCTGCTGAGCATCTGCACCATCCCTCAGATGCCCAGTTCGTCTTTAGCTTACAGCGCCTTCACGTGGCCAGGGCTGCTGAAGCACCTCCGCCAGATGCTCGTCTCCAACACCAAGATGGAGGAAGGTGCAGTATTTCCATCCTAAAAAGAAAGTAAGAAGATAAAAAAAACAACAACATGTAGATTTTGTTACCTTATCGTTGTAGGTATAGATTGGCAGGTGCGTCCGCCTTCGAGCTCGGATCGAACGAGGAGTCTCCCCGTTCACAACTTCAATAGATCTTTGGCCAGTCTTCTCATTCTCAGAGGCAAAGATGTTTACAGCGCAGAGACAGGTATTTATTATTCTCATATTTTCTGTCTGCTTAATGTTAATGTATTGTGTTTTTGAGGGTTTGCGTGGGGTTTGAAAATGATTTGTGCCCAAATGAAAGGTGCATTTTGTAACTTTTTATGCGGAAAAAAATAGATATTTGTACGTATTTGACCTTGTAGTGACCTTGTGGTGTTTGAGTGGTTCATCACAGTGGTCTCTATGATGCTCCAGGGTCAATTGTTTTGTAGGTTTTCTGGTGACAGGGTCTGTCAGCCGTACGAAAACAGTAACATTTTTGCTGACTAAAATTAGACAAGAACTAAATTAAAAGTGGTTTATAAGACTAAAACAAACAAAAAATGAAAAGAAAAAAACATCAAAACTTTAATTGAAGTGAATTAAATTCACTGCCAAAGGAACAGGTCTGAGCTTGATGGAAGTAAACACACATTTATTACACATGTGGCAATAAAACTATTGTATTTGGTTTTGCATTTTACCATTTTTCTTTTTGTTTTTGGTCTGCTCTGCTAATGCATGTCTCGTTTTTTCCACAGGTAGTTTTGAGGAACCGTCTCTTTATACGTCCTGGCTGCCCTCAAGTGAAGCCTTTAACACATGGAAATGCACGGTGCCTTTTAATAAATATGAAAAGTCTGCAACACTGGTCAGTAACAGCCAGTCTCTGCTCCAACCGCTGGACAACATTGTGGGAAAAGCTTGGAATATGTTTGCGTCAAGGTACGTTACTCATGGAAATGTTCTTATATGTGCATGAGTTTATCAGCAATGTCAAGAAATGTGGAAAAAATGTGGGAAATAGAAGATTTTTTTTTTTTTTTTAAAGGGGACCATTTGGGGAAAAGGGAAAAAAATAGTAACAAATTTGAGGAAAAAATGCGGCAAAATGGGGAGAGAAAAGGTAACTAATATGGACAAAAGTCTCAAAGCTAATGTTTTCTTTGCAGGGCCTATGTTCATCAGTACACCAAGTACGGCATCACGGAGGAAGACTTTTTGGAAAGCTTCACATCGCTGGAGCAGGTCATCTCAAGCTATCGTCACCTTTCATAGCAGCACAGCGGATTTATTTATTACACAATACAGAGGTGGGAAATGACAGCCGCATGTATTTTTATAGCTGGACTAGAAGCAAAACTTTTCTGAATTGTGCTTTAAAAGCATTATTTTTGAAGGCACATTTTACTCTTTCAATAGTTTTCGAAGTAAATTCTTAGCTCTTTTATTTGTTCTTTTAATTACATAAACAATTTGAATAGTTCTTCCACCACAGAGGAAGACATTTTAGAAAGCTTCTCATCCAGGGAGCAGGTCATGATCGTAGCCTTTATCAGTAGCAGTTGTTACTCTGGATGGCGCGGTGGCGCAGCTGTTGGCTCTCGCGCTTCACAGCTACAAGGTTAGCATGTTGTCCCCGTGTCTGCGTAGGTTTCCTCCGGGTACTTGGGTTTCCTTCACCACTAAAAACACGTACAATAGGTTAATCCGCCAGCCAGGTGATTCTGAACATCAACCTAATGGTCAGGTCGGCCAAGTGTCTTTAGTTGATTCGTTATCCTGGCTCCACATCTGGAGATGGGTTCTTCACCACTGCTACAGGCAGTGTTGGGGAGTAATGGAATACGTATTTAGAGCAACTGCATTCAGGTTAAGTTACATGTTTATTTGAGGGTATTTAGAATACAGTTACTTTCCTATATTCAAAGGAATATGTTGCAGTACTCAATAATGGCTTACACTTGTATTGCACTTTACAAGCCTGTTTTACCAAGTTTCTCAAAGCGCCGCACTGTAGTCATTCATCCATACTCAGCAGTACAGCTTCTCTTGGGGTAGACTGACGGAAGCGAGGCTCAGTCTTTGCCATCGGCCCCTCCGACCACCTCCAACCAAAGTAAAACCACTCGCCTACATTATCATACATCCTGGCCTATTGTTCATATTTTTAGCGGTGGAGAAACCGCTGCCCCATCACCTCGAAGTGTGCAAACTCCACACAAAGGCTCCGTCCGTCCTTGGATCAAACACAGGACCTTCTAGCTGTGAAGAACAAGCGCCAATCACTATGTACATTTTTGCCTCATGCCAGAGAACTTGCCAACAATGCACATGCTGCTGTGCATTTGCCAGCAGCGTCTGAGTTCCTTATCAGTGATAAATAACAGGCGTTCCAACAAGCATAGCCGACATTTTTGTAATTTTATGCCGTTTTTTTATATAGAAATATGCAATATAATATTTTAAATACAATTTTAATGCCGCTGTGAAGGATGGGTGAAATTTTCAATAAAGTATTCCTTACCTGCCAGGCCAAGCCATAGAGGTTTATTTAAGCTAAAGACAGTCCCTCTTATTGGAGCAGGGGTTGGCAATGCAAGGCCCGGGGTGAATATACTTAATATTCTGGCTCCACAAGACAATTTTAAGAAGTGTTATCATGCCAAATAGTGATCTGTACTTAAAAATACCCCTAAAACCTCAGCCTAAAAATGTCTCAACACCCCTGAATGAGAATGTGACCCATGTATTTATCACACAATGTAACATTTCTGGATAAATAGAAAATATAACAAAGACAATCATCAGTTTCTTTGTTTTATTAAGACTTGCAACCATCGTCACGGACAGTAGTCATTATTAGTCAGTGTAACATTCCTCATAACGCGCTGTAGCAGGCCCGAAACTTCAGCCAGCTTACAGACCGCTGTTGCCTTATTGATATAACAGCCAACACCAGTCAGATAAGCTAGCCGACAGGATGGGAAACCAGACGAGAGACATTTAGGTAGCATCAGGAATTACTTTCAAGTCTTTAGATCCTGGAGAGCCGTTGCCGGGCGGACATCGTGACTTACCTCCTCCGCCTTCATCATTAACAATTTCACAAAAGACCAAGCGAGACGTACAAACAGTGTCTGAATTACGATTTTATGATTATTATTTTTTTCCAAGTTCCAATCCTACTGTACAGAAGAAGAAAAAAAATGAGGACAGGTGAGTACAATTTACCACATGATATTTTTTTTCCCTCTTTTGGTTCAAGTCGTCTTTACGCCACACAGACCACAGTTGAATAGAAATAACATCTGCGCATACCGTCGAAAAAAACAACAAAAAAGAGAGATATTTACACGATGTGCAAACGATCGATGCCGCTCCGCTCAACTGGTATTGCTTCTTTAATCGCCCCAACCGCTTTGTTTTTTTAAGATCACGGACAAATAAAAAAAAGGAAAAAACGATACCCTGAAACAACCGTACACACGTATAGCAACTATCCTGGCAGCGAAACTACACGATCCGAGCATCCTTCCATACGTTACAAAATTAAATAAAAATCAAGTCTGTAAGTGAGTACATCTATAATCCAGGGAAGTCCCGAGCCTCCCCTTTCTTGCATAAGGCATAGCATCAAACACAGCAGTCTCACCCGCGCCCCGCTGCTTCAACTTGTGAGGTCAAAAAAAACGGGTTAAAAATTAAGTTAAAGTAACATGGTTAAAGATCCGCACGACACATACCTACACTGAGATGAGGGGAAGAGCGAGGAAACCTGAAAAAAAAAAAAAAAAACACTGTCCGGACAAGTGCTTGGGTTTTGTTGAAAGTTCAGCCCCTGATCGGATGGAGGGTGAGGTTGTTTTTTTTTTGAGTTTCGTTCTTGAGCTGTGAGAGTGCGGGGCCTGGAGGAGGAGGTGTAGGAGGAGGAGGAGGAGGAGGAGAGCTCTAGGCAGCAGCAGGAGTGAGTCCGAACGCGCCTCGTCATCACTTTGTCTTCTCCTCCGAGTGTCTCTGCTGCTGCAGCCTCTTGCCGTAGCTCTGGGCCATAGAGTTGACGATGGAGATGACGAAGTAGCACACCATGATCAGGACCACTTTCTCGAAGATCCACGAGAGCCAATTCTCGTCCTGGAGAGGGAAAATGGACAGAGTAGCTTAGTGTGTGCATCCCTTATGGTTGTTTGTATCCCTTATGGTTGTTGTCTGTATCTCAACTGGTTTGGCGTCGGGACCCAGAATCACCCTGGGATGACAAGCCGCAGCCCAAACACGACTCAGACTTGTACAATATAATGTACATAGTCTTTTCCTCAAAAAATGTTGAATAAGCCAAAAAAGCT